>NW_020799099.1:33798160-33823425 GCF_003259725.1 Athene cunicularia
GGGGGGGGGGGGGGATACGATGGACGTATAAAAAAAGAACCAACCAAAAATCCCCCCTCAACAAAACCAAAAACCCCAAAATCAAAAAACCACCCCACCACCACAGTGAAATGTGTCATAATCTGTTGTTGTATGCCCAAAGGTAAAAACGGTGCTTGAAGAATCACTTAATTTAAATGGATACACTTGTGCCAGTCTTCTGCCCAGAAACTATTTGAATTAAAGAAGAATTTCTGAGCTTTAAAGCTGGTCCCTGACTGCTTTTAGTTCATATCAGCTTCCACATATCTGTTCCTTTCCTTGAGGCAGTTTGCCCAATGAAGAAGTCAGCTGGTTAACGAACAAACTGCACGTGTTGGAGGGAGTTAGGAAAGATGGTAAAATGCCCATCTGGTCTATCAGTCTTAAGCACAAGTGTGGCAGCCTTTTGTGACAGTTGGTAACGCAGTGGCCACGTTAGTCATTGCCCGTGTTGTAGGTCTGTCTGCTGACATTTCTGCAACTCCACTCGGCCGTGAGTGAAAAATTATTTGACAGATTAGATCTACTGAGGAGTCTCTGTTTCTGTATGTGTTGGTGAATGACTGAGCATGTACCGAACACTCAATGGGCATGCCCTGTGCTGCACACAGTATTCCTGACACATGTTCACTGAAGTAAGCGAGGACTTGACTGATGAAGCAATTTCTTCAATTATTTCTAAGAAACCTGCTCGTTACCGAAGGGCTATCAGTTATGACAGTAAGGAGTACTACATGCGCCTGGCTTCTGGAAACCCTGCAGTCTTTCAGGATGCTATAGAAGAGAACACGGTGGGTGAAACAACTCAGCAGGAGCCAGAACACGGGGAGGACACTATTGCAAGAGTCAAAGGTGAGATCTTTTGTTCCGCTCTGAACTGTTTTCTTTGAATTGATCTGCCTTTGTATCTTTTCATGCATTTACATTAAGATAAGCATAAGGATCGTGTTGGTTTGCGGTCTTAGCATCATATCAAGCATTTCAGTCTTCAGTAGGTTTTGAAAAGTGAATTTTTCGTGTTCCAGGCCTTTATTCATCCATGTCTCTTCTTCTTTTCCAGGCCTAGTGAAGCCTCCCTTGAAACGCTCTCGCTCTGCTCCTGACGGCGGAGATGATGAGAACCAGGACCAATCGCAGGATCAAATTGTTGAGGGGAGTTCAATTGATGAAGATGAGAAGACTGACAATACAACTTTGCTTCGACTCCTTGAAGAAGGAGAGAAGGTACCGTGTGTCCTTCAGATACACTAAGCACTTACTGTATTGGAATTTCTTCATTACATGTCGCAAGCGTGAGTAAATGTCCAAAGTACCTTCTCTGATCTGCCTCTGAATTTGATTAAATATTTCATCAGCTTCTTCCCTGAAACCAAATGCGTGCTCTGGTTCAAAGAGATCCTGAGCTGAAAACCCTGTGCTGGAAACGTTCTTTTTCTTCCCTCCTGCCTGCTAGGGAAAGAAGAACCTGTCCTGAACTGCAAAGCTACGAGCCATCCCATGCTTGGATTGTTATCCTGTCAGCTTAATGAGTCCAGACAAAAATACATGTTTAAAATATAAATACTGAACTTAATTATTCCCTCAATTAGAATGAAAAAAATTGATAACTAGCATTTTATCCACAAGAACAGTGTTGAGCCACCGTGCTGTGTATTTGCTACCTCGGGCTTTGTCCATCTGAAGTGTACCGGTAAATATATTTGCGATCATAGTTGAGTGGGCTACAGGGTCTAAAATATGCTCCAGCATGATGGTGTGAGTTGGTAAGTGGGTAACTGTATAAATCTATATCATATAGAGGAGGCTTTATTTAACTCCTTTCCCAACTGCTGATTGCAGGCATTAGGTATATCTCTCATTAAGGGGGAAAACAGCAGGATTTTTGTGGTATCTGCAAGGTGTTAAAGCCAGGCTCTGGGGCTCGTACTGATAGAGCAAGGGTCTGAGCCTGATCTCGTTAAGCCGCTTTTGCTCAGTGTCTGCTTCTCACGGCAGATCCAGCACATGTACCGCTGCGCCCGGGTTCAGGGCCTCGACACCAGCGAGGGGCTGCTGCTCTTTGGGAAGGAGCACTTCTACGTCATCGATGGATTTACCATGACAGCCACCAGAGAAATACGGGATATTGAGACGCTGCCTCCAAAGTGAGTAGATTAATAGAGAGTTTCCTCAGTATTTCGTAGCTGAACAAGAAGTATTTAATGAGATTTTTGAGAAGACAACTCCAAAATAATGTCAGATTCAGAAAGACCTCCGAGGCAGTTTCCTTTGTGCTCACAAATTGCTCAGTGTAGTATGGTATGTTGTGAAAATCACCTCCTTCTGTATCTGGTCTCTCATATGAATTAAAGAGATTAATTCTTTTGGTTTCTCTTCTTTTTAATCACTTCTCTCTTGCCTGTTTATGCTCATTTACAGGATGCATGAGCCAATCATACCTAGGGGAGCAAGGCAAGGTCCGAGTCAACTCAAAAGAACATGCAGCATATTTGCATATGAAGATATCAAGGAAGTACATAAAAGGAGATACCTTTTGCAGGTAACCTGGACACTGTATTTGGATTGAGGAGCCGACTTTGGAATTTTTTAGACGACGTTGTCATTTTTTAAAAGTAAAATATATCCTTAACTGAATAGTGTTCAGACAGTGAAGCTATTCACTGCATTGAAACTGAAGTGCTTAAATTGGGCACCCTCGTTTGAACATTTGCCTTACCACAGTTTAGTTTGTTGGGTGTATTAGTGCGTTTTAGCATTTCCAAAATAAAACATCTGACCGCGCTAAGCAAAGTCTGCTTGACCATAATTTGGTGTCAGGTGTAGTACAGTGTGACTTAAGTGGTGCACACCCGACCTTCGGAGGTGATGGGCAAATGTGTTAGTGTTGACATGGCTTTGTCCTCTTCATTTTCAGCCGATTGCGATTGAAGTTTTCTCAGGAGATGGACGGAACTATCTTCTAGCTTTCCAAAAAGGGATTAGAAACAAAGTTTATCAAAGGTATTGTAAAATAACTGAGAGCATTTAATCTGAATATTTGCAAATATTTTTGGTTGAGCTGTGTTTGAACCTCCAGTGACCCAACAACCAGATGCAGATTGTGAGAGTGACGGGTGTTAGGCAGCAGGTTAGTGCTGCCTGGAAAAGCCTCCTAGAAGCACTAATGCCCACGAGCATTAGTGAGCATTCTCCTGAAGCAACCTGCGGGATGCTTCAGGAGAAAAGTCACTCTGGTTTTGTGAAAGACGTTACGTACCTGCTCAAAATGAAGTCTGTACCTGTGCTAAATGCACTCTGTTTCTAAGGAGAAAACATCCCAAGGACAGAAACACTAATCTTAATCTCTTTTTAACTGCTGATGCAGGTTTTTGGCTGTGGTGCCATCCCTAACGGACAGTTCAGAGTCAGTGTCTGGGCAGAGACCAAACACCAGCGTAGAGCAAGGGTAGGTGATTCTGTCCCTCACAAGCTCTGTAGCTCATCGGTTTCAAATAAATGCTGCTTGCATTAAGGTCAGGATTCACTGGAGAGTACTGCAATCTCAATTTAAAATGGGCATTGCCAAAATATGTAACGGCTGATGTTGTGCTCCTGTTATTTGAAATGTACTAATATCATTGGCAGCATTGGTTTGTCTTCTTACTAATTAATACATGCCATCAGGATTAATGTTACTGGTATACTGGTGTGTTCTGAAAGGAATTGGAGTGCCAAAGCCATTAGACTTGTCCAAGTAGTTAAAGATACTTTCCTCATCAGCAGCCTGTTAGATATGTTTGTCATTGCACTGAATTGCATAATCAATGTGCACAATTTTAACAGTATGTGTTTAGATGTAAAAGAAGGCACTGCTAAAGCAAAGAAGGAACAAAGCTCTGTTTTTCTAATTGTTACAATTTATAAGCTTTAATCTTAAAACTTTGGATTGTCATGTGAAAATGTGACTCAGATCTCACTGTTAAGTCAGAAGATGCACTTCCTTCTTCCCATTAGGTCTGGCTTGCTTAGCACTTTAGTGGGAGAAAAATCTGTTACCCAAAGATGGGAAGTAAGTATGAAAATTTTGGGGTTTTTTTTGTATTAAATTTCACATTTTGTAGTGATACGTAATAAACCAGTGCACATAAGTTGCATCATCTTACTTGAAGGGATGGAATATACGGCTATAGAAAGTGTATATCGGCATTTTAGTGTGTAGTGTTTCACTGTGTGATCATCAAATAGGAAATGGTTCTACCGTTGAAGATGCGGGGGGAGGTACTGTAGTAAAAGAGTGAGCATCGTAATATTGAAGTTAAGTGTCATACGCGGGGGGGGAGCTGAATGCTGTCTGGCAGCTCAGATGTTTGGTGGTTGTAAGGTGAACACGTTACAGCGCTGTTATCTGTCTTCCTCAAGAGAGGAGAAATCAGTAACTTCCAGTACCTGATGCACTTAAACACCCTGGCGGGCAGATCCTACAATGACCTCATGCAGTACCCTGTCTTTCCCTGGATCCTCGCAGACTATGATTCAGAGGTAAATATCTCGTCACTCTTGTCAGTAATTTTTTATATGTTGGAGGTTTTGCAAATATTACACCTGGCTCGTACTGCTTTGGTAAAACCGAGGTTTCATCTCCAGTTGTTGGATTCCACCTATTTTGTAACATTTCTCCCACTTCAGAGGGTTGGATGTTAGAGATTCTTGGCTGTGCCATGCAGGCAGGTCCTTGCCTGTGTGGATTTGATGGATGTTGTTAGACTGTGCACAGGTGAGGGCCAGGATAGGTAGCTTGTTCTAAGGCAGTTGCCTCTCCGTGCTGCAGAAGTTCCTATAAGTCTTGGCATTAGCTTTCTACTGCCTGTCCTGAAGGATGTTACACCCACAGAGAATGCATGCTTGTCCAGAAGACTGGTAGGGGCTACTGTGAAATCTGGCCCCACAGTGAAGAATTTGCTTTTGAAAAAGATAAAATATCCTATGAATGCTTTTGTAGACAGCTATTGCCACCAGGCAGACCATAACACACAATATCATTAGGGTGCATGTCAAGCATTCAGGAACAGAATTAAGGGGGAACTGGGGAACAGGATGAAGCCAACAGGGCAGAAATTGTCAGGAGCCCAGATGTGACTGAAAATGAAACCCACTCACACTCTTAGACCAGACTGGAGGACTGTTTTAATCGTATCCAAAATTGCACCTGCTGTGTGTGCAGAAAACAAAGGTGACAGAATCACAGAATCATTCAGGTTGGAAAAGCCCCTGGGGATCACCGAGTCCAACCCTCAGCCTGACACCCCCCCAGGGATGGGGACTCCCCCCTCCCTGGGCAGCCTGTTCCACTCCCTGACCACTCTTGCTGGGAAACATTTGTGTCTCATGCCCATCCTGACCCTCCCCTGTGGCAGTTTCCAGCTGTTCCCTCTTGTTCTGTCCCTGATCCCCTGGGAGCAGAGCCCAGCCCCAGCCTCTCTGCAGTGTCCTGTCAGGAGCTGCAGAGAGGGATGAGGGCTCCCCTCAGCCTCCTCCTCCTCACACTGAACACTCCCAGCTCCTTCCCTGGCTCGTCACAGGATTTATTCTCCAGGCCCTTCCCCAGCCTCGTTGCCCTCCTCTGCCCTCGCTCCAGCCCCTCCAGATCTCTCTCGTGTTAAGGTGCCCAAAGCTGGCAGGCTGAGGGGGTATGTGATATTCGATATGGTAATCAGCCATGTTGAAAGGGTTTGTTGGTGTTTTGGACCTTTTTTTTTTTTAAAGTAAAATTGGTGTCTGTTTTATTTTTAAAGGAACTGGATCTTACAAATCCCAAGACATTCAGAAACCTGGCCAAGCCCATGGGTGCTCAAACAGAAGACAGGTTAGCCCAGTACAAGAAACGATACAAAGACTGGGAAGACCCCAATGGTAAGTAATGACACATCCTGCAGGCAGAGCAGAGGGGACAGGTGCCTGTCACAGGATGGGAGCAAGTCACGATGTTTCATATTCTGGATCAAGAGTTTGGATGCGGATCTACTCTGGCTTTTAGGGTCTCTCCAACAAATACTAAATTAGAGCAAAGGAGTGTTGGTTTTCTCGCTGTGTTGTTTGTTTTAAATCCAAATGGCAGCTTTTGTTTATATGTAAAAATACAGACAAAAGAGTTGCACATTCAGAACAGTTTAACATTGTCTAAAGTCTGGGATGGGCAGGCATGTGAAGCGCACAACCAGCTGACTCTGCTAAAACAGCTTGAGTGCTGCTGCAAGAATACAAGTTGTACAAAGGCATGGGAGGACTTCTGCATTAGCAGTACTCCAGCTTTTTAATTTCTTATCTTAATACATCAGGTTTTTGCTAAGGAAAAGGCATTTTCTTAGCTAGAAAACCCCTAAAACAGAACGAGATGGGATTCGGTTACGTATTCTCGATTTTAGAGCTTCCTTATACATTGAACATAAAACTTGTGTGTTTGGCAAGGCAGCTGTTATATGATACATTTCTTCTCATGTGCTTCTATTGAAGACACAACCCTGTTTAACTACTGTGATGCTGTTCTGTATCAAACAACAGCAGGTGGCAAAGATGTTCATTTCTAGAAGTGAATCAGTATGTTCCAAGTGTATTTATGCAGAGTTTTTGCCAGGAAATTAAGTAAGTAAAAAAGCTGTAAAAAATCTGTAGCCAACAATTCTGAGACTTATTTCTGACCAGGCCTTTAATTTCCACAGTAACCAATAAGGTAAAAAAAACCCTAAACTGTTTCTTCAGTAGAAATCACCGTAGCTGCACCGCAACATTTCAATTAGCTAAAATAAAAAATGACTAACGGTTCAGTATTGCTCTGCAGAAGCAGAATTAGCGCTGCTGAACTGCAGCCAAACCTCAAGTGGTGGCCGTGACAAAACATAAAGCCTTTCAGAGTCTCAAGAATGAAAATTACAAATCATGATAATTGTGTCGAAGGTCACAGAGTAATTAAAATGCAGCACTAATTTAATTTTGTTTTTCAGTTAGTAGTGATTCTGTCACTTTACTGCTTTATTTGTTCTGTATTTATGATTTTTGATCTTCTGCAGGGGAAACCCCAGCTTACCACTATGGGACCCACTATTCATCGGCCATGATAGTGGCTTCCTATCTGGTCCGGATGGAGCCTTTTACTCAGATTTTCTTACGGTTACAGGTAAAAATTGCATCGCCCCACCTTGTGTTTCTATCCTGCTGTACAGTTGAGACCTAAGTGAAAAGTCAGTTATGGTAGAAGAAATATTTTTAGCAGAGTTATTGTTGCCTGGGAGGTTTTTGATGTTTCTTTGTAAAAGATGTAACGGAATTCACATTTCTTTCTTGTATTTTGAACATTTTCCTAAATGTATGCAGAACAAAATATCAGCAGACAAAAAACAAAGCAAGTTTTATTGTGAGAAATACTTTGCTCGTCATGCTTTATTTGTCTGTTGTTGAAAGAATCATATGCCAGTTTAGTTCTGTGCTGGAGGTGTTGAAAGATTGTTATTTGAAAACACTATGTCTGAGAGCTATTTTAGTACTGTGTTAAAATAAACAAATGTTTGCAGAGCCTGGAAGTGTTTGCCAGTTTGATGGGTAGTGGCGTCGGTAACATGACGCGTCAACTATTTTCCTAGACAGAAGCCATCAGAGAAAGAGATTTGTGTTTCTCTGGAAGAGACTATTTGAAATAGGACTAGGTGACTCCTTCCTTGAAATTCTGCATATGTGTATCTCAGTGCTTTATGTTTGCTATTGCTGGGTACCAAAAAGCGGTGCAGTTGTTTAGATCTGTTGCGTTAGAGGAAGAAACGTGCTCTGCTCTGAGGTGCCTGTATTAGGCAGAGGATATTCTGATTTTCTGCCTGGTCAAAATCTGCTGTGCTGAGGTCCTGCCGTGCTGACGTGCTTCTCGCTCTGTCCCGCAGGGTGGTCACTTCGACCTGGCTGACCGAATGTTTCACAGTGTCCGGGAGGCCTGGTACTCAGCCTCAAAGCACAACATGGCAGACGTGAAGGAGCTCATCCCAGAGTTCTTCTACCTCCCCGAGTTCCTGCTTAATTCCAACAATTTTGACTTAGGTAGGCAAAAGGGGCTTCTGAGAGCCGGGCCCAGACAGTCCGACATGAGGAGAGCGTTGTAACACGGGCAGAAAAAGATCGGTTTAACTGCATGAGACAGTGGTACATGACCTGCACATTTTGACGTGAAAGCATAACCAGGACTACTTCTGGTATTTCCTGACACCACAGGTTTATTCAATATTATATTTGACAGTCTGAATGATTCAGAACTCATTGTTTTATCAGGAATTGTTGCTTCCTCTGTGACGCCTCAGATTTATTTTTTCAGATTTGGCAGACAAGAATACTTTCTCAAGCACTGAGTGTTCATTTTAAGTAGTTAACACAAAGTTTATGCTGAGAATTGCTGAACAAAACACTGAACTACCCAAAAATTATTTTTGTTTGAAGTGGCGTTGCTTAGTTGATTTTTATGGGTGTGGGGTTTTTTTTCTTTACCAGTTCAAAATGCACAGGTAATCATGTTTTACGTGGCATTTCTCTGGTTTGCATTTTTCTCTGTATAACTTGCTACTCTGTGATGGTGTCATATTTTTTTAAGCTTTGCAAAATCCGTTTGACAGCCTTCACTTTTAGGACTTTCAAGACAACCTTTAGGAATACTTTAATAGGAAATGTGGCAGTTAGGTTTTGTGAGAGTGATTATTCAACAGGAGACAAATTTCACACCTGTTGGCCATAGGAGATACATGTTCCTTAGTATGTGTGTCACTCTTAACAGTGGCATTAAGCTCTTGTTTTCTGAGCAATGTGCTGTGAATCTAACAGCAATAATAAAGATTAATCAAGTTGTAGGTTTTAATGACCTAAAATGCTTTTTTCAAAATGTACAGTAAGAGAATGGAAGCACAACCTTACAAAAACATAAACAAAGCCAAAAGAACACCCTGCAAAGCCTCTCCCAGGTATATATCACCCAGAAGGGGATGGCCATTACTGGAAAAATGTGGAGGTCTTGTCCGCTTAGCTCTGTGTCTGATAATTTGGGACTGTGGCCATCAGAGTCCTAGAAAGTCTTCATTGAGCATTTGGCGCAAGAGTGAAAAAGGTTTTGTTAGGAGCAGTTGTCAGACACTGTGTGATACTTTTGGTTGTGTGAATTTGAAGCAATCCTGCTCCCCTTCCCCCCAGATAAAAAGAGAGGGAGATTCAAAGTCTGCAGATGCAAGCAGTGTTTCTGCTGGAGCCATGTTCTTGGTACTTGTGTACCCCTGTAAACTTGGAAATTTGAGTGTTCCTCTCAGCTAATAGGAAACGTGGGATCATCTTTTGGAAACAAACGACAAAACGAGAATATAACTTAACAAATACATTTTTAGCAATTACAACATGCCACCATTTAATTTTCTGCGAGGGAAGGGGGCTATCTGGGACCCAGATCAATGCACGTGGCCAGACCATGCCCAGGGAGATCACCAGTGTCTTTGGGTGTGAAGCTTGTGGGGAAAACCAGTTAGCTGTTCACTGGTAGGAAATGAATATTTAGCCTGTACCCCTGTGAGGTGTAGCCGTGCTCGTGGGTAAAACAGTAATTCCCTTCTTTGATGCAGAATGTTTGTATTGTGAAAAAAATAAATCCTGTGATGAAATACTCTTGCACCAAGGCTTCTCAGTACAGTTTACTGTTATGCTGTCTCCAGCTGGGATTTATTTTCTTCAAAATACACTCCACTGACATGCCCTTGCTATATGCATGCTAAACAGATGCCAAATACAGGAAATTATGTCCTCTCTTAAATCGGGGCTAGCACACTTATTCCAGTTTTCCTGGAACGTGGACTGACATAACAAGCTTCTGGTTGTGCAGCAATTGTGGAAGGCTCTTTTACTGGCTGCTGGGAGAGAAAAGCAGAAATTTACTTAAATAGAAAAATAAAGACAAAATAATCAAATACTATCAAAAAATTCAAAAATAATCACGTTCCAAGAGCACTTGATGGCGAAACATAAAGTTTTTGAGTTCAGACTCTGAATTATGAAGTTGTGAAGACTGAGGAGTAATCTCATCAACACCTCTATCTAGAACAGTAATGTTTGTTTTGAAGAGAGCGTGCTGAAGCTCTATCATCATCTTCTAAAGTCTTAGCAAGGAATATGTGAATTCTTCCCCCTGCGAGCAAACTTACATGAAAACTGAAGCACAATTTTTCGTGTTTTATTGTCTGACATTTAAAAATTACATCGTTCTAAAGAAAAGACTGAAATGGCTTGCTTGATGAAGGAAAGGTGTTAGAATTCAATTTTTTAAAAATAATTTTTTTCACCATTGCTGTTACAGTGCGGTTGCAGCACTTGTCTCCAAACTTTCTTTTTTTTTTTTAATAGGTTGCAAACAAAATGGCACTAAACTTGGTGATGTAATACTCCCCCCGTGGGCAAAAGGAGATCCTCGTGAATTTATCAGAGTTCATCGGGAGGTAATTTGCGTTTTAGTCATGACAGTAGAAAACATCCCTTGGGCCAAGGGCCTTTCCACAAATCTCAGCTCAATTTGCGCAGTTTCAGCTACAGTCCGTCAGTCCTGGGCTGTTGGCTAAAGGTCTGTAGAACTGGCATTTCTTCCCCTTCATTTTTGCCTAAGGAGTGCATTGAAAATAAACTTTTCAACGGAAAGCTTTATCAGAACGTAACGGGAATATGTCAAAATACATTCTGCATTTTTCTTTGTGGCAGGTGCGGTAAACTCAACCAGTGACTGATAGGACTAGTTTTAATGCATGCCTTTTGAATTTCAGGCTCTGGAATGTGACTTTGTGAGTGCACATCTGCATGAGTGGATTGACTTGATCTTTGGCTATAAACAGCAAGGCCCTGCTGCAGTAGAAGCTGTAAATGTCTTTCACCATCTCTTCTATGAGGGACAAGTGGACATATATAATATCAACGATCCATTAAAAGAGACAGCTACCATAGGATTCATTAATAACTTTGGACAGATACCAAAGCAGGTATATATACCCTTCGTAGAATTCTTATTTGCCAGATGACACTTGAGTTGAAACGCATTAATAGAGAATGGGAAAGTGTTTTAGGAGTGGAACATCCTAGGACTGTTTTTCCATAAATATTCTTCCAGCGATTTGAAATCTTTTACATTTCCATCATAAACACAACAAAGATCAGCTTGGGGCTTTGCTTGTGAGATTAGAACTGTCTTTTTTTTTTTTTTTTTTTCCCCCCCCTTTTGTACCCTTAAAATGAAGGCTAAATGAATTATGGCATCAAAAAAAAAAAAATTTGTTCTGCTGCTAAGTCACAAGGGGGCAGTGAAAGTGCAACTTCAAAGTAATGCCTAGCCTTCAGGTATCTTAAGTTATCCTGTATTAAAATAATTGCTGTAACAACTTATGCTGTCTTTATTTTTTTTTTACACCAGTCTCTTGGAGTTCTGTAGGGCTCGGTCACATATTTTTTTTGAAGAATCTGTTGAAAGAAACCTCAAAATTTAAATTAAGAAGATAGACTCTTGTAGGACAGCTGTAGTTAAGGAGCTCTATAGACATGTTTTTGGTGCAGATTTAAAGTTTGTATTCTCTTTAAGAGATTAAATTATGAAATGTAATATGAAATCTAAAGTTTTACTGTGTGGGTGTTTATGGGTTTTGGGGGGGTTGAGTGTTTCTCTTTTTTTTTAATAATCAGGCATTTCTTTAGGATGTCTTTGCTGTCCAGTGAAACTTCTAAATGTCATCAGTGAAGTTTTCCAATCCTAGATCTGGTGGAAACCTCAGATACCTTCAGCAGTTCACTGGGAGCCCAACCCACGTATTGAGAACTCTAGGCTAGAGCAGCACATAACGTTTTGGGACAGCCACAGGATATTTCCTGTGGGGACCCACTGATGGCTACCTGTCTCACTGTGTGGAAGGAAGGCTAAAAACTGCTCATCTGTCCTCTGTGGCTGTGTCTCTCCTTTCCCTTCCTTGCTCGCTCTCAATGATCTAGATGGGTAGTGGCTGTCAGCTTTTCTCCTGTTGAGTGATGACCGCTCACTGGATTGTGGTGACAATCAGACATGGCCCAGCTCAAGGCAGATGAACAGATAAGACTGGGGCTGAGAGCAGGGCAGTGGAAGAGCACTGCAGCTCAGTCCAAAGGTCTGCCTCAATCTGCAGATGCCCTTTTAGGTACAAACCTATGATGAGATCTACCAGAAACAGCATGACGCTTTGCTAGGCTGCAGTGAGCTGGAGGAAAATCTAGACTCCTCCTTTAAGTTATTTTTGGTGGTGAGTGCTCTTGGAGAACATTTTTATGTAACTGTAGAGTTTTGGTGTCGCCCTCTGTGACTTTCCAGAGGGGATCTAGAGCAGGCTATCTCAGTGACGTGGCTGCTGTGCGCTTCTTCACTCCTTTGCTGCATGCAGATGTAACATGAGGACTACATCTTTATCCCATCTCTTCCAACAGCAACACCCCTGGTAGACCTGTTTTCCATTTTTAAAAGTTGTGCTGCAGAACATTCCAGAGCTGGCGCTGCCTTTGGAAGAGGGCTCTCAGGACAGAGGGTCCTGGGGTGCCACAGCCCTGGCGGGGCAGAGCAGAATGAATAACCAAGAGGAATGGCCACTTAAAGGAGGGGGTTATTTTTTCTTGCCAGAACTGGTGTTTTTTGGGATCAGTTGTCCTTGTGAATGCTGATGTGTCTTCTCTCTCCATCTTCTCATAGCCCAGCAGACAGGAGGAATGCTGTAGTTCAGGGAGAGCTGTGGCACGTAGGCTTGTTGTTACCCTGTGTACCCAGAGTGTAGGTGTGAGCAGTGGGAACACCTGTGCGTGCTTATAGCTCAGCTCATAGCTCAGCTACCTCAGGTTTATGCATCTTCCCTCTGCTTTGGATAGGCAAATGGGTAACACATCTCAAAGGGCTGTGAGGAAAATAACTTTCAGCCTTGGAATTTCAGTTCTTCTTCCGTAGCCTCTCTGGGAAAGAGTACTTGAAATCTTACAAAATATCACTCAGTGTTTGTGTCTGTCATTTACAATATTATAACACATAGCATCTACCATCTAAGATGTTTATTGTGAATTCATCACATGATAAACTTTAGAGTGTGTCACTGGTGATTGTGGCTTATTAGAAGCGATGCTCAGATTGTTTGATAGTCTGAGATACCAGGAATGGTCAGTGAAGCGGTGAAATGGAAATTCACTCATTAACGAAGAGCTAGGCAGAAGCTAATCAGGTTCAGATGTGTTTCTTGTGCGTGGTTATACGTGGCCCAGTGAGGTGCCCACCCATGCCGTGACTCTTTAGCTGCCGTTTGTGGCACACAGTTTGTTTCAAAGCCAAAATTGAGCTTTGAGTTTGTTGTTTGAGGTTAGAATTTGATACAGTATGAGGTGTCAACTTTGGGATTTTTGCTTGCTTTACTTAGTGGTGGTAGCTTTAAAAATACTTTGCTCATTATATCCTTATTGGATTTTTGTGTTATTTATTGAAGTCTTGCTGAAATGGTTTCCCTAAGTTATCAGTGAACGTTGAGAACAGTTAAGTAACATTTGCTGACCTGCTGTTTTTTTTAGACGGATGGTGGGACGGGCTGGAGATCTTTTTAAGCTTGTGCTCCTGTAAACCTGTGCTTTTTGATGATAATTTCTTGATGAATTTCAGCTCTTTAAAAAACCACACCCACCAAAGCGTGTTAGAAGCCGACTGAATGGAGAGGTGGTGGGAACATCTCTGCCTCCTGGTTCCACAAGTGACAAGATTTTTTTCCATCATTTGGACAACCTGCGGCCATCTCTTGCCCCGGTGAAAGGTAACCTGTAAAATGACAGTAATTATTCCTCTTTCTTTGCCAGAACGATCAAGAGTTTCAGGAAGATTGTCCTTTCCCACGTTTTGCTTAGTTCTGGTGTTCTTAATGCCTGTACTTTTGGGAGAAAGACGTATTTAATGTGTCCTAATGCTGTAAGATTATGTTCTTAGCTACTGTAGTGTACTTGGGAAGCACCAAATCTGTGCCATTTTAATAGAACTGTTTTAAAATAGAGTGATACAATTGGGCTGAAGCACCTTTTTAAAGTTTTATTGTAGATATGCATGGTGCACTGCTTCTAGGCCTCAGTTTTTGCAGTCTTCATAGCAAAAGGATTCTTTATCACAGAGCCAAGAAATACTGAGAAGTGGCAGGAAGGGATGCTGTTGGTAGCTGCACTGAGACAAAAAAGGTAGTTTTTGACTTAATATCTGACATGGGACTGAACAGAAGTTAATTGTCCTTGAGGCAGGTAAATGCTCTATAAAGTGGTTTCTTTCCTGGTTGGTTAAATGAGTCTGTGCCTGCTGTGAAGAGAGAAGGGTGTACTGTTACCCAGGACATAGCAGGGCTGCACTGAAACAGGAAACTAGAAAGCACTTACCTCCATCACAGAATCATCTAGGTTGGAAAAGACCTTGAAGATCATTCAGTCCAACCATTAGTTATATACTTGCAAAGCCTGGGGGAAGAACAGGTAGGTCACCGTGGGCTGTAGTCAGGAATGTGGCCTGTGGGAACGCTTGGCCAAGAAGTTGGTATCGATACCGAGAACTGGCTTGTACTTGTACCCAAAATGGTACCGTCGCTTTTAGTGACCACAGACCTCTTGTCTGAAGAACACCTTATGCAGCATCGCAGGTGAGAGAGAAGCAATTCGTGATCCTCAGGGATCAGATTCCCGCCGGTCCTGCTGATGGGTAGCCCTGCACTTGTTAGGAACGTAGCAAAAATTGCCATCGTCACACAAACGGGTATTTGTATAACCTAGCAAATAAATACAGAGATCCTCTACTGGATCCTCTGTTTTGCAGAGCATCAGGTATTTAAGAGGATGGGATAGTGTTTGTCTGTGCCAGCAATAAAATATAACCCCATCTTCTTGTCTAGAGCTCAAGGAGCCTGTGGGACAGATCGTGTGTACTGATAAAGGCATTCTGGCAGTAGAACAGAACAAGGTTCTCATCCCACCTACGTGGAATAAAACTTTTGCTTGGGGCTACGCAGACCTCAGCTGTAGACTGGGTACCTACGAGTCGGACAAGGTTTGTAATCTGACATTTGCTTCAGTGATGAATAGACCAAAAGCACTGAGTACTCAGTAGTGGAAAAAATCTGAACAACGGAAATATTTCACACGTGAATGAAATAATCTTGTACTGCATGTGTTTTATTGCTCCCTATCTGGTGCTCTTCACCAGAACACTAGCAGAATGACATACACTGATCAAGAATAATTTTTTACCCGGGATGCAACACATGAATGAGTTAAATCTGTGCAGCCAAAGCTCATCTCTCATGTCCTCGCGGGAGGCATCTTATGGCAGAGGCTGGAATTGCTTCTGTTTGAGGAAAAGCTGCATAAGGGGTATCTTAGTTACCTGATGGTCCAGCATGGAGGGTGGCACTCAGGTTTTTATTTTTACCCTACCAAACACTAATTCTTGCAAGTAATTCTTCTTTTGTTTTCTGTATTCTTAGGCAGTAATTGTTTATGAATGTTTGTCAGAATGGGGTCAGATACTGTGTGCCATTTGCCCCAACCCCAAACTAGTTATCACTGGAGGAACCAGTACAGCAGTGTGCGTGTGGGAAATGGGCATCTCCAAAGAAAAAGCTAAAGCACTCACTCTAAAACAGGTAAAATACAATAAGTCTGCCTTTTACATAAGCTGTGTTACAGAAGCAAAGGAATTCTGAAAGGGGTGTTGTTCACAGAGTAAGGTTTGAAAGCACGAGTCTGGCCAGCCTTTGGAGAACTGAATAGTCGAGGTACTGACCTGCACTGAAAGTGGGCAAAATGCATCTTCAAAATTGCATCGGCTTTAAGGACAGTTAATCACCAGGAGCTTTTTGGAGAGACAGGGAATTTGGTAGCAATGTTAACAAAATGACAGAGGTGTGCTTTGTGAAATCAGTGTTGTGTGTAAAATACCCCCCTCTGAAAACTCTTGTCAGGGAGGGCAGTGAAGGAGACTGGCTTAAAGGTTCCTTTTCTAATTTTTTTTATTACTTTTTTCTTTAAAAACTATATATTTAAATTACACTTCCATGCAAAACTTCGCTCTTCTGGCAGGTGTGTTTGTGGAGCAGAGTATACTTGTTCAGGATCACCTTGAGTTGTTCTTGCTTTGTTAATTCAAAGCATCAACTTTTAGTCTTAACAAGCAAGCACCTGTGCTTTCAAGTCAGTTGCAGCTGAGTGCAGAATAAGTCTTGTGTGTTTACTAAAGAAAAAAAAAAAAACAACCACCACAAAATCCACCTACAACCAAAACAACCCCCCCCAACTACCTCAAAATACTCTAAAAGTTCTGTATCATTGTTACAGGGAGCGAGGTTGTTAAGCGTTACTGTTCCTGTTAGCATCTTAATAGCAGAACTTTTTCTGGAGGAGAGATTCCACTCAAACTGAAGAGAAGAAATTCAGAGAATTATTTCATCATTTCCCCTTTATTGTTTCACTTTAGCCAATGTTTTGAGTTGAGTAAGCTGCAGTAATCTGACTCTATTCCAGTCTCTTGTTACAATGGTTAGGTAAAGCCTAAAATTTCAAAGCAGTGTCTAATACAAGTAGACGCTTGTAATTTTTTGCTCCTTTCAATTGACTTTCCCTTCTTGCTTGCAACTCTTCCTTTTTTTTATCTCTTCTCAAACATGAACAGAAGTTTAGGCAGGAGCCATTTTGTGTTTACAAAGAGTTTCTGTTTTCAAAATATAATTTCACCAGGGGTGAAATTTATTTATTTATAAATAAATGTATTTATTATTTTGGGGGTTTTATTTCAATAGAAGGCTGTATAATGTTAGACCCTTGAAACCTGGTTTTGTGAGAGTTCTTTTTAAATGGAAACAAATATTGCTTTTGTCATGTTCGATTATGAAAATAGTTGCCAACTGAATACCTGTAGGTCAGTTGCATCTTCTGATATGTAAACATATTCACGTTTACATTATCTGAATCTTTTCAGATAAGTGGGTTTTATGTGGTGATTTTTGTGCTCCCTCCTGATGGCAGCTTGTTCCTCCTGACTTCTGTTTTGCAGGCGTTGCTGGGTCATACTGACACCGTCACATGCTTAACAGCATCTCTGGCTTATCACATAATTGTGAGTGGATCACGGGATCGCACTTGCATCATCTGGGACTTGAATAAACTCTCTTTTCTAACACAGCTTCGAGGCCACAGGGCTCCAGTTTCAGCACTCTGTATAAATGAATTAACGGTAAGGAGCAAATACCATTCACCAACCTGAACTGGGAACAGTAGCAAGAGTCAGAAATTGTTAAAACTGAAGAAAAACAAACCGGGCTCTCCTGTTAGTTTGGCAAAACTCGTATCACTCAGCTGAAAACTAATTAGCTGCTTTAGGGAATAATTTGCATCTTTTGTCCAGAGATGTACATGGATTTATTCCATCACAGCATCTTGATCTCGGAAGGGCTTATTAACAGTGTTGGCAGCTGTATGGCTAGTGTGGCCTTCAAAGCGGCTTGTCAAACCTGCCACAGGAGTGAAGAAAAGATTTTGGCATGTGATCTCGGTTGTCTTCTACTCTCTTACACTTGACGTGAAGGAAGAACAAAATACCATGGATGAAGCCACGGTGATGATTGTAACAGAAACAGACATATCCTATAAGTTCCAGACTGCCATTTATCCAACTCGATCATTTATCCATGCATGTCAGAGAATTTGCCTGAGTTAAAACTTCACATAGCCAGTCCATCAGGGCTGGATGGACCATGTTGCAACTGGAGCAGATGTAGTGGTTGAAATGGAGGCAAAACGTGGCTGTGATTGAGGGAAGGGGGAGCAAGAGGCACAGTTTATTAGCTGCTAGTAAGTGGTCCGTCGACTGTAGTGATGCCAGTGTTTCAGACTGCAGCTCCTGTTTCCCCTCTGCACTAGTTTGGACCATCTCTTGCTCTTTTCCCAATGAGGAAGCAAATGAAATTTGAAGTGGTATGTATTTGTGAAAAAGCACGGAGTCAGTGTGAGCAGAGTCTTTGAAAACTTCTCAGGGAAAATACTGAAAGTAGGCTGTTGGATTGTTACACTATGAAAGGTGGAGGAATGGGTCTACTCATGCTGTAAATACAACAAATAGGTTGCTACTCAGTCTGGTTTTCTATGTACTATTTAAAAAAAAAATGGGTATCGTCCTAAAGATTTCTTTAGGTGGCCAAACTCAGCTTGAATAGAACTCCCTGAAAATTGCCAGCCTTGATGCCTGAACTTGGCTTTATAAATGAACCCGGCTTCTGGTTTTGGTGAAGAAAACCTGAGACCTGTATTGAAATCCGGCCGTGTTTGTCTTTGCAGGGGGATATTGTATCCTGTGCTGGCACTTACATCTACGTATGGAGCATTAATGGCAACCCCACTGCAAGTGTAAACACGTTCACCGGCCGAAGCCAGCAAATAATGTGTTGCTTTGTGTCTGAGATGAACGAGTGGGATACCCAGAACGTCATAGTAACGGGGCATTCGGACGGAGTTGTCCGGGTAAGTACTGGGAATCGCTGCTTGGAAAAATAAATTTAGAGAAGTCGTGTCTGTCCAGGTGCTGTGCTGGGGTGCTCCTCTGGCACGGGGAGCCCTGCAGGAAGGAGGGGATCTAGCCCGGGCAGATGGTGCAGCCTGCTTTTGGTGCTGTTCCTGCACAGGGCCGTGCACTCTGTCCTGTCTGCCTGTTAAAGGGACAGTGATCCATGGAAACCCCCTTCAGTGAGCTGCCCATTCCTGAGCGCACTCTCTGTTTTCTTTCTCCTCTTGGATGCACCCGTTGCCATGTGGTAACTAGCCATAGTTAGCAGCACCCATTTCCCTTCCTGCTTTATTTTGGTCACCAGCTTTCATGCCTGGAGATGGTAGGTTTTTCTTGACTGTTTTTGTTCTACACACCTCGAGGCAACTAGTTTTGCTGTGTAGAAAGGAAAGAGGAACTTCATGGCAGTTCTGACCCAACTTCCAGTACGTTGCTGTGTGCAGTCCTGGGGTCTGCCTTAACCAGAGCCTGCTGGTCAGGTTGCTATGTGAGTGGATTTTGTTACAGTTTATTAGCTGCTAGTAGTTTAGTAACAGTTTCTTGTGTTGTTAGTTAACACCTTAGTCAAACAGCTGAGATGTTAAATAACGGCACGAGACGCGTTCGCCTGTGATTCACACACGACCACAGGTGTCCTCTTACAGTGTCTAGCCCCCAAAGCCAGGGTTAATATGGAGATGTGACCTGCCTCTCCTGCTACCAGCGCAGACACACCGTTCTAACGAGCCATCTTAACACTAGAAGTAGCTCAGAAGAAAGCTGAGAGTTCAGTACATGCCCTGTGCTTATCCCCTGTCCCTCCAGTTCTGGCGGATGGAGTTTTTGCAAGTACCAGAAACACCAGCTCCAGAGCCTGTGGAGGTGCTGGAAATGCAAGAGGACTGTCAGGAAGCACAAATAGGTATGTCTTTGCCTATATGTATATGCTTGCGTATAGCAAAGATCAGATAAAAGTGCTTTGTATTTGCCTTTTATCTCATCTTCCTTATGTGTAGACAAAGCCCTGTGGTTATGCAGTGCAGAGTGGAGGACTGAAGTTTTGTCTCAAAAGACAATAGAGATCCGGTGGGCATAATAAATAAAACATCTTTGCTCACCACCTTGCTTATGGTAGTTTCAAACTGCTGGGAGTAAGAAAAAGTCATGCCCGTCTTAGCTTTTCTTTCTGTGAAGTTTGAACTTTTCTCTGGGCAGCTCTTTCTGCTATCAGTGAACTCAACGGATGCTACCATTGTCCAAAAGCTAGATTTGATTTTTTGGTTTTTTTTTTTTTCCAAATGGATTTATAGCATAACAGCATCTACTTGATGGATCAGTATGCTGTTTAGACAAGTAGTGCTGGCCATATCATTCTCCCTTGTTGGACAGTTTTGGCCTGTGTTTGATGGGCGTTTCTTTTGGCCATCTCATCTTCCTATTGCCTTCTTCGTATTGAAGATATGAGCTGGGTTTGGATCTGGATTGCACAATACTCAGTAATTATTTTTTTTAACACAGCTTTTTTTTTTTTCTTCAGTGGCACTAGGAATATCAATATCTTCATCAGGTGCTTTTTTTATTAACAAAAACTTGTTATTGACAAATCTGCATCATGTTTCTCAGTTAAGTGGAATTTCAGCATAGCTGACTGCTTACTCAAGTTTTGCTGATTTGTTTTTGTTAACTTGAGCATGGTTTTGAAAATTTTACTCATTGTGTCTATTGTAGCCCACCTCAGACTATCATAGGAAATAGCTTTAGCTAAGGAGTGCTGTTTTCTGACAGACCAATGCAAAAAAGATGAGTAGTGGGATTCCTGGCAGGAGCTTTGAAAGGCCTGCGTGCAGTTTCCCTCTGGTTGTGCTGTGGTGGTACCTGTTGAGCTGTAGGTAGCGCAGCAGCAGATTAGGGGAAAAAGTGGTCTTAAAATAGCCCTGCTAGCAACACGTTCTCTCCCGTTGGGTGAATCCAGGGCAGGAAGCCCACGAAGAGGACAGCAGTGACTCTGAGGCGGACGAGCCGTGTATAGGCCAAGACACAAAGCTGCAGGAGAGCCAGAGTCAACCGAGCAGCACCAGCCACAGGCCAAGGTCATCGTCAAACCGAGCAGCAGCAGCGTGGTCAGCAGACAGTGGCTCTGACGACTCCAGGCGTTGGTCAGACCAGCTCAGCTTGGACGAGAAAGATGGCTTTATCTTTGTGAATTATTCAGAGGGACAAGCAAAAATGCATCCCCATGCTCAGGTTAACCACCCGCACCCCAGCTACGCTGAAGCACGGCACTACAGCAAGCTTAAACCAGGTAAAAGAAATGGGGCACGCTTCCTCTGTCAGATAAACGTGCTGTGACCCATAGGGCAGTCTAAGAGCTCTGTCTGTGCAGCTTTGAGCAGGGTTGGCCGATAAATTCAGAAATGGCTGTCAAAGAGAAAAACTGGCCTGCGAAAGGCTGCGTGTTGTTCAAGCTTTTTCTGAGAAGCTGTGATCAGTTTACCCTGGCCAGCAGCTAAGCCGCTCCCTTGCCACCACCACCACAACCCCCTGCAGTGGGATGGTGGAGAGCACAGAAAGCAAAAAAGCAAAGGAGCTCACGAGTTGAGATAAAAGGATAGTCATAATCAGTGAAGGAGTGAGGGAGACAAAACAAGTGATGCAAAGGCAATCACTCGCCACCTCCCGCAGGCAGAATGATGACCAGCCAGTCCCTGAGCAAATGGCTACCTTCCCCAGAACCTCTCCTCTCAGTTCTATTGCTGAGCATGATCTTAGATGGTGTGGAATATCCTTTCGGTCAGTTGGAGTCAGGTCTCCAGCTTCTGTCCCCTCCCACCTTTATTGCACACCTCCAGATTCCTGACGGGGGATGGAGGGAGAAGTGGGGAAAAAGAGAGAACCTTGACACTCTGCGAGTACTGCTGAGTAACAGCCAAAACACTGTATGTCACCAAAATTACTTCAGTCACACCAAACACAGCATCATTTGAGCTTTCATGAAGAAAATTAATGACATTTGGAAATCTGAGTCTTGACCTCAAAAATAAAATCATTTAATAAAATAATTATGTTATGGCAGTCATCATGCTTTGGTGCAGGGTGTCTCTGTGTCATGTAACCATTCTCTGCAGCTCTGGGGCTCTGTGCATTGTTATCTATCTTCTCCTTTCTTACATGCATTGGGAAGCAGTTGAAAAATGAGTTTTCCCTAAGTCATAGAGTTATTTCTGGGGGGAGATTTTTTTTTTTCTGCAAAGTCACACGTACAGGTAAGCTGGGGGAGGAAGGAACAAAAACAAGAAAAAGAAAATTTGCTTTTTCCCCTCCTACTTCTCTCTCCTTTTCAGGATACAGATGGGAGCGTCAGTTGGTGTTTAGAAGCAAACTAACTATGCACACAGCATTTGATCGCAAAGACAACGCACATCCAGCAGAAATCACTGCTCTGGGCATCTCTAAGTGAGTATCCCCAAGCGATTGCTTAAAACATTTTTTGGGTGTTGTCAGTGGGAGGTGGCATGAAGCGGCTGTTGTTCTTCGCGTAACACTGTTCTGTGCTGCTTCTGCTTAGGGGCAGCCTTGTTAAAGGACTGACTTATAAAAAAAAGCTAAAATGAGTAGACTTATTCAGCTGTGTTACATAGTGTCATTATAGCTCTGCTTGTCAGTCAGACCCGGCTGGTGGTTGGACGTTTTACCTACTCTGACATGTAAAATCCATCATCAGCGTCCGCGTGTCACTGTGCCAGAGTTGTTGCAAGAATGCTTCTGCTCTTTTCCCGCAGGGATCACAGCAGAATTCTGATCGGGGATGGTCGAGGCAGAGTGTTCAGCTGGTCCGTAAGCGATCAGCCTGGCCGCTCTGCAGCTGATCATTGGGTGAAGGACGAGGGGGGAGACAGCTGCTCGGGCTGTGCAGTCCGTTTTTCGCTCACGGAGAGGCGTCACCACTGCAGGAACTGTGGACAGCTCTTCTGCCAGAAGTAAGCCAGCCAACAGTCTCCCTCGGGCTCTTTTCCATACAGAATTTTAGGCTGGGCAAAGCTGTTGCATAGCACGGAACTCTGCTGAAAGCCTGAGGTTTCCCTTACCTAAACAGAACTGATGAAGAAAAAACATCAAAACTCGCCAAATTTTCAGGGGGGAATTAGAAAAGGCATCTGTCTTCTTAGCCCCTTTGTAAATCCAGTTAGTGAGACAGGCCCTGGGAGAGAATGAAATCTGCTTGCAGCTTTGAAAACCTTCCTGTCACCCACCTGAGCAAAACTCTAGACAAACGAGCTTAGCAAAGAAAACAAACAGGAAAAAAATCCACCACCCATAACTTCTTTTGCAGCAGCTAGTTGATCTTGTCAGTCTACAAGCAACCTGCTCAAAATGTGAACTGTGTGCAGGACTGTAAGGGTCCTGCCTCAGACAGGACAGGGCATGACATGGAGGGGGGGGAGTGTAGCAGGAACCCCCTTATTTGCAGGACGAGGCTGTGAGACAAGACACACACCAATATGGTTAACAGTCAAGCTCCCAATCTTTATTAGAAAAACAAGTCCTTATATATTCCTGTGACAGCAAATCCATGTGTTGCTCTGGCGCATGCTCATTTCAAAAATTCATTCCTCTCAGCACTTTCAACAAGTGCTACTCAGCCTCCACAACTGGTAGATAAATTTCTGCTTTGTTATTCTACAGATTCCTTTGTTATCTGTTTCTTCCCTAATGAGTAAAAATACTTTCACTTTTAGCCATTGTTAATCTAGACACCGTTAGTCTTCTAACACAAGTGCGTCACTAATTTAGACATTGTTAATCTTCTAACTTGAATGCTGATGACACTTTTACATTGTCAGTGATGCAGATGGTTTTCGACCCGGCATACTCACCCACATGTGAGCTCCCCTCACCCGGGAGCTGAGGTCAGAGTCTCTCCTCTGGTCCACTGCATCACAGACAGCATCTCTAGTCTCATCTCTGTAGTTATACTTTGAGTCTAAACTGGTGACAACAGCTGTTTTTAAACCACCTCTCACGCAGTGTCATTGCAGTGATCCTGCGGTGATCACCAGAGTTAAATTCTACTTCTTCCGCCGCGTTGCTTTTTTTTTTTTTTTTGTCAAGATAAGTTTGGACAGTTTTCTGGTATTTGAAATCACAATGAGAATGTCCACCCCCAGACGGAAAATGGCCGGGTTGGGAGAGGCCCCTGTGTTCACGGCAGTGTTTGTTTTCCTCTACAGGTGCAGCAGATTTCAGTCCGAAATCAAGCGTCTGAAGATTTCCTCCCCAGTCCGAGTCTGCCAGAACTGCTTCTACAACCTGCAGCATGAGCGGGGTTCAGAGGAGGGACCCAGAAACTGACGGGGCCTGGGCAACGGAGACCCCATCCAGCCCCGCCATCGCTCCGAGAACTAGTGAGAGTATGGTGCAGCGATCAGAAGGGATTAGAATCTTGTCTGTTTACACTTAAGTTTATTCTGAGTTTGAAGCACTCAAAAGTGAAAAGGGATCATTGAATTGATTGGTGTTGACGGAAGGTAAATGAGGCTAAGAGTATAATGAAGTGAAGAGTGAGGCCCAGGAGGACGTGATTAATAACCACAAATCCAATGGATCTGTCAACCCCTTAGACCCGTGTTGACAACGCTATCGAGAAAATCCTCACTTACCCTAAACACCCGTTCTTGTCTTGTTTTTGTAGAGCTAGTCATCTTTATCGGGGGGAGGGGGTGGGGAAGGCTTTTTAGAAGATAGTTGTAAATCTGCCTTCTTCGCAAGCAACTGTGTATATTGTAAATAGGTATAATGGCCTTTTTATCTAAATATGAACTTAACTGCTTGTTACATGGGACTTCAGATTAACCACTATACTTTGTGTGGCATCTTTATCTCATCTATCAATTTAAATACGAATGTTTAAAAAAAAATAATCAAAAACTCGAAGGCATTATGCGTATTTCTGTTAAAAAATCAAGTCTGTGCATGTTTGTTCTTTCAGTTGCCCACAGTATCTTAATTTAAGTAAGGCTATTCATAGAATTACATGGATTTTTTCAAAAGAAAACATTTTTGAGAATAGGACTTGGAGTATTTTATTCTAGCTGTAAGATAACCAGGAACTAAATTGTACACTTGTGTTGCATTTTATACCAAACTCTTGACCACCTCAGTGTTGTTCATATTTAATAAGGCCTCTTTTATACATGTCAGAGCTGCAGTTTTGTTAATTACCTAATGTTCATTAGCAGCTGATTCATGCAGTGCAAGAACCAGCTTTTACCTTCTTTAGTCAATAGCAATTGGCTTGCTTTATAGGTACAGAATGAATTCCTTGTGCATAAAATTTAACCGCTCTTGTCCTCTAGCTTGTTTGCAAAAAAACTTTTTGGAACAATAGGCATTACTCTAAACCAGGGTGATATTAGTCATGTCAGAAATGCTTGGAAGTTATCTTGGTGTTTCAGCACATGGCCTCAACTTGAGGACGGCAGTAGATTTCCATTATGGTTTTTAAGTTCCAATATGAATTTAATTGCAGTATTTTTTTACTACTCTGTCATTTATTTTGCACTACATGTGGGATGAAGTAGAGACACTGATATCCACTGGGATTGGAACACGTGCATTGGGTAGGCCCATGGACTTAATTTCTGAATGAGGTCTTGCCAGTGGGTTTTAGGCT
>NW_020799099.1:33823475-33828345 GCF_003259725.1 Athene cunicularia
GGGGGTGGGGTGGGGGGGAGCTGGGAGGTGTTCGGTTTGGTTTTGTTTTTTAACATATGTGTATATATTTTGTAAATGGGTGACAAACTGATCTAGATCTAGGTATATTCACAATGGATTCTTTTGCATAGCGGTAAGGATACGACCCAAACCAACAGAAGACAGGTGCCCCTGCTTTTGCTCTGCCAGTGCTTCTGTGAGTGTCTTCACTTGAAGGATAATCTCACTCAGAATGGTTTGGGCAGGCTTTAGCCCTGGAAGAGCCAGTGGTTAAATCCAGCACTGGTCATGGAATCGCCCCACGGGAGAAGTGCCAGACCCTCTGTGGTGGACAGAGCTCCTTCCGGAGGGTGCTGGGCACTGCGCTGCGGGGGCACGCCCGTCTTCTCTTGATTTGAGCTTCTTGTGGTGAATAACTTGTTAATCCTGACCACTTGCTATTTACCCTGGTATCCCATGTTTATGCACTGAAGCTTGAATATGTATTTTAATACATGTTTGTTTATTATGTATGTGCTGGTCTGTAAAATGAGATCTATTCCTGTTTCGGTATGTATACTGGGTCCCCAAATGAACAGGAAGGCGTCTCTAGAGCCCTTGCACACTGTTAAGTAAATGCAGGTTTGTGGAGATTAGCTGACCCAAACCCATCCCTTTGGATCCAGAGGGCGATGGCCAGTAGCCACGCCACACAGCTACCTGGCAGCTTCGTCCCAGCAGCAAAAAGAGGTCCTCAGTAAGCAGGTGCAGAGCACTGGAATTTCTGTGGTCAGCTGTTCTCTCTAACGTTGCCTTCAGCCTTCCCAAAATGATGCGAAACCAGCATAGTTCAGCAGACAGGCTCGTGGCCTTAACTCTTTCAGCTGGAAGAAAAGGCTCTTTTGACGACTTTTAAATGCCTTCGAGTCCACAGAGTTTCCTTCCCCTCGCCTCCAGATTTTAAACCGAAACCAAATTGAAGGAAGTCTTCTTTTCTAGGGATGGGAACTTGTACAGCCAAGTCATGAAACCCTAAACCCAAGTCAGGTTTGTGACAGTAACACTGACGTAATCTAAACGCTGACGCAAGCACTTGGCATCTAGTGCTAACGGGGCACGAAGGTGACAGCGAGGGCGGGGGCTGCACTCAGTTACGTAAGCACGTCGTACAGGGGCTGTTTTTTAATGTTGCTTTTAGTGTGCTGCCAAACGTCACCGTTTGTTGTCGGGCAGTGTACTAAAAACCAAAATAATCAAGGTCATTGTTCTTTACAGATTCCGTAGTGTAGAGCTTAGTCCCGGTTTACGATAAACAAATCACCACAGCCCTCTGACTTAATTCTTTGGTTGCGCTGTTCCAGAACTCATGTTCTTGCTTGTAGGAGGAGGGGAAAAAACATACCTGCTCCTATTTCCTCTGGCAGCTGGTGCTGTGGGCAACTGTTTTGTTCACTTGGGAGTGGGTTGGTTGTTCGGTTGTGGGTTTTTTTTCCCATTTCTTTCAAGCTTCTAACACAAATACTTGCTTTGTTTTCCATGTAAAAATCTGTTGAGAAAAACTATACTCATGTACACTAACATTGGTAGACTGTATTCTCTGCAAGTACCTCACATGTCTTCTCCTGCCTTGTTCTTTGTAGTATACTTACTCATGTATTCTTAACATTCGTATGTAGTGTGCAACTGTAACGTCATGCTTGGGAGAGGGGGTTGGCTGCCTCCAGCCGACATTCATCAGTTCTATAGCAAAACACTTTAGGTAAGTTATTTTGCACTTTCTTATGTATAAAATTGGTAGAAACTTATATTTGCTTTGTATCATTTAAAGACTCCTTTCGTTTCAGTAAATGAACTGTGTATAAAATACTTATGCAGTTAAAACTGTTTTTAGAAAGTATTTTTAATTTCAGCAAGTTTGGTTACTTGTTGCATGACTATTAACACAGCTGACTTTTTGTGTCAGTGCAATGTATATTTTTTTTGTCCTGTTATTAACTTGTAAGCCCTAGTTAAATGGCCATTTATTTGTACAGCATCAGGAGTAAATTGAAGATAACTGGCTAAGACTGGAGTGTGGAATTTTGTACTATATTGCAGAATCCAATATCTGTTTTTTGGTGGTTGCGTAAAAGGCCTGACGATTTACTATCTAGTGTGCAATCTGTGATATCTGAATGTTCATTGTATATTTGTCTCCAATGCAAAAAGGTAGAGTAACACAATTACAACAATACATGATTAAATGCAATAGTTCAGGTACTGAAGTATTTTTTTCATTTCAAATAAATACCTGCTATTTACCACCAAAAAGCTGTTTTGCATTTGTTGGAAAGATGCAACATTTGCAGCTGAATAAACGTTTTTAATATGGGAGTGGTAACTCATGAGTAACATGTTTCTGTATTGTCACAAGGAGTAAATTCATATTGCTAGTTACAGTTTCTGAACGAGAGGACGGTCGCCCACCATGAGGCAGTGTGAGATCATGGGTCTTTGGCTACTTTTTTTTGCTTTACAAGTGTCACTGTAGAGTGTGAAGCCAGCAGAATATGACAGCGGGTAGAAGAATAGAGAAAGCAGACAGAAAAGAATGATTTAAGTCATGCTGGGTAGGGATGGTGGAAGAGGAGGGATTGTCAAAATCCAGTTTAAATCATCTTCCCCAAGGAGAGGATGACAGCTAGAGCAGAACTTGACCTTACCCCTTGAGAAACAGCCCAAGATCCCCAAATGCTGAAATATACCAATTCTTCAATCTTCTTTTTTTACACTTTTTCCTAAGCTGGTAATGCTAAAGGCTGGGGGGTTTCATGTTGGCAGTTATTCTCTGAACTAAAAACCAGGCTTTGATGCAGCAGGACCTACTGTGTTCTTGGCTGAGGAGCACCAGGCAGTGCGTTCTTGGTGTTCAGCAGTAAGCGATTTCTTTGGCTGTAAGAGGAAAAGAAAAAAAAAAAAGAAAAAAAAAAAAAAGAGGGAACTTCTACTGATTAACTTAATTGTCTGTGCATTTCACGTTGATGCCCACCATGAACTCTTTGGGGTTTTTCGGTACATTGGAGTGTGCTTTCAAGCAGTAGTTATAGAAGCAATTTTCATGGCTTTCCTAAGCTGTATCTTGGTTTTACAGTACCGGTTATGTCCTCTTCTCGTAAGTTCAACTATTTCTCACTCAGGAATTTCCATATTGTAAATCTTTTCATACACTTAAAAAATTAAAAAAAAAAAAATAATTAACAGTTGTAGGGGTATTAATGTCTTTCTCAGCACACTTGACAGCTGCAGCCCGGTGTGGTCTTTGGCTCCCACGGAGCAGGTCACAAACAAGCTTCATCAAAGCATTTTGGAGGTAGTAACCCTGCTGAGTGTGGGGGGTGAGGGCTGGCAGGGCTGCCCGCCCTTAGCGGGGAGAGATGTGCTCCTCGTGGCACCTCCTGGCTGCTCTGCGCAGCCGGAGGGTTCCCGGTGCGCTGCTTCAACCTCATTTTCCAAGGGCAAAAAACTGAGTTAGCTGCTGATTTGCTGATTAAGGATACCCGTGGAACTGAGACACCAGAGGGAAGAGAGCAGGTGGATTTTACTGGGGGTGACTAAATAATGTGGCAGAGTAATACAGAAAACGTTCAGTAAGAAAAGGCAGAATAATGCACTTAAAGCAAGCAAACAGGTCAATAGAGGGTAATGCATCAAGCCATCACTGCCAGAGAGAGAGGAGAGGGACGAAGAAAGATCCCTCAGCACTGGCACCCGTCCCCCACACCCAGCCCCGCCGGCGCTGGGCAGTCCCTGGGTGCAGCAAGGGTTTGCGGAGCCGTTCCTGGCGTGGGGGAAACCCTGCGCGGTGCCTCCACCCCTGGCTGAGGCCTCCAGAGTCCCTGTCAGCGGGTCCAGCCTCAGGGACCAAACATCAGCAAGGCAGAAGAGCTGGCACCTTCCCTGGGAGCGGAAATATCTGGTCGTACTCTCCTGTTGGATTCCACCCAGAGCCTGGCCAGGGCTCGGGGGGAGAACCGAGGGAGTTTCTAACAAGGCCGAACACTTGGGTTCTCAGCCTTGAACAAGGCTAAACAAGGAAAACTGGGTACATTCTCTCAGCATTTCCACTGATTATATTCTGTCTAAGCTGCATCTCCTGTTAACGAGCACACACACTTTGTTAATGACTACAGACCAAGGCAGCAGCTTCGGCTCGAGGCCTGTTGTTGAGGCTTCAGTACTTCAACAGCTCATCCCTTTTTCCATCAGCAGAGGGGGTTTGTTATGACCCAGCACAATCCCTCCCGGCACGGAGGTTATCAGTTACAAAATGCACAGGATCCATCTCTAGGGCAGCTCTTGGGCCTGTTGCCCAAGCCTTGGCCCTTCAAGGGTCCAGAGCCTCTTGCAGCTCTGCAGAAGTCAGCTGGTTAAGTTGCATCAGTTCTGATGCAATGTGGTCAGCTATCGTCAAGGGGATTTCTCCAGCGCCCTCAGATTCTACCAGTAACAGGGAAACTATTGAAACCAACCCTTCTTCTTTAAGAACTGCTCAAGGAATGAATTCAAGTAACTGTGCTACGCCTGGGAAACACAACAGGAAGGCTTCTATAACACACAGTCAACGTTTACATAAATAGCTGAAACACTGAAAACATTTTAAATGCTTTACTAGTCACTTAGATAAATTCCAAATAGGTTATGTTTGATAAAATGACAGTTTTATCGCTGCCACTTTCAGCATTTGGATAATATTTTTAATACCTGGTTCTTCTTTTATTCAAAATAAAATGTGCCCTCAAATCCTGAGATGTGTAGATTTAAGCATATGCATAATTTTTTGTAAAGACCCTGTAACAGTCATGGAAAGCACGCTTATTTTTAGAGCACTGACCACTCAGCTTGAGAAGCAAAT
>NW_020799099.1:33828395-33849712 GCF_003259725.1 Athene cunicularia
CCCTGGCCCTTCAGTGGGTGAGCGGCAGGGCAGCTCCCCGTGAGCGCAGAGCCTTAACTCAGGCTCCACTGCAGCTCCTGACAGGCAGAAGCACCTCCCTGGGGCCAGGTGTTCAAATTAGCAGCTAAAACAACCAGCTGGGCCTTCCAACATGTCTTCTGGGTGGGTCTGCTGTTGGGGGAAGGTCTGTAGCTGGTTTGGGGAGGGGTAGCTCTTAGCAACTAAAAACCGAGGCAGCTCATTCTGCGACAGCGCCACAGCCAGCTCCATTTCGACACGTTTGAGGCCGATTGGCTGTGACCAAATCATCTTTCATCACGGTTGTAATGACTTTCCCAGTTCAGAAAGGTGAGGTTTGGAGCCTGCTGTCTAGGCTTTAAGTCTTTCTTGCTCTGCACCATTATAACAACTGCAGATGTCTTTTTAAAGAGGTATTGGCAATGGAGCACGCCCACCTTGGTGTCAGGACGTGGTGTCGATTCACCCGTGAGGCCGGTGTGCCGCGCAACGCTGAGAGGAGGACAAGGTAAGTGAGCACAGAGATGGGGCTGAAATGTTGGGGGCCAAATCCTGCCCAGCCTCTGGGGCACCTGTGTGATGTTGTGTTGGATGCATTACTGGCCCCAAAAAAAGGGAGTTTGTAAGAAATAGGACCAAAACTTGAACACGGTCACTGATGAACATCAGTGTAATCATGCCTGAGGGGCTGGCAGGAGATGTGATGTAGTTTTTCTAACTGTGAACGTACAGGAAAAGCTGTGAAGTCATTATTGCATGGAGGGGAATGACCAAAATATTCAGCAACTACATAAAATGTCTGTAGTACAGGTCTGCTGGGGAGCGGCTGGGGGAACTGGGGGGGTTCAGTCTGGAGAAGAGGAGGCTGAGGGGAGACCTCCTGGCCCTCTGCAACTCCCTGCCAGGAGGGGGCAGAGAGGGGGGATGAGTCTCTGGAGCCAAGGAGCCAGCGCCAGGCCCCGAGGGAATGGCCTCAAGCTGCCCAGGGCAGGGTCAGGCTGGCTCTGAGGAAGGATTTCTTTCCAGAAGAGGGTGTTGGGTGTTGGAATGGGCTGCCCAGGGCAGGGGGGAGTCCCCGGGATCCCTGGAGGGGTTGAAGAGTCGGGCTGAGCCAGCGCTGAGGGATCTGGGGGAGTTGGGAACAGTCAGGGTGAGGGTCATGGCTGGGTTGGAGGAGCTGCAAGGGCTTTTCCAACCCAGATGGTTCTGGGATTTTGTAAATAAATGAAAGATAACACCGGGCCATCAAGAGCCAGAAGTAGCTCAAATCCAGCACATTTTCCCGGTGTGGGGCTTTGGCTGTGCCACCAGCACCTTCCCCCAGGAGGAGGGGCCGTGCCCTCCCCGCTTTTGGTGCTGCTGTGGCCTGTGCTGCCTGCTCGGCTTTGCCGGGCAGAGCTGTGGGGAGCTGAACGCGCTGAGCAAGAGCCAAGACGGCCTCTGGGCAAGAGGCTGTTGCAAATGTCAGTACTGATACGTGGTTTGTGCTCAAAAGCAGTGATGAAAACTGTGTGAGCAGCCCTGTGCAGGGGGTCAGTGGGAGGTGTTGACACAAGCTGCCCTCAGCTCTGGGAGAAGCTTCCAGCCCTCCTCAAGCTCGGCGGCTCCTCCCAGAGCCATTCTGGTGAGGTTGGGCAGGGAACCAGCAGCTCATGGAGACGCTGGTCACTGCAGAGGAACCCGGGAGCCGTTTCTCAGCTCCTGTGAGGGGAGCACAAAGCCGACCGACCCCTAGGTCTCCCCACGCACCACTCGCGTGCTTAAACCTCACCCACCCGGCCAGCCTTTGCGATATGCTTACCGCCATGGGGGGGTGGGGGGTATGTGTGCATGTCCAAGAGCTGATCAGCTCCAGACTGAGCTGGGAAGAGAACTGGCAACAAAGGGCAACCAAAAGGACTCACTTCAGGCCTAAAAGGAAGGGCTGGAGCTCAGCTGTAGGGAACTGCGAGGACTTCGTGGAAGTCAAGGCTGCTCCTTTCAAAGGAGAGAGGGTAAAAGTAGATTTGACTTCAGCTGTAAAAGCAGAAATAATTCAAAATAACAGTGATCTCAAGGTTACTTCTGTGGATGAGTTAAAACCCTCAGCTATCATTTTCTTCTTATCTGTCTTAGTTCTTTCAACTAAAAAGTCCTGAATCCATGCAGAAGCCAAAATACATTCTTCTATTGAGGAGACCCAGTTTGTTTCTTTCCACTGTGTCACAGGATGCCATCACTCACCGTGACAACTACCCAGGTGCTTTCCTGCTTCACAAAATGGTTATTTTTTTTAAAGACTGACTTGTTTTCAAGAGAGGGATTTCTGGTTCCTCGGTATTGTAATATATCAAAATATAAAAGACAAAAATGGCAAGTTAGAACATGTTGCCCTGATGCAGCAAAGCCCATGGACGCTGACGGAGCTCAGAGATGGGAGGTGCTTTGCACTGGGTATCGCTGGGTGAGTGTTTTTGTGGGCAAAGCCTCAGTTATCAGAAGCTTTTTATGGCAGGGGCTGAGGCCAGGGCTCATGGGAGAGTCACAACATGGCTTGAGATGGAGAAGTTTTTCTGGTAGTTTGTAATGCAGTGGAAGAAGAAAAATCCATTTGTAGCTACACAATTCTAGAAGCCAATTCTTTATTAAAAGATCTTTTGAGCATTTCAGTACAGACTCATCTGCTCTACTGTAGCTTTGAGTTGAAGACAAACATTTTTTTAAAAAAAAAAAAAGGCAAGATGGACACCTCTATAAAATTAAGTAGATGAATTACAGACGCTGATTACCCCAAACATAAACATCAAACCACAGGAATTGTACTCAGTCCTAAGGCAAACTATGTAACAAATGTACACAATTGCACTTCAGTCTGTAGAAAGTGATGAGAAACGCCTCTGCCAGGCACTCCCTACCCTGGGTCAAGAGCACACCCTGCTGGGTGTCTCTGTGTTGAGCACAGAAGCTTTGGAACCAAGGAATACCTGGAGTGTTCAGCTTGTTGGGTGAGCACCCAGTGGGCCTAGCAGCACCTGGCTGAATTTCTCTAAGAAAAATTAATGTTAAACCAGTTTCACTGGTATTTGTTTTGTGCTTCTCCCTTAGCTAGAAATCCCAATGCCTTTGAAGACGGCCCATCCACCTGCTGAGACAGAAAAGGGGGTCTGGTAACCCTGATCCTGTGGAAGTCAACAGAAACCCTGCGGTCTGTCTAAGCTCCTCGCAGTTTTCATTTTCCCCAAGTATGTAAAAAGCAGTAATATTGCTGATTTCTCTCCATGCACCCGTTCTCAACCTCAAACTCCGCTCCAGGATTATCTTCCAACCAGAAAGGACTGATTGCATTGAGGACCCTGGATCAAGAGGATTGTTGGATCTCATCCCCACTGCAGCCCCTTGCACCACACTCCCCTTCCAGTGAGACCAGCTCTCCACAGTCTAAGACTGAAAATGCTATTTTAGTGAGTTCCCTCTCCAAAGCGTGGAAGCCCCCTTTCCAGGTGGTGGGGAGACTGAGCTGGAACTCCAGCTGTAGCCTCAAAACATCTGCTAGTAAATCCTCCAGCCACACAAGGCCCCTCCCATACCTTCTGTATCCTCCCAGTACAAATGGGTCCAAATGCTGGTCAGCATTTTTGGCCTTTCTGCACCCACAGCCCACCCTCCTGCAGTGCCTGTTCAGCGAGAAATACCACTGCCCCCAGGGGGGCACGCAGGCAAGGAAATACCCTTATCAGATCCAGTAGAGGTCAGAATCCATCCCTAAAATTCAGGGTGGACCTGACCACGGAGGCCATCACACAGGTCACTCATGGATGTGCAACGGCTGCCGCAACCACGTGAGTCACACGAGTGAAATCTCCCTGGAACAGAGAGTGGCTGTTTTTTTGATACAGCAAGGCCTGATTGACTTTATTAGATCACTGCCACGAACATGCCAATGCAAGTGCTACAGCTCATCATGGTGGCAGCATCTACTGGTTGGCTAAAAACGTGCCCTGTAAGCCACGCCACTGCCCGAACCACCCTGGGCCTTGACAGGCAAATTCTGTACGACTACGCACCCCAGAAGTAACTGAATCAGACAGTGGGACTAATTTCCCAAATAATCTCAACTCCTGGGCAAAGAAACACATTGAGTGGGTGGATCACATCCTCTGTCACCCAAAAGCCTCTGGAAAGATCGAGTGCTATAATGGACTGTTAAGGACTGTTGAGGGCATTGGGCAATGGGATTCAAATTCAGCAGAAGCCGCTTGTCTGGTTAACACCAGAGGATCTGCGAACCATCCTGGTCCTGCCCAGACAAACCGCACTGCAGTTTAAATTCTTTCTCCCACCCATTTTCAGGCACAGCATTTCCATGTCAGGAGACATCCCTTCACTGCAGCACACAATTCTTAATTTAGCCTATGCTTGACGACACCCACAAGTCCTTTCCAATCTAAGGTTTTTTGTGATTGTATAAAGGCAGTAATAGCAACCGCCAAGACACCTTTATCGAACCATCTTTGATTTTGCAGAGCTTTGTCTTATCCCTTCCTTCATCAAATTTAAAAGCTATGGATGGATCTTTCCTCTGAGAGGATAACCACTGTTAGAAGAAATAAAAGCCCCCAGCCACTTGTTTTGTATCAGGTACCCAGATAGGGATAAAACAAAAAACACCCCCAAACCTCTAAAGAGAAGAAAAACTGTGATTTTATGTTACATCTGGGTCAGCGTTTAGAAGCTCCTCTAACTAACTGCTAGGTCATTCCTCAGAGCACCTGCTCTTCATTTGCAGTGTTTTTCATTAGCAGCCTGCATTTAATACTGTGTCTTCAGCTTGGCAAGGATCCAGCACTGCTCCAAAAAAAATCCACGGCTGGCCAAACAGAAACGAGCAGCATCTGGAACAGGACAGTGTTGATGGAGATTGTCCAAATCCCTGCAGCACGGCTCAGGCCTGTCTGACACTCGATACTAAAGCAACTCCCTCTCCAGAGCTCGACTCTAACCCGGAGTAAGGCTGCTGCAGGCTGTGGTTAACCCTTTGCTAGGAACTAGCAGACTTCTGTTTCAGCAGGTCACTGCTTTGGCAGGAGAAAAAAAAAGCTGTCAGCTGTTCATGCTGCAGCTCAAACCGGTCCCGACCACATTCCAGAAGCAGCTCTCTGACCCTCTCAGGTGTGACCTTTGCTCAAGTGCTCAGGGGAGGGTGCGTTTTGCTTTTTTTTTTTTTTTTTTTTGCCACAAATGGGTTGTGGGAATCTTCAAACTTGCCGTAGACTGAGAACCTGCTCTCGCTGGTAACAGCTAAAAGTGCCCCTCTGCCTCAGGTAAGCAAGGCTGGGCCTAAGACCAGGACCAGAAAACATTCTGTTCTCAGGTGAAGACTGAACCCCAGCCCAGGGGAAAGTCTGAGAAGAGAGAAGGGATTATTGTTGTAAACCAACAATGCGCTCGTTATGGAGGCCTGGGCAACAGATTTACACACACTGACTCACAAGCTCTTTGTACTTATAAACCGAATACACACATTAAATACACCAGGTAACGGGATGAAAACAGCGAACGCTAAACCCTTAATGCTCTCAGTACGACACTGTGCTCTGCTGGGTGCTGTCAGGCCTTCGACCGGAGGCAAGGGAAAACGTGGAATGAAAGGAAAGGGCTAAAAGTAATGAAGGTGAGTACCTCAAAATGAAAAATCAGGCCAGGCACCTCAGAAATATTTTTCCTTATCATGAGGTGATCTAGTGTCAGACAACTTTTTTGTTTTGTTTTTACGATTGAGTTGTTGGAAAAATCCACAGAATGAAAAATCTTGCAGCAAGCCCGAGAAGAGCCCAATTCTTCTCTGCCTGTATTTCATCGTGACAGGGTGACTTGGAGGTCAGAGGAACTGCACACTTGATGTGGAGCGGAGAAAGGAGGAGGCCTGGATGAGGGGACAGACCTTCACCAGGTGCCAGCACATCCCCTGCAGCCCGTGTCACAGCGCCGATATGATCTGGCTCAGAGTTCTGCCCCCCCCCACTGGACACAGAAAGGGAAGCGGAACTCCTTCCTTGAAGTATAAAACTACCTTCTGGTGTCTGAATGTCTGACACCTGCTAGAAACAGTACCCAAAACTTACAAAAATTATGTTATTGTAATGCTCTCTCCTTTCTCTAGCTTGCTTCTTTTGGGCATTTCACAGCTCCCTGTACACCATGAAGTGAGACGAGACATCATGACTAGCTGAAAGAAAACTTCAGCACACGGTGGGAAAATCCTCATCTATTTAGGAAGAAATAAACTCTCCTGTCTTACACATCTTGATTAGTAAACTCTGAAATTAGCTGTTGCTTTTTTTTTTTTTAAGAAAGAAAAAAAAAAAATTCAAGTTGATGGGAGTCTGGATAGCAAAAACGTGCAACTTTTTCCCTCTATGCTCCTGTCAGGCACAGGCACACCAAAGAGATGAGAGTGCACAGGGCTGCTGCGTGGTCCTCAGAGACCGTACAGGCTTTGGACCCAGTGGAGAAATGTTCCCATCTGTCCAAGGGCACGTGGCTCCAGCCTGCTCTGTCTCCTTGGAGCGAGAGAACCATGGATGATGGCACCAAGAACATAAAGCCCCACAACACAGCCCCGTCTCAGGAAGCTGTTCAGCTGCGCCAGATGCCACTGGCATCAGAACTTAATGCTTCTGAAACTTCTCCTGTGCTTTTCACCTGAAGCACGGGGGAGTTTTGGGTGGCTGCACAGCAGAGAAAGACAACAAACCCACTTTTTGTCTACCTAAAAGAACACTGTGCCTTTGTTCCCCCATGTATTAACGTACAAAGAAGCCAGCGTGTGGCTCAGATTCGGACACAGCTGCCAGGTAACTGCTGGGTAATACAAGCAGGTATGAAACAATTGTGCAACACCTCCAGCCTCAGGTGAAAGCCCAGAGCCTCATCTACGTGAACAAAGGGATGTGCAGAGCTGTCGGGACAACAAGCCCAAAGAAATAGCTGCCTCAACGCCGACTGGAATAAATAAATGCAGCAGAACACGGTCACCCACAGGCGAGGACAGGGCATTATGCACTGAGGGAGCAGTGGCATCTTCTACAACACTGGGAACGGAGGAGATGGACAAGACACTGAGTCAACCTATGAACAGATGGATGTGTTCTCCTGTCGCACGCCGTGTCCAGATTATGGCAGGAAAAGATGGCTGTGGCAGGTCTTCACGCCCACCTCCCACTGGAAGCAAAACTGCGGCTGAAGGAGAAGTTGATCTCGCTGTTTTTGTACTTTCCCCACGCTCCAAACGGCACTATGACAACAGTGCTGTTGTCTTCAGTGCCAAACTGCATCGCCTGAGAGAAGAAACAAATTGTCAGCATCGTGGTCTTGCTTGGAAAAGGAAACAAGTGCCCAGCTCCACGTGGGACAGCATGCCCAAGACTTTTTTTTGTCCCTTCCCAGCCCTGACGCTGCATTCTGGTATGTCCCCAGCTTCCCACAGGATGTGCCACCATCCAGAGCCCTGGTGAGAAACCAGCTGTTCCCATTTCTGCTGATGATGTTTCAGCACAGGAATAAATGGCAGTGACACTCCCAGGCAGTTTGGTGGATCGCGAACGAAGGAAGTTAATTGAAATGATGCCCAGCAAGGATGTGGCAAGGCCCAGGGTAAGGAAAAGGCTAGCTGGCAGCACTAGGGAATCACACAATCACCTTGGTTGGGAAAGCCCTTGCAGCTCCTCCAGTCCAACCACGAACCTCACCCTGAGCGTTCCCAACTCCCCCAGATCCCTCAGCGCTATGAAAGTCTCAACCAGCACAGTTCAGTTCACTGGGATGTGTGGATACGTACTTGGGGGTTTTTTTAAAACGAAACCAACCCAAGACCAGCAATGAGCATTTGATGCCAAGAGAAGCCCTGGCAGTACCTGCTCAGTAACAACGTGGGCAGCCTCAGCAGGATCGTGGCACTGTTTAATGAAGTCACAGATCTCCTGACTGTTCACCATGAAGTTAATACCGTCCGTAGTAAGAACCAGGAAGCTGTCATCTGCATGATGCAACTGCAATAAAGGCACACAGTAAGCACCACGATGGGGCAAGTGCTGCAAGGCAGATTAACTGCCTTCATTATTTTTTTTTTCACTCTCTGTTGCAAAATGCTTTTTCCTGTGGGTGCCGTGTGCTCTCCTGCTTTCTGTGCAAGGACTAACTTGGAACCCCCAAACCCTCAGCTAGCCAAAGGCTGCCCCTTGAATCCTCAAGCACACCCATCAGCCACACACACTGTTCCCTGTCCTGGAGGGGAACATTTTAAGGTGTTTCCAGTACTAGGAAGCAGCCCTCTGAATCCACTGAGGCCAGAAGACCAGTTCCTTATGTTACCCAATAAAGAAAATGCTTCCTTAAACTGAGGATTTCAAGGAAGACATGATAGCACTGCAGTCACCTCCCTAAACCCCTCAGGCCTAATGGGTTGTGTTTAATTAGCTCTAAGGGAATATAAGTCCCCTGGGAGGTGCACTGGGGAAAAGTAACCAACAGAACACGAGCTGAGAGGAAAGTCTTCCTGCAAAAGCGAAGGTGACTGTGCCAAACGCCTTTTGGGTGCTTAATTTCTTTTCTGGACAACTACAGAGCCATGGTAAGATGCATGCAGTTGCCCTTTCCTCCTCCCTTCCTCCCAAGTGTGCAAACCTCTCTGTATTCTACTCTTTTTGATGACAGCCCATCCATATCCCACCTAGTTCTTGGTGATGGTTTTGTATCAGCATTAACCCCAAAATCATTCCTTTGACTACAAGCCCCAGACAGACTAACCCCTCTGTGTTACAGTAATGGGTATCACGTGTTATCTTTCTGCCCCCATCCTATATCGTACTGTGACAAATGGGGTTTAGAAGTTGAGCTGGTTGACTTTAGTACTGGGGCCAGATTCTTTCCTGTCCTGTTAGCGTTAATCTGAAATGGCTTAATTAGAATTGCTCTCCAGTTGCTTCACCACAAATAAAAAACAACACTTGGCCATTAGGCTTCACCTGGGTACCACCACCTGCATCAAACTGCTATGATGCCCCTTAGGCCGAACGTTGGTCTCCCCATGAACCAGGCCTTCTTTTACCTGAACCCTTTTTGTTTCTGGCTGGGCTATGACACCACTGTTTTTAAGATCCAAATCTCCTATGCTCCGCGTCATTGCGAGTCTACCGTTCACATGAGGTTGCCCCAAACTGTTCCAGGCAATGAAGCCACCGCACTTCCTAATCCTGTCCAGAGGCACAAAAGAAAAAGCAAATATGAGTTACTGCTTCACACCATTACCCCTGTCTCTATCTGCAATTTCTGTCACTAGCTACTAGTGCAGAACGAGGTACAGAGGATCTCAGCTGGGAGACTGAGGGTTGGCTTTTGCTGTTTGAAGGGCTCCACAGAAGGGACGTGGCTTGGCAGGCTGTCCTGACCAAGGAAACATAGTGCATTGCCTCAGGCCTTGGCTCGCACTTGGCAGTCTTTGAGAGGTCTAACCCATGTGGTCAGAGCTCTGTACCAAGCCCTAGCTACGCCGATCTTACTGCCGAGACAGTTTACACACACACAGGGCTTTCCAAATCCCCAGTCCTCTGAAGAGAACCACATGGATTCACTGGAGCTGTGCTGCTTTCTGACAGCTCAGAGGTGGTCTCGTGGCGTTACGTTCAACACTCTGCTTTCTTTCAGGCCCAACCCAGCAGCAGAACACAAACACATCCTGACCGAGGCCGTGCCCTGGGAAGCCACGTCATCAGCCGAGAGGTACCTTTCCTTCTCCTCCTTTCTCTCCGGAGTATGGTCAATGGTGAGCTTCATGGCCTTTCCCTTTCGACACAGCAGAGCACGACTGTCTCCCACACTTGCCACAACCAGCTCAATACCATCCCGGAGCAGAGCCACTGTTGCAGTGGTCCCAGAGTTCGTCAGAGTTGCTATAAACATCATATCAAAGAGAGAGGTTTTAGCACTGCATCGAAGCATGGGACCACTTATAACAGCAACAGTTTCAGTTGGTAAAATAAAGAAAACTTGTGCTCTACGTTACCAGTAACTGCTTTTAAGTTTAAACTAAATCTACATAAAAAAAAAAAAGACAGCAAACACGCATGCATGTAGAACTCGGGGGAGAGAGAGGAAGTGGAAAGGATAAGTGTTTCTGTGCAACAACATGGCTCCATGCAAAGAGGGCAAGTGGGATAAAACTGGTACCAGGTACAGTGGCTTCCTTTCAGCTTGTAGCTGGGAGTTTTTCTGTCCCACCAGTTCACCTTAAATTACAGAGTTATTGTCCTTATCCTCGGGCACAGTGACTGCAGGGGTAGCCCACCATAAAGCTGACAGCTCTTGCCTTCTGTTGGGTGGTGAAGTGGGCAGTTGAGTAATTGTAGCTCCACGTAGTTCACCAGAAGAGAAATCCTAGCCTTTACACCAGTCTGCAGCATCCTCCTGTTGCTGTCGGAGTTGTTACCATCTCCCTCTGCTTCCCCCAGCCTCGCCAAGAGACAAAGGCTTCAGCCAGCAGGCCACTGGCTTTTTTCAGAAAGGGATGCTGCTCCCTTCAGACCCTGTCAACTTGCTGGAGGTCCCGGCACATAGGTGAAGCTGGATTCTGCCTTGCCTTGTGCCTGCAAACCAATTCTGGCAGTGGCTTGGCGGGCAGCCTGCCCTGGGCAGCGCTGGGCTGTCTTGATAGGGGACTGCCCAGAGGGCAAAACAAAGCCCTCGGTGCTGTCCTCCTGCTCTTACAGGGTAAGGGAATGAGCTGAGCTCGCTGACTATGTTCAGGGACCCGGCTGGATTAACTGGTGCAAGTAAATGTAAGGGCTTCTCACTTCAATTTCTACAACACTCTGGAAAAAAAAAAAAAAAAAGGGTGTGGACAGGAGACATGCGAGTCTGACTATTTCAGAAAAGGTCTGTCGTTTTATCTGTGGTGAAGAAAATGCCAGAAGAGCTGTCCAGCTTTCGTTTTTTGCTTGCTTTTTGAAAGGAGCAGTCTCATTTTACAGTGAAGTGTGTTCCCTTCTTGCAAATTATACGAAGGTAACCCAGTGAGAGGTGTCAGGAAAGCAGCAACTCCTGCTGACTTGAACTACTACAGTTAAGCATCTGGCCAGGACAAGCAATTGCCCATAACACATTTGCATTCACAGGCAGTAAAAATCCCCTTGAAAGGCCCTCTGTAGGTCTCCTGCATCCTGGGATTTTCCAGTTTTTCCAGGTTTTAAAAGGAAGACAGTTTGAGAGGGGTTTGGGGTTAATTTAGGAATGAGAATCCTCAGTTATATTCCTGTTTTCAGGTGACTAACAGTTAAAGGCCTTTCCAGCACACTCCTGCAGAGCTCAGCTATAATTCCATGCACTCCTACCCCTGCAGCCCTGAGCCTGGGGAGGTGGGATAGCTCTGAGACAGGGCAACATGTTTGAGCCCGAGCAACGCCAGCCAGCCCCACGGCGTAACACGCCAGCGCTCTGGGATCTCGGTGACCTCTTTCCCCAACCCTGTGAGGTCTTAGCACCCTGTAAGTAAAAGAGGGTTGGGAGTAAACTGAAGTGCCCAAAGCCCTGAAAGATGCATTGAGCCTTGTTGTGCAGCAAAAGAAGCAGTGAGTTGATGAATCAAAAAAAAAAACCCCAACCCAAACCAAAACACCTCACAAAACGGTCTAAACTCAGCTTGTGTTATTCTTTTAAAACAGGTATTATTACTGCAGTGAGGACTTGGTTTAGCTGTACACTTAACCAACACATCAATCTGAAGATCAACCATGGTGACCTAGGCCAAACCTTCGACTACAGCTGCCACACAGGCCACGATATTCAAAACTATTTAGATGCTGGTAGCTTCTGACTATTCAGGTAAGCACTGACATCTTGTTTATTTGAAGCAAGGACTAGTCCAGTGCAGGCTCACTTTGAGGCACGTTATGAAAGTAAGACGCTAACAAGTACCAGTGCGATTAGAAATTTTAGTAGAACCAGTAAAATACCTGTTTTAGCCAACAGTTAAAAGATGTGAAATGGAGAACCTATGTAAAACTACCTCTTTATTTTACAGAAAATACATTCTATTTAGATGTTAAAATTAATGCAGAACTTCTGCTGTTCTCCCATTTCATTCCTTGGTTTTGGAACTCTGCTGACAAACATAAGCAGTTTCTGAAAAAGTTAAGATCCGTAGTCTTTAATTCTTAAATGATGGGAAGCATTTGGACGTTCAGGTGAATCTGTATCTCTCAAGTGCAAACTCTCAAAGAGCTGCTATCACAAGAATCAAGAGATGGTGCTAAAGAACGAGTCAAAGATATTGTCCAGACTTGTGCTGATGGACATAGTGACTTGAGATTTATATATGTTTATTGGTTAAATAGCACTCCCAGAAAAAGAAATTATGCTCACACTCTCTGCCTTGGGACCACTTCATGATCTGGGTAGGGGTGCAGGCCCATGGGTGTAGCTAGACTACAAGCATTATGGGGTTTCCAGCACAGCTCAAAACCACAGGAATGATGATGGGATAACATTTCTAAGGCTTTACTACGACTGCTGCACAGTTATTTAATAATATCAAAATACGTTGCATCAGCACATACATTGGTTTTAACAATTAAAGAGTTTAAATTGTTTTCCTAACAACATCACTATAAAACTAAGATCTTTCAATAGGTTCTTAACACTCACTGGACAACTTCTACTGCAAGTCATCTCAACTAATGGGACAAAGAGGATGTGGGAACCTTCCAGTAGTCCAGGCTAGGAACCGCCGGACTCCTTCACCTGGGACAAAATTAAGCAGATCACTCTTTCCACTGAAGGCCAGCATATAGTGTCCAGGGCCTCCAGTTCTAGAGCTGCTGACCAGGTACAGTGTCTGCCACAAATAACACGTACACAGAGGCAAAGAGGAAATTCACCCAGGGACTTAGTGCAAACAGAATAAACCTGCAACACTGGAGATGAAAGAACGAGGGCTGCAGAAGAGGGGAAGCCGTCACTCTGGGGTTTGCCTGCACCGTGTTTTGCAGGTTGTATAGGAAGTACTTGAAGCTTACACCTGCATCTTTGGCCACAGATAAATCAGCCTTGGTATTTCTGGGGAATTGCCACCATTCTCGCTAAAACTGTGTGACAAAACCAGTTTACATTCAGCCAAAATAAAAGCTGCTTTTTTTTTTTTTTTTTTTTTTCCCCCCTCTCCTGTGAAGGTAAGTAACCAAACAACAAATCAACCAAAGAGTTTTATCAATGCTAGAGGGCCAGCTCTCTCATCTATGGCAAAAGCAGCCATTCTGAAGAACCTCTTTGGTACAGAACATGGCCCAATCTGTTTCCTCAAGGTAATCTATTTGTGTGTGTATATATACATATATACATATTTATTTATTTATTTATTTATTTACATACAAACAACACAAAAACAAGGAGTTCAAACTGGTGCCAACTCAAATGAGGTCACTTAAAGGCACTGAATAGAAGTATATGAATTGTTCTGATCCACAGGAAAATATGCAAAATAAACACCCCTTTAACACTGTAATTAATATCTTCTAACTTGATTGGGTAATAATGAGGGCCCTTGGATAAAAAGGTTGCCTTCGTAATGTTGGTGGATTTATGAAATACTTATGTACAATTTCTGCAGCTCTCCCTTTTCCTCAGTGTTGCAGGTTAACATATTCAAAGAAATAAAAATCGTATGTTTGAATGGTAACTTAACAAAACCAAAACAAAACCCCACTGCTTTTTAAATTTAGTTATTTTTAAAATAACTTTTGCTGTTTGCTCAGCACAGTAAGATTCCAGGAATGCCTTTCAAACATAGAGATATCAGTTAATACGTGGCTGTGTTTTAAGAAGATGGCTATTCCAGAAGTGAGTGCCCAGAGTGATTAGAATTGGATGCACTGAACGTGGAGGTTGATGGAGAGACTCCCTGTTATTTTCCCTGAGTAGTGGATCCCAGTGAACAGAAGCAGTAGCAGTACCTTATAGAACTGCACTAGGCCGGGAGAGGGTTTGTCTGACATTTCTCCAGAGAGATGCTCAAATTTCCTCAAGCACATGATTCACTTCCTTATTTCTGTCCTTGCTGAGCAAAGCTATTCAGCCTTGACATTTCAGTTTTTATGGCTGGTCAAAAAGATCAGAAAATTCTGTTTGTGTCAACAGTTGTCCCGTGGATAATGACATATTTGTAGGACGTGAGCTTCCTTTACTGTGTCCTACACCTATATTTAGCAACGATTTAGAAGTGACTGGATATATTTAAATGCATTGAAGTGAAAGAAAATGCACTGTTGAAGAGATATCAAATGTGTCAAGGCTCAGGCATATCTCTAAACTGTTAAAGATTAGAAAGGATTTAGGTAGAGGACAGATTATCCCAGATCTGCCTACAGCAAATTTCTTATGCTTTTGTGTGAAACAAGAGGCACAGATCACTGTCAGAGGGGACACTGGACCAGTCTCCAGCAGGCCAGTACAGCACTAGTCAACTGCGCACCAGACACAGCAGCAGAACATACATATACCTTTTTTTTTTTTTTAAATTGAAAGCTCAGAGAGACCATTATGCCATCCATTTATTATTTCAAATATTCTGTAACTGTAAAGCAATCTACAAGGGGCCGTGCCCTTGAAGACATACTGAGGTGCTGCAACAAGGCACATCTCTAGTCTTGTTAAATTTGCATGTACTGAGGTTTTAACCTCTTCAATAGTACTATAAACAATGCGTCAAGCAATATCCATGCAATTTTGGCTGCAGGGATTTGTCTCAGGACTTAGGTTCCTTCCAACGCCCAGGCACATGCTTTCAAAGCCAGTTGTGTTTAGTGAAGACCTGGACATTCTGAACGTGAACTGTTTGGGGTTTTTTTTGCAGATACAGTGAAAGGAGTGAACCCTGGCAGGGTCACTCCTGGAACAAGACTAAGCTATTACTTTCCACTTCGTCAGCTATGGCCAGGTTTCAAAAGGAGGTCAGTCTTGGGGAGCATCCAGCGTATCCCAGCTACCCGGTGTTGCACAACCAGCCACCATTTTCAAGATATTTCAGCAACAGTCTTGACTGTCACCTCTAGAATAGCCACAATTCATCAGAAATTTTGCTGGCAAACTGAATCAGTTTAGAAGTAGGCTTCTAACAAGGATACATGCCAAGCATTGAGATTTTAAGCAAGTTTGAAAACAGCAGCAACACAAATATCCACACCAAGCAGTCAACATAGTATTGAACTATTTTAACAACAGATATGCACAAAGTTTAGTTTGTTTAGAAATCTGCACTTGTCTTCACACCCTGTTACTCCACTCTTTGCCTTAGAGCTTGATTTTCAGCTGGGCAACCAGTCTGGGCACTTTTAGACCCCACTGGCTCCTGCAAGAGCTTGCAGGTGCTCATCCTACCTGGGAAACACTGAGTGCTTGCCAGAGCATGACCCCTTTGGACATCTGACAACACTTTTGCCCTCTATTTTGCTTGACCTCAAGCTTTTTTTTTAATGAAGAGGGTTTGTCCAGTATCTTGGTAACTGTTATGTGAACTTGCTGGCATTTACATGATATTCATTAAGCAGCACCAGTTGGCTAAACGATATGAAAAAAAAACCCTACCAGCAGTTCCAAAATGCTCAGCTTGCTGCCCAACTGCTCTGTCAAGTACTGTTGGTACCCAGTTCTGTTAGTCTCATGTATGAAATGCTCTCACCAGAAAACCTTTTAAGAACAACAGAATAATATACCAAGTGCAGTTCTCAATCCCTCTCCTCGAGGAGCTGCTCTGGCACTTAACAGAGGTCGCTAGGATGAGCCAAACCAAGAGCTGTCCTACTAACAGAGGGGAGGGGAGGGGCGGACAAATGTGACAGATCTTCATGTTAGTGGAGATGAAAGGTACTGACCCAGGGAAGCACATAAGCCCATATTCAGATGCTTTCTTGAATTTGGGCTTTAAGAAAAAGTATTTACAAGAAGGCTCTTAGATAAAAAGCACATCTGCTCTACTGAAGTGTGTCTCGAGCTCAGTTAGAACTCATCCCATAGGTCAAACGTGACTCTGGACTTTTTTCTTTTTTAAAAGGATTTCAACATATTAAAAAAAAAGGATATAACGGGGAAATAAGCTTTATAGATTTAATCCCCCCTTTTTAAGGGCTGCATTTCAAGATTTAACGCTTTTTTCCTGATACCCCTGATACGTTAGCTGGTACCAGGTAAGAGGAAAGGTGTGTGTCCCTCACAGTGCTGCAACAGTCAGGCTTCCTGTGCTGCTCGAGTCTACCTAGATTCCTCCAGCAGTTAAAGTGCAGGAAGCCACTCTGGTACTTGATGACTTGATTCATTGCTTTAAAAAGGTAGCTTGGGAGAATACAGTATCACTTCAGTTTGTTGGTTTCAAGTCTTTCTTGGAGAGGAAACTTCTACAGTTTCTGTTATTCTGAAATGACCTCAGTCATTTTGCCAGCACCTGCACCAGCACTGGGACAGTTTTTTTTGTTCAGTTTGTTGTTGTGTTGTGTTTTGGTTTTTTAATTGGGTTTGTTTTGTTTTAAGACTGGCTATACTCACTCTTAAAATTGTATCTCATGCCTGAGGAAACTCCTGTGACAGAACTAGGGCAGGGACCTCTCTCTCCCCAGGTTACTCTCTTTAAGCTCCACTTGCTGAAACTTCAGATGTACTTAATCTCTAGACATACATACAAAGAACTTGATTAACAGCCAGGACCAAGGAGTCTAAAAGGGCTGGTGCCAGCTTTACCACAGCCTTACCACAGCCAGCCTTGTATTCCTCTTCACTGCTTTTTTCCCTTTCACACTCAGCTACTTCTGTGATTCTGTTTGTGCAGAAGCAATATCAATTGTATTAATTTTGGCTTACATTCCTCCTCCGGTGTGGCAGCCAAGTTAGAAAGGGGAACATTTGATGACAGCTTTAAACCCCCAAACAAACAAACAAACAATAAAAAACCCCACAAACCCACACACAAAAAATCCAAACCAAACCCCCCTCAAGGTTGCTTTCATGGTGAATTCATGCTCCTTGCAAATCTAAATCACTCTCTGCTAACTTGACCAACACTTTCCTTGGCAGAATCATGTTATGAGAAATTAATTGACAGTTATGCTAACATTCAGATTAATAACTTCCTCAGTAAATTTGATTTAGACTTTTTATAGCTTTTTCATTTTAAGGAGGTAAAGGATAACAGTTTCATTTGCAGTAAGTGATCAGAGCAAAATCCTGTGTTAAGTAAAACTGTTTTCAAGCATTTTTCTGGACTTTTTACTACAAAACTACCGAGCAAGTAAGAAAAACCTTATTCTCCACACCCATGCAAGTTGAATATTTTTTTTACCTACCGTCAGCAGACAGATGAGCGTGCCTTTCATAGGCTTTGTTTATTTCTAGAAAAGCTTTGTTCAAAACATTTTCCAAGTTCTCCTCCTCAGCAAGAAATTCTCTGGAAACAAACAGGCAAACAAAAAAATTAAACTTCTTTCCCAGAAAGATATATCTTGATCAATCTCTTCCATAGCCTTATCTCCTCCCTGCATACATTGAATAATGCTGGATTTCAGTGAAAGGGTAGTATGATTGTACTAGTGACCTGCACTGGATGCATAATCCTGTAATTTTGCCATTAGGTAAAATTTCTCTTCCAACTCCCAGGGATGTGACACAGAGATAGAGAAGAGTGTAAGCAAGCTGCCCATCAGCCATCACAGTGACCCCACCTGAAAACAGTCAGTTCACACTCTCTCCATGTTCCCAAACCTTTCCTGGAAGGTGAGTACAATCGTATTTTCCTCTCTTGTCTTTGTGGGCTTGCTCAGTGGGGCAGGCACCCTACAGAATAAGTTGTTCACAGCACGTCTGTTGTAAAGGACTGTCCCTGCAGTCCAGTGTCCCTGCTGTCCCCTTGGGTGAAGGTGCCTACATGACCTAGGAGGATTAGGCACAAGGTGTGTCCCTTTCAGCCCTGAGGAAGGAATCTCTACTGCAATTCTCTTGACACATGTTCACTTGACGCCCACTTACTTAATGTATTTTTCCATGTACTTATGACAGAAGTCTGCCGCTGTCGCCCCACCATGCCCGTCATACACTGCGAAGTACAGCACGTCCTCTGTCAGCTGGGCATAATCAAACCGGTCTTCGTTTTCCTTACGCTTCCCGATATGGCTGGCGCAGCCCACGTTGGCCAGGCTGACCTTGGGAATGGGCTTCCCATACTTTATGCTGGGTGGGAGGAGAATGGGTTCATCGATGCGGTTGTCCCAGATGCCGAAGGTGTCCCATGTGGTGGGCCGCCCGCTGCCATCCGGATCGAAGCGGGAAGCGCGGCGCTCGGAGGTGGAGCTGTAGCAGGCGGCTGCCGGACGCTTCTCCTCTTGCAAGAGGCGGGACGTCAGCAGAGCTCTCCTTCTCACTTGATACCCTCCGTTGCGTACCAAATTAATTAACGTAGCTGTTGACATCACTTGTCTTCACAGAGACTTGTGGGAATAAAAGATCAGGAATGAAAGACGCGCGGTGGCTGGAACGTCTTTGGGAACAAAGAGAAAACTGATCAGGAAACAAGAAGCACAGGAAGGGGAATTTTCAGTTACATCATTCAGGAAACAATGTCACCCTTGGAGCCTGTTAATCACGCATAGCACAGCGCTGCCTTGAAAAAAAACTACAGAGCAATCTGCATGACTCACAGAGAAACAATCCTACCCAGAGCAGCCGGCATCTAACGGGGAGCACTGCAGACAGATCAAGGTAAAGCATTTCTGCGGGCCGCCTGCATTATGATATCCTGAATTTTCACAGGTTGAGGTTGTGATGGAGCAAATGAGAGTGATAATGACTTTGCTCTGTGTCAGCTAAAATAGGAGGAGGTGAAAAAATGAGCTTAGCGTGCACGCTCTTCAAACAGCTCCCAGGGGGGAAAGGCAGGAGAAATATCTTTGCTTAGATTTTCAAGAGTTTTGTCATCTGCCTGCGACATTCAGTTCTGTCACACATGCTGAGGACTTGAAAAATACTTTTCAACACAGTGAAGTAAACTGTGATTTTCTTAGGCTGCCTAAAAACGACCACTAAGAGTGTACCTGTGGACATACACAATTGCCCAAACTGCCCCCCCAGAAAACCCTGTGCGTTTCTTTGCTGTTTTGTCTGGCCTGAAGTTCTCTGCCACCCAACCCCACAATGGGCTTCCTGGGCTAATGCAGGCAAGCACGATCTTCTACTGGCTTCTCAGATGTCTTTTCCAGACAATTAAACACACCACTTCGCTCAGCAGAGATTAAAAAAAAAAAAAAATAAAAATCACTAACGATGATTCATCTAGCGTGCTGAAAAAATGTAGAAAGATTAGCTTATGTAACCTTTTGCAGAGTAACTCCCAACCTGATCAAAGTGCAACAGGCTGGGATGCAGTTTGTAGTAACTCCATGTTGTTGCACAGTAGTAGTTTAAACTGGATGGCTGTAACTAACTACGCTAAATTTTAAGTGAGGCATTTCTAACTTAATTGCTCAAAGTTTGCCAAGAGCAAAATTATGAGTGAAAGGCATTATATGCCATAATAAAGGAATTAAAAATATGCAGGCTCACGGTGAATGCCAAAAACAAAACAAAAGAAAAGATGGCAGGGTGGTCTGACATTACAGAGCAGCAGAGAGCAACACATGCATCCCAGAGACACTGTAATTCTGGGCTGGAGTGCCTTGCCACTGTACTTTCCCCATGTCAATCACAACTACATCTGTAGATCTGAAATATCTGTTAAAACTACTTTTTTAATAACTAGAGAAAATCCAGGTGATTGCAAAAACACGCAGAGGTCATTTAATAAACGGTTGCTTTCGTGGAAAACGTCTGAGACGTGCATTTTCTGGAGGCCTCCATCAAACTTGTCACTCACAGATCAAAGCCTGTTGCTCTACACGCTCTTGGTTTACCTCTGATGCAGTTCTTAGCTGAAAAGTTTCTTTACTTAGCGCTTAGGGAGTAACTGTCAGCTTGATAAAAGGCCAGACACGCTGGGATTCACTGTCATTGCACCAGATACGTGGGGGCTAGGCCCCAGGTGAATGGAGCCGGCCACATGGAATTTTAAGGTTTTCCGTTTTTACTGTGGGGTGACAGCAATGTCACATCCTTCTTTCAGTATACCTACAGGTACTTAAAAACTGATTTCCTTCCGTGAGTTGCTTTTTCTTTTCTGTTAACCTTGACTCCTAACAACAGTGTGTTCACTTCCTCCTGTGAAACACGGCGGGACCAAACTGAAAGCCAGCCAATTAACAAAACCCACGCTCCCTTTCACTTCTGTCAGCTTGAAAGGAGAATGTGAAATGTTAGCTATACTTAGATTCCCAGGATCCACAGCATGAATCAAAGGATTAATCCAAAATCCCCAGCTAATTAATTTGTTTGTTCCCTATCAAATTCAACTCTCAAAGGGCTTTTTTTTTTTTTTTTTCAGGCAAGTACTGATGACGGTTTTGCTTTTCAAGTGTCTCTGCAAGTCAGGAGGAGGAACCTGATCTTTAGTTTCTGTGAAGTCAATAGTTAGGCTTTCAGCTGGACATGGAACAAACAGTCTGGGCTTTCCTAACTGATATGTTTGCAAACGCAGGGCAAAACAAGACTGAGGTATTGAAAAGGTGGGCACTGGTGTTAAAGCCAAAGTCCAAGACAGGCAGTTGTCGATAGAAATCTGCTCTGAGGTGCTCTGATCCTGTTAACCTGTACACACTTAACTTAAAGAAATAGCTCCTGCAGACAGACACAGAAATAGAAAGTTTAAAGCGAATGGAGTGATTAAATGGCAGCTGAACGCGCATGGTGCCCCTTTTACAGGCTGGCTGCTTCTTGGCAGATGGAAATTTTCCAGATTGTGAGAAGGGGGAAGAAAAAAAAAAAGAAAAAAACCCACAAGAAACCCGGAAGAAAGCGAAGACAGAAGGCATGCCTACTGCCCCTGGGGATTAAACGTATTTCAAAAGGAATCTGAAACTCTGGACGCCTGTAAGTGCACTTGCCTGGCGGCCTCCCAAACCCCGCAGCTGTGGGCAGCACTGTACCCAGTGCTTCTGTGGGCAAGGCCTGTCTCAAATCAGAGAGGTTTTTAAAAATTTGTGACAACATAAACTCGCCCCCTGCCTGGCTAATGAACGGCACAGGCAGGAGCGGTTTAACGGGGTTTCCGCTGCTGTTTGCTCACTCGGAATTGGCGCACGGGCGGCGGACGGAGCCAGCGCGGGTTCGCCCCCGAGGAGAGCCCGGCGGAACCGGCCCACAGC
>NW_020799099.1:33849762-33860111 GCF_003259725.1 Athene cunicularia
GTCGGGCTCTGCCCGCCCGCCTCCGTCCTCCCCCTGCCAGGCCTCGGGCAGGCGGCCCAGGGGCAGGGAGGGGATCTCCTCACCCCAAAAAGGCCATTGAATGACTCGAGCGTGGCCACAGAAGGGCAACGGAGCTGGGGCAGGGTCTGGAGCACAGGTCTGCTGGGGAGTGGCTGGGGGAACTGGGGGGGTTCAGTCTGGAGAAGAGGAGGCTGAGGGGAGACCTCCTGGCCCTCTGCAACTCCCTGCCAGGAGGGTGCAGAGAGGGGGGATGAGTCTCTGGAGCCAAGGCCCCAGCGCCAGGCCCCGAGGGAATGGCCTCAAGCTGCCCAGGGCAGGGTCAGGCTGGCTCTGAGGAAGGATTTCTGTGCAGAAGGGGCTGTTGGGTGTTGGAATGGGCTGCCCAGGGCAGGGAGGGAGTCCCCGGGATCCCTGGAGGGGTTGAAGAGTCGGGCTGAGCCAGCGCTGAGGCATCTGGGGGAGTTGGGAACAGTCAGGGGGAGGGTCATGGTTGAGCTGGAGGAGCTTCAAGGGCTTTCCCAACCCAGATGGTTCTGGGGTTCTGTGACTGCAAGGACACGCAGGCCGTGTCCATACCTACCACACATGGGGGGGGCTTAGAAAAAAGCATTTGTGGTGTTAAGGAAAAACACAGCAATAGATCTAAAATACGGTTGAGTGTGCTGCTTCAAGGCTGCTGTTTCTTGGAAAAAACCCTGCTGCCTCCTCCTTACTTGACCCGTGTCCAAATGGCTGTTTAAAGAGATCATTTGCAGGGTGCTGTGCTACTGGCACAGTCTGTGACCTCTGACGTGATTTGGCAAATCGGATGCCTCTAATTACAAAGCCCTTTGAAGCACACCTTCCCGCTGACTTCACGGTCTCCAGCAGAGACAAGCATGCCAGAAAACAGAAACCTGAACAGAAAAATGCGAGTTGACGTAGTTTCCCTTGGAGCTTAAGGAGGTCACTGTCAAATTTATCCCAGATATTCACGAGGTAAGGAATATTATGGTTTGGTTTTTTTCTTCTTTTTAAATTTTAAGAGCTTTATCTCCGCTAACTTTGGATTGATTTTGGCTTAACTTATAAAATCACTTCAAAATGTGATACTGGACCTATAGGTTTACAGAGTAACCATTTCAACTTCCCAACTTCACAAAAGCACTGGTATTTCAGGAAACCAAGGGGTCCAGGCTGTAAAAACAGATTGTTGAAAACTTGGACGTATGTATCTCTATCTAGTGCTGTTATTAGCTGGCATCCTTAATCTGTCAAAGCTGCTGTTAATATTTATCATCCGCTGCAATATCATCTTTACTGTGTTCTGAAGAAAGCCTGATGTCAGCTGTTTCCCTTCTGTATTTGGTAAGGGCCAGCTAAGCAGTCCTAGTGCCCGCTGCACGATGTGCCTTGACTGCAAAATCCTTCGGCTTCTGGCCAGAAAAGCAGCAGGAAACCCCTCAGAGCTCTCACTGTCTACTTGTAGAAGAAGGAGTTAGGTAAGCACGGTAGCACCTACCAAGATTGTTCTGGTTTCCAGAGGTGTGGTGGAATGAAATTTGATGCTGCGAGTGTTTTGGGGATGGCAACGCTGTCATGGGTCACTGAAGGTTGTTCCCTGGTTCCCGTCTGTCCTCAGTCAGACAAAATTAATACAACAGTCTGTGGGAACCCGGTCTCCTGGCATAGGGCAAAGAGCAGATCCATACAGGTGTGTATCCAAACTAGCACAGTGATTTTTCGAGACTGAAAAGAGTAGCTACCCTGTAAAACAAGTATTGCTATTTGCAGGTACCAGCAGGGGCTTCCCCGAAGTGTCAGGGATCTCTGTGCTATTAGGCACAAGTGCTGAGAGACAATTTCTGCCCTTGATAGTGTGTGGTGAAGGCCACCATGGAAATTATAAATGTTTCATGCTGAGCCTTTATGTGAAGAGGAACTACTCTTACATTGACAGAGTTTTGAAAGGGAAGCGGGAAGCAGCTGAAGAGGCAGCACCAGGAATTCGAGATGGCAGGAAAAAGGAGGCAGAAGGCTTGAAGATGAGGATCTACAGGGGAATGAGGTGGGGGAGTGGGCTGCAGTGCAGCACTTGGTACCTTGAGGGGCCTCTGACAGCACTCGGAGGACAGGAGGAAAAAAAAATTCAGGAACAGGAAGAGCAGCAACTTGTACTATGCAACGTTTGTTTTTGACTGCAAGCAGTTCATTTGGACTTTACCCTTGCATTATTTTTCCCTAAAGGATGGGTTAAGTTTTCTAGATTCCAGCTCTCCTAACAAGGAATTTCCACTCCTGCAAGATTATCTTTCTCACTCTTTTCTGACTTAATGCCTCTGGTTTTGCTTCTCCATCACGTTCCTGACCTTTCCCTACACCACTGCTCATTCTGCTTTATTTTCTCCTTTTCCTTCACAATTTGCATGGATTTTGCTGTGATTGTTTCCCTCCTGCTACCTCTCTTCCCTTTTCACTCATTCTTCTTTACTGCATGCTTCCATCTTCAGTTTCTAAAACCTTAACTGTCTCATGTGGCTGGAAAACAAACCAAACTCCCCAGGGCGGGGGGAAGTCGTTTGCCAGCATGCTAGCACGCTGCCCACCTTTGTGAGTGGACACACAGCAGCTGTGATTCTTGGGTGGGTGGAAAAGATTTGCAAACTTCATGTGTTGGAACTCAGCTCAGACTAGAAATGCAGAGCAAACTGGTTCTGAACATGGTGCTTTTCTCACCAGCATGATGTGCTCTGCAATGCCTGAATTTTGAGTGGGAGAACTTACTTTTTCACCATGCTTTCTATCCTCGTAAGTGAAGAATTATTCCCTGTGCTACATTCTTAGCTAAGGATCAGTCTGTGCTCTCTAGGTTTGCTAGCAGAGCAGAAGAGATGATAAAACATCCCATGGCTGTGGTGAAGGGAAGTAGCCACCCTCTTAACACTGAGCTTCAAATAATTGGCAATAGCCATCCTTTTTCACAGCACTTTTCAAAGTGGCCTTTCCAAATCGGGTGAGCTAATGTGGGAAAGGCATGCGTGGCTGCTGTCAGACCCGAAGTGTGCCATGAAGCTCCAACAGGCTCTACGCTTGCTATGGGCTGCCTGTGCTCGTGGCCAGCATGGGCTGTGGCACTGGGAAAGGGGCTGTGGGAAACCTTATTGGGGATCTCTGTCCCGTGGCTCGGGCCCTTGCCCAGACTATGCTGTAGGTGTGCCCGTGCCTGGCCGCCTACCGTGCTGGTCCTGTGATGTTACTGCCCGCTGATGTAACTTCCTGGCTTAACCTTGAACCTGTCTTGTCTCTGTGGTCAGTCTTAGTGCTCCCTGGACCATGGCAGATCCCTGTTGCTGTCACCAGCTGGGCTGGCTCTCTGTTTTGGGGTGCCGTGGGGCTGTCGGTGAGGTCCCTGCCTGCCCCACTGAGCCTGCCCCGGCTCCCCTGCCCAGGCTTCTCCTCGCTGACAAGGACTGCACACAGTCCTCAGGGGGGTGGGCAAAAAGTGTCTTCCTGCTTGTGGGGAAATGCGCTTTTTGGCATTCTTGCCAGGTATTGCCCTGGCATAAATCATAATAAGAAAGCTAATAAGCATTCTGACTGGAAACAAGAAATAGAAAAGTGAAACTGTATTATTGTTGGCACTGTTCAAATAATGTGCAAAGCCCACTTCTCAAACTCACGATCTATAGTCTTACGGGCGATGTGACATCCCCTGTGTGTTTAGGATATGATAGTCTTGTTTCCTCTCGTTATCTCACTCAACAAGTTTCTGTCTCATGCGGGACCCGTGACTTGAAACAGAGCCAGAAGGCATTCTGAAACAGGGCATTTACGGTGCAAGTTGAGCAGATTCACAGGAGCACCGACATCAAACTGCTGGCTCTAAACCAGTTCTCATTCCTAGGAAAGACAGGACTCAGCTGCCCATCACATTTGTTGCCACAGGACTCCTCAAGTCAGTTGACGTGGCTTGCTTCTGTCCCAGTAAAGATAGAAAATAAACTCCTGTATCTAAACACCGTACACTTTCTGGGAAGGTCAGATCAAAAGCATGCACTGGTGAGGCCGCCCCTTGATGAGTGGGTTCCCTTTCCCCATTGATACCCTATTCAAGGTAAGGGGAGCTGGCTGCTGTTTCTGCAAGATGTACACCTCCTCTTCTCCACAGGTGCCTCTTGTCTCTTTTTGCTTGGCCTCTGCGCTGTCTGAGGCCTCCCCTTCCCACAGCTGTCACAACAGACCTGTTTCCTAATTCAGTGTGTTATTGTGCGAGCCTTTGGAAAAGCAGCGCTTTTAGACTGTCTTTTAAGTGACTCTTTTTAAATGGCACGTTATTAAATGTTGCTTCACCCTTATTGACCACACAGGAACACCCGACCTTTGCACAAACGACCTTCAAAATATTTGATAAAGCCATACAAAATATTTCTGACTGGAATTTCTGAAACTTCTGACTAAAAACAACATAAGGGAGATGGAAATTTAACAGGACTCCAGTGTGACCTGCACAGTAAGATGTCACTTAATGCAGGCAGTATGATACCATCTTCTTTCCATGAATGCTTTGATGTCGTAGGGCTGGAATAAAGAAAAGGCAGTGTGCCCAGTACAACACTATATACAGCAGCAGCAGCAAATTTAATTAGTTTGTCTCAAAGGGCAAGGTAATGCGCTTAAGTAATTCTGTAGTGCAGCAAAGTTGAATGTCACAGACCTCAGCCTATGACAGTAAGAAATCAAGACGTGAGACAGCTGTTGCAGATGGCCCAGCTCCTCGCTGGGCACGTTCCCAACATGTATAAATGAGGGAGGGGGTGGTATCAGTTTCAGGTGGACAATCCAGCTGACAGGACAGACCTTCAGATGCTTTGAAAGCAAACACAAGGAGTGGCTGTCACCCATCTGACATGTCTGTGCATACATCCGCAGAATAATACGAAACAGATTCAAGCAGGTGTAATATCCAACCAACAAAAGCACAAGTAGCCCCCCCAAAATGTTCACAATATTATTTTCAAGATTTAAAGACTTATCTATATACCTGAATTCGATTTCTGACATACTTTCTGGCACATCTAAAAGAGCACATTCTAGAAAGATCCAGGTTGGTAAACTGTAGAAAAAAAACAGGAAAACATAACCTCCGGCAACATTTTGTGATGATTTGTAATCTGGTGGTTTAATTTATACCTTGACAGAGATTTAATTGCCCAACATGGCGAAAACCTGTCTGTTGTGCTGTGCAGGTGTTTACCTGGAATGATCGCTGTGGAGATTTTCGGGTAACTTACCCATTTGTTGGTTGTTTTTTTTTTTTTTTCAGGCTTGATAGATGAAGACATTGCCTTTCAGTTCTCACACTGTGTCTCTTCCCGGGTGCTAAAGGGGAGTAGGTTTGGTTAGGAAGGTGCAGTTAGGGGACCTCCTTGCACCTTCTTCTCAAAAACTGGGGCCTTTCACAGAACCAGGCATAGAATTACAAATGCAAGACCATGATGGCATCCAGTCACAGCTTTTCATCACGTTCACAGGGTGCTCCCTGGCTGCTCTGAAGGCTGGTGGGGTCACTGGCACTTCACCAAAATGGGCTTTACCTGCAGCCTGGGGACAAAGCAGCGCTGCAGCTTCCTGCATTTGGACACCACCAGCTCCGTGCCCACCCCCTTCAAAGTGCTGCGATCAAAATCACAGTTGCGGGAAGTATTCTATGGGAGGACTGAAGACAAAAGCGCCTCAATAAGGAAGAAAGCCAGACTAAGGGTTATCGGGCTATCTGCAGCTCATACACACCTTGGCCAGTGGCAAAAGCTGGCGGTGAGATGGCACAGGGGCTGCCAGGTTATTGTAATGCCTTTTCCCTGAATTATAACACGGGCAAAAATCTGTCTCCCCACAGAGCTCCCCTCCCTCGTGCCTTGGTCTGTACAGGGGAGTCATCGCCTGCTCTGTTGGAAATGCAGTATTTTTGCAAAGGCACAACTCACTGACAAAATTCCTGTCATGTTAGTAATCACGACCAGCTCTGAAAACAGTGGTTCTTCTGGGAGGCATCTCTGCTCATCTGCTCTCCTCGTTGCCAGCAAGAATCCAAAGGGCACATTAAATATAACCTCAGACTCTGGTACAGAAATAAACCATGTAATAGGAGACCTGCACGTCAATTAAATAAATCACATCGCAATGCCTATGGCACTGATTCATACTGGAATTTTTATTTTAAATTTTAAATTTATTTTATTTTAAATTCTTTAATTTTAAATTTTATTTAAAAATTTAATTTTGTTTGAATTTTAAGTCTTGTTTTCATTTTTTAATTTTAGCTTTTAAAATTTTAGGGTTTTTTTCAAATTTCCATTAGTTTTCGTGTTTTAATTTTGTAATTTTAATTTCAGTTTTAATTGTAGTTTTAATTACAGTTTTATTTCTTTTTATTGAAAAGACTCTGCGAGTGCCAGCTCCACAAAGAGCCCAAGGCATGAGTATCAGCCCAGTCCTGCTGAGATTCTCTGCAGCCCGTGGGTGACAGACAGGATCTTTGCTGTTGCATCCGGTGCCTTGCATGGGCTGTGGTTTCCCCTCACCAGCAGCTCTCAGAGGGCTCAGCTATCCAGCACCACAGGAGCCAATGCTTGGAAAACCCCTTTTTAAATTTCCTGCTCCAGTCTGGTCTCTGAGGAAATGCCCCAGGGCGGTGCTGGAGCAGGTACCTTCCTTCCCCACATCTGCTCTCAGACAACTCCACTTCAGCCAAACCTCTGCTTCAGGTCTCCACCCGTGCAGGGACAATCATGAGACTGTGTTACTCCCCAAGCAAGATGGCTTCCCCCGAGACTAAGAAGCGGAGATGTTCCTGTGAGCCGGGGCACCCAAATACAGTCGGGGGGCTGCCTCACACCCCCCTCCTGCGGGGACAGCCACAGCAAGCCAGGTGGCAGAACACCTGAGGTCTGCTCAACGCTCACTGAGAACTCCTGGGCGAGCCAGGTCCAAAAGGGATCCCAGAGAGCAGCGTGTGGACCTGAGAGACACGGAGACTGCCTGCTTGCTCTTACCTGTGCCAGTTGATTTTTTTTTTTTGAGGCACTCCAACATGATTTTACTTGGTTTGGGTTTCCTGTGCAAAGGGAAGGTGTCCGGCGTTTGCTGACACTGCTGGATGCTGCTTTACTGAGCCAGGATTGACTGGGAAGCTGCCAGTCAGAGTGGGGCCTGGGGGGGGGTGATTGACAGCCGGTTGAACAGGAGCCAGCAGTGTGCCCAGGGGGCCAAGAAGGCCAATGGCATCCTGGCTTGTGTCAGAACTGGTGTGGCCAGCAGGGACAGGGAAGGGATCTGAGCCCTGTGCTCAGCACTGGTGAGGCCGCCCCTTGGTGAGGGGCTTCAGTTTTGGGCCTCTCACCCCAAAAAGGCCATTGAATGACTCGAGCGTGGCCAGAGAAGAGCAACGGAGCTGAGGCAGGGTCTGGAGCACAGGTCTGCTGGGGAGCGGCTGAGGGAACTGGGGGGGTTCAGTCTGGAGAAGAGGAGGCTGAGGGGAGACCTCCTGGCCCTCTGCAACTCCCTGCCAGGAGGGTGCAGAGAGGGGGGATGAGTTCTTGGAGCCAAGGAGCCAGCGCCAGGCCCCGAGGGAATGGCCTCAAGCTGCCCAGGACAGGGTCAGGCTGGCTCTGAGGAAGGATTTCTTTGCAGAAGGGGCTGTTGGGCATTGGAATGGGCTGCCCAGGGCAGGGAGGGGAGTCCCTGGGATCCCTGGAGGGGTTGAAGAGTCGGGCTGACCCAGCGCTAAGGGATCTGGGGGAGTTGGGAACAGTCAGTGTGAGGTTCATGGTTGGGCTGGAGGATCCTCATGGTCTTTTCCAACTGAGGTGATTCTGTGATTCTTTTCATGATCAGTTTTGCAAGCCTGGGGAGAAGCAGTATCATGCATTGACCTGCACCTGCTGCTTTTCAAGCACAGCAGAAACATCTGACGTTCAGCAGCAGCACTTTTTGGTGGCACCAGAGCCTCAGACCACTGCCCGGGTAAGTGCCAGCCCAGTCAGGGAGTCATTTGCCTTTGGGTTTGGGTTCTCATAGCAGATGATTACTTGTGCTCAAAAACAAGATTCTTCTCTGGGCTATTTTGACGTACACGTTTGGTGATGTTGAACTCCTGTATTGTTTTCCTTCAGAGCAGCTAGAGGTGGTGCAAGTCCTCCCTGAGGTGAGAAAAACCATGACTTCTCCTCAGCATAGTTGCCCGCTGCAAGACCACAAGAGGGAAAAATCTGTAACTTGTGGTATTTCTGCTTCATCTCTTAAAGAAGCAATTAGTCAAACTCATGAAAAAATGTTATAGAGGTAAAACTATTTAACTTATAGGGTCTTTCACTCTAATAACTTGGATTTAAAAAAAAAAAAAAAAAAAGCAACCACCACTAGGTGATCACTTGTGATTTCTTGCATTTTCATGGAACATGCACGCAAAAAGCCCAGCTGACAGTGACTTCCACCACAAGATTTTAAATAAAATCCTGGCTTTGCTAGTAAACTAGCAGTATTTGGCACTCTATAAAAATTCCAACTGTTAAAAATCACGGAATGTGTAATAACAAACCCTAAGTACTGCTAATTGTAGCAGTAACGAGGTTGGGAAGGAAGGGTTGTGTTACTCGTGTGTGCTGATGAGTTGTGTTACACGTTTTTGTTTCACAAATTACAGATGCGTGGCAGCTTTTCCCTGCCTCTTCACAGAGAAATTGGGACAGCTTTTTTTTGAAGAGACATTTTGATCAAATGGAAAAACACTGCACTCACTACAGGGGGCAAACAGTTCAAACCTGTGGCCTGTCTGGTGCAGATTTATTTGAGTCCACGTTGAAGAACACAAGGATAGGGGAGGGTTGTGCATTGGCTGGTGGTTGCTGAGCAGATCACGCTCATCCTGGAGAACACAGCCCAGGACAAAGACGTGCTGACGCCGTAATGGTTGGACTGGATGATCAAGGTCTTCTCCAACCTTGATGATTCTGTGATTCTGCCATCGCGCCTCCATAGGGATGTCTCCATACAGGCGGATCAGGCTTAGGTGTTTAAGACCAAAGTCTTCCTGGCTTGAAGAAATGAGGCGTTTCACTCCATAATGTGCCAAGATGGACTGCTGGGGTCATTACTACACCCCTACCAGCTGATTTTATTTTAAGAATATCAAGTGAATAACGAGAATATCAAGTAATACCAGTATTACTGGTACCTACCACCTGTAGTTATTTTCCCTCTTTTTCTAACAGATTAGACTGAAAAATGTTTCCTTCTCCAGACTGCAAACCTAAAACCATCCTCACAGGCGTGAGGCAGCTGGAACACTGTGCCAACCCCTGGAGATGTTATGTCTGACCTGGAAGATCCCCCTGTTGTGCCCAGGACTAGCAAGTACCAGTCTAAGGCCAAGTGAGGCTGAGACGCTGCATCACCTGGGAAGAAGATGAGTGAAGGTTGGGGCTCTGCATGCAGGCTGCCTGGTCAAGCATGCAGATCTCTACACGGCCAGCTCACTGGGACATGAAAAACCTGCGGTTTTAGCCTCAAAAAATTTCTCGGATGGCACATCATACACTGCTCGCTTTATGGAGGGAAGGTGGAGAACTGAACGCTAAGTAAATTGAGAGGGAGGAGACAACGCTGCAGTGGTCCTGTAGCAAGTGGCAGAAAAATAATAAAGCACTTGAGGATACTCTAGTGGAAACAGGAATTTTTCAGCGCCTTGGGAAAGGGGATTAAAGTATCTCAGAGTAATCACCGTGCCTTGAACGTGGTAACACTCATCTGCCTTGCCTGTTCTGGAGGAGAAAAGAAATAGTAGTGGGGCTGCTCTTCTGCAGTGCGTCCCGGGGATGCCCAAACAGCTGCCTCAGTCATTTCCTAACACCGGGTGAAACGCAGCACCCTTCAGAGAGACCGGGCTGTGTTTAGTTCCCTTAATGCCGCCCAGCAGAACTACCCGCTGCGTACTCCAGCTGCGTGGCCGCCGCGAAACTCGTCAGTTACTTCATTCCTCTCGTCTCCTCTCGTACCGGCCCCGCGGCCCTGGAAGTTCTTCCCGCCGGGAGGAGGCGATGGAACAGCACCGGCGGCCGTTTACCGGCGGGCCGGGGGAAGGAGCCCTCGCCAGGAACGCCCTCCTCCCGCTCAGGTTAGCGCCGGGCAACCCAGAAGCTTCTGGGCTTTGGGCCTGTTGCTCCTCCCGACCCGTTTCTGCTCGGCGGATTATTCCCGGTAAAGCGGCGCCGCTGTCCCCCAGCTCCCGCCACGGCCTAGGGCGCGCTGTGGGGGCCCGGCGCTGCGCATGCGCACTGGCGCCACCGCCAGTA
>NW_020799099.1:33860161-33862925 GCF_003259725.1 Athene cunicularia
CCCCCCTGCCCTGGGCAGCCCATTCCAACGCCCAACAGCCCCTTCTGCACAGAAATCCTTCCTCAGAGCCAGCCTGACCCTGCCCTGGGCAGCTTGAGGCCATTCCCTCGGGGCCTGGCGCTGGGTCCTTGGCTCCAGAGACTCATCCCCCCTCTCTGCCCCCTCCTGGCAGGGAGTTGCAGAGGGCCAGGAGGTCTCCCCTCAGCCTCCTCTTCTCCAGACTGAACCCCCCCCCAGTTCCTCCAGCCGCTCCCCAGCAGACCTGTGCTCCAGACCCTGCCCCAGCTCCATTGCCCTTCTCTGGCCACGCTCGAGTCATTCAATGGCCTTTTTGGGGTGAGGGGCCCAAAACTGAACCCAGGAATCGACGGGTGGCCTCACCAGTGCTGAGCACAGGGCTCAGATCCCTTCCCTGTCCCTGCTGGCCACGCCAGTGCTGACACAAGCCAGGATGCCATTGGCCCACTTGGCCCCCTGGGCACACTGCTGGCTCATTATCAACCCCCCAGTCCCTCTCTGACTGGCAGCTCTCCAGCCACTCCTCCCCAGGCTTGTAGCCCTGCTGGGGGTTGTTGTGGCCCAAGGGCAGCCTCTAGCATTTGCCCTCAGTTGGGCTCAGCCCATGACTCCAGCCTGGCCAGGTCTCTCTGCAGAGCCTCCCTACCCTCGAGCAGATCAACACTCCCACCCAACTGGGTGTCATCTGCAAACTGACTGAGGGGGCACTCGATCCCCTTGTCCAGATCATCAATGAATTGCTCCCCCTTATGTCTCATTGCTTATCACTTTTAAATTTTCTTTCAGCATCTCCCTCTATGTGTTCAATGTCCTTATTTTTTAAGTCTTGCCTATATTTCTTGTACCCTCTTGCTTTTTAAATTCTCTTCCTGTGTTTCTGTATTGGGTTTATGTGTCAAGGTTTTGGTAGAGGTGGTGCTGCAGGGGTGCCTTCTGTGAGAAGACACCAGGAGCTGCTCCCATGGTGGATGGAGCCAGGTCCAGGTGGCTACAAGAAGGACCTGCTGCTGGCCAAATCCAGGCCACAGTTCTTCAGGTGTGGCCTCACCAGTGCTGAGGGGAAGGATCATTAGACCTCACAACCGCCCCACACAAGGTGTTTCCACCACAGCCAGTAAGAAGCAGATGTATTCCTGTCCACTGGCCCCGGGAGGACATGTGTGGCAACTGGCAGGAGACAGAAGAAGAGGAGGTGAGCTGTGCGACATGTTTTTTATATCCACCTTGTAAAATGAAATAATTTCCTAGGGCCAGAACTGGTTATGAAAGTTATACTAGAACTGAGTCTGAAAGATAGCGTGGAAAGAATGTCTCACCTCAATTATGAAGGTCTAGCACCTCTCTTTGTAGCAGGAAGACTTTGTGGGAGAGTATTTGCTTCATTGGAAGGGGTTGCAGCCTCCACCTAGGAATAAATGCGGCATCATAATTCATAAGCCAGGACATTTTACATTGCATTAAATCTTTGGAAAGGAAGCAACATGTCCTGTCCTCTCATTTAGTTTTCTTCATTTCCCATGAAACTGCTCAACCACTTCACGATTTTGTCTCTATCAGCCAGCATTACTGGCCTTTGCAGTCTCCTCAGCATGAAGGGGTTCTGTAGGATCCTTTTGTACTAATTGTTACACGAGATAAGGACAGTGTATCAGAAACTCGCCCGTTCTCAGCTTCCCTAAATCAAATCTGTCCCAAGGATCTTTCTAGAGGTTAGAAAGGAGAAGTCACTGTCCTTATCACACAGTGCAGATGAAGTGGAGGGCACCTTTAAAGAGCTAACAGTGTACAGCCCAGCCAACACTTCAGGGGATGACTGGGTTTTTTAAAAAAAATAGGAGCATGAGAGTCTTGTTAGGTCTTGTCCTCTCAGGTTTCCAGTCTGAACAAAACGGATGTCTCTTAGTTCTGTTTAAATGGTCATCCTTTAAATAACATTTTCTTCTTGCTACATGTGTCAAAGGCTTTTTTTAAAATGTTTCTAAGACATTTAACCTTGAGGTACCTTTTTTTTTATTTTTTAAACCACCAGTGAAAACTAGCAGTTCCTACCAAAACAGACTCTTCCCTTATAGAAACCATAATTTTAATTTTTTTTTAAATGCACAGATCATACAAACTGTTATCAAGTAATCCACAGAAACCATGCTTTATTTAACATATACTTTTTAGCCTACCAGAATAAAACCAGGAAACCTTCTCCAAAAATCTGACTGTAGTATTGGCCCTTTCTTTCTTAGGAAGATCTATGCGGTCAATTTGTTTAAACATGTTTAACTTCTGGGCATAAATTTATTTAAAGGTAAATTTATTATCTTTAAGAATTGAAGCAAGAGCACTGATTTACTTGAATAAAAGGAAAACTCAAGAGACCTCACTAGCTTTTGTTGCTTTCTGTAACTGAGATTTTTTTTTTTCTGCCTGATATTTGTGAATATACTGCACAACAAAATAAGTATTCTGGTATAACTTATTGTACTGGGTCTGGCTGAACTGGAATTGGTTTTCCCCTACAGCAGCCCTCACGGTGCTGTGTTTTATGCTGGGAGCTGGCAGGGTGTTGATAGCACCCTGGTGTTGTGGCTACTGCTGAGCAGTGCTTACACAGCACCAAGGCTCTTTCTGATATTTCCCCCAGTGGGACGGGGTGGGCAAGATCTTGGGAGGGGACACAGCCAGGACAGCTGACCCAAACCGACCAAAGGGATATTCCATACCATATGACGTTTGCTCAGTATAAAGCTGGGAG
>NW_020799099.1:33862975-33868936 GCF_003259725.1 Athene cunicularia
ACGCACACAAACGCTCCAGTTGAGCATTCCGGTTCCTGAAATAAAGTTGCCAAGTTTCACAGCTCGCCATGCTGCAGTCCAATTCAGTCTCCAGCGCAAGGCAAAGATTCCATGCCCGGCACCTTTAAAATGAGGCTACAGGCAGCCAGGTGGGGCACAAAGGGAGAGAGTCACCCCAAAGGGCTGAAGCCGAGCCTGGTCGGAGAGGAGGGTGGTCAGAGCCACCACGGCACGGAGAAGACCGGTACATCGGGGGTAGAAAGAGGACGGGAAAAATCCATGTGACATGCAGGCAGCTTTGGGGCACATGCACACCCGCACACACACACTCCCTGGAGACACACATGGGTACAAAGAGAAGGTGCGATGCCTACCCGCAGCATGCGCACACCCGTACTGCAGGACACACGTCTGGAACATGGAGTGCAACGCGCAGCGTTCACACACACCCCCCGAGTGTGCACACACAGACACACACCACACACAACACGCTCAGGCAGCGCGTGCACATGCTGCAGCGCACATGCACATGGAACGCACCTGCCCGCAGGCCCCCCGGGTGCACCCACCCCTGCGCCCGCCTGCAAACTCACAGCGTGCGCCCAGTGACACGTGCGCTCGTGGAACGCGCCTCCCATGGGGGCACACACCAACTCCTTTCCAGGAGATGCTGCAGACTGCAGCTGAGCCTTTGGACCATCAAAAGGAGGCTTTGGAAGCCAAAGCTAAGGCTTAGGAAAGGGAAAGTGGAGCTTTGGACCCTAAATGGCTGCGCTCTGCCCGAGAAGTGAGGGTTTAGAAACTAAAAATGAAAGTCGGGATGTGGGGGGCATCACTGGTGAGGAAGGCATGAGTGCTGCGGTCGGTGACCGTGGTGTGGATGGGCTGGTGGGGCTGATGGGGCACGGGGCCAAGTGGGCCACGTCCAGTCACAGGTCGTACACCTGCTGCGAGGTCCGGCTGCGAGGAGGCGATGTGGGGGAGGATGGCGGGCTGCCCCAGGGCAAGCACCACCTGCCAGCGCTCCTCAGCCACCCCACCGTCATCCCGGCCCAGTCACCGCAACGTCCTCGTCACCGTCGGTCGGACGCCGCCAGCAATGGAGGCAAGAAGCCCAGTGGGCCATGACTGCCGTCTACTCACGCTCTCCCTCCGCTCCAGCTGTGGGTCTTCCACAGGGTCACAGCCTCTTTTGGGCATCCCCCTGCTCCAGCGTGGGTCCTCCCAGGCTGCAGGAGGGCATCTGCCCCACCGTTACCCTCCCTGGGTGCAGTACACAGCTGCCTCACCATGGGCTGCCCCACGGGCTGCAGGGGAATCTCTGCTCCGGCACCCGAAGCCTCTCCCACCCCTCCTTCTGCCCTGACCTTGGGGTCTGCATAAGGATTTCTCTCACATCCCTGCTGCAGGATTTCCAGCAGTTTCTTGGGGGATTTTTCCCCCCCACTTCTTATATAGCTGCTCACAGAGGCACTGCCACCAGCGCTGATGGGCTCAGCCTTGGCCAGCAGCGGGGCCGACTTGGAGCTGGGGAAGCTTCTAGCAGCTTCTCACTGGAGCCACCCCTGGAGCCCCTTGCCTGCTGCCAAATCCCCCCCCCAACCCAACCGACGGCCAAAGTGCATTTCCCCTATCACCCTGCTATTAAGGAATGCTAGTGCTAAAAAGAGAGCTGTCTTTGAACAGATCACATTTAATAGAGAAAAGCAAAGAAGCAAATGTGCTGAATTTAGAAAAATCTTCTCTGAGCATAAGTTGAAAGGGAGGTTGAACTTGGGAGAATCCAGAGGACTCTTATCTACTTGCTAGCTAATTATCACACTATACCTACTAACTACTCTAAACAGAAAACGGAAACAGACCAACGGGGAGGAAATTGCACTTAGCCCATCAAGTCCCAAACCACCAGGATTCTTTTGTCTTGGATGGCACTTAACAGGTGCTCTCCTTTAGCCCTGAAGGAACATGTGTCCTGTCCAAGGAAAATAGCTAACTAACAAACTGAGAAACTGAGTATATAAATATATAAAGTTAAAATATATATATATTATTCACATTCCTTCCATTAGAAGTAAAAAAATAGTGTCCTATTTCTTCATGGGGGAAAGTCATTTTACTGGATTTTGCTGAGCCAGAATTGGTTTTCCCCTACAGCAGCCCCCATGGTGCTGTGGTTTATGCTGGGAGCTGGCAGGGTGTTGGCAGCCCCCTGGTGCCGCGGCTACTGCTGAGCGGTGCTTACACAGCGCCGAGGCTCTTTCCGACATTTCCCCCAGTGGGACGGGGTGGGCAAGGTCTTGGGAGGGGACACAGCCAGGACAGCTGACCCCAACTGCCCAAAGAGACATTCCAGACCGTGTGACGTCTGCTCAGGATAAAGCTGGGAGAAAGGAGGAAGGGGCTGGGGTCACCCTTGGTCCTCCGAGGCAACCACTCCGTGTGTGGGAGCCCTGATCCTGAGAAGGCCCCACAGCGCCTGCTCATGGCAAGTAGAGAATGAATCTGAGTTCTTTTCTTCACTTCCACACACGGACCTTTGCTTTGCTTCATTTCACTTTGCTTATATTAGAACTGCTTTTGTTTTACCCACAAGGGGTGGTCTATCTTAATTTCTTTCCCCTCTTTGCCCTGTTGACAAAACAAGGGGAAGGGGGGAAGCGATAGAGTGACTTGGTGGGTACCTGCAGCGATGCCATTCTTCCTTATGGCCACCTCGAATAAGGCGTTCCCTGCCTCTTTTCTTTTTTCAAGTTCAAACGCAGACAGTGCATCAGCAGGGACCCCATTCCTTTTGCACCAAATAAGTGAAGTGCACAGGGCTTTTTCCTCATCAGAGGGAGGTGGCGGAGCAGAGGGCTCCATGACGGGAGGCAAAGCGGGGGATGTCTGAGGGGCTTTCTGCTAATTCGGTCTTTGTGGAGGAAACAATTCACCTCGTGCTTCCTCATCAGAGTCCTCACACAAATCCCCTCGCGCTCAACCACAGCTACGTTTAGGACAGGCTCCCCTCGCTAGGTCTATATCTTGACCTCTTGCTGCTGAGACCCGGACCATGGACGCCCCTGGATTAGAAGGGGTTTCCCCTGAGCTTTCTTTCTTCACCTTAAAGTCCTTTAAAGTCTCTTTTAACAACCTCCACATTATAAGAAGGTTGGTTGCATTCTTATTACCCTGAGAGGCACACTCAAGCAATTTCTGTCCCAATTCTTCCCATTTGTTCAAACTACATGCAGGAACAGCACTAGCTTCATATCCTTGCGCTTTACTCCAACCGAGCATTCGCCTTAGCCCAAATTTACTAGTCTTAACACCTTTATGGCTAAGTAATGCTTTCCATGTCAACAGCATTGTTTCCTCTTCTTTCATTAAATGCTGTCCCATAACTATGGTCCCATTCCCGGTGGCTCACCTTAATAGGTGTCAAAGTTCAGGTCCGGACCAGGCAGATTCCAACTGCTCTCAGCTTCATCAGGCACTGTCTCCGCTGCAAGTCGTCATGCAGCCCACAGAGAGTCTCTCTGTGTCGAAATCATGTCATTTCCAAATGACGACGTCAGGGTCACCATTTGTCACAGTAGAGACAGACACGACAAGCAAGTGATGCAGGCAAAATGTCTATAGTTATTATTCTCCAAGCCCTTCTTTTATATCTGCTTTACAAAACCATGTGCTCATTTGATTGGTTACATCGTTGTCTTTTAACATTGCTATAGGTTAATTTTTACTCTTCTTCGCTCCTTAATAGGTGCGAGACTGCAGCTCTTCCATCCTGCTTCTTTGCTCACTGTTCCTCTTATCTTGCTTACTCAGCAAACGTTCCTCTTTTCAAGGGTGTCAATGGATAAAGCCTGGGTATCAAGAATAACACCAATATGGTTTGCCAGCTTGATCCAATTTTATTAAGTACAGAGCATCTTATATACTATTAGGGCGTGATCGCATACAGCTAAACAGGCTGTGATTGGTTCTAAGCTACTGTCCACACAATATAACTCATATTTCATTGGTACAACGCAAGAAGCACAAGCAAGAAGTACGAGACTATGGACCTCCTACTCAATGTTTCAACTTCACTCCATATCTCTAGTTAAGGAATTTGCTAAACAATAGCTCTCTATGCAGTGGCAAGCCAGAGAGGAACATTGAACAGTAAGTTCTTTACACAGAGTCAGTTAGCAGAGAATTACTCATGTCGGTATCAGGGACCAGGTGGCCGTTATCTTCCAAAAACTTCTCCACACAAGGGTACACTGGAATCTTACCAAGGCGAAACTCTTCTTCAATCAGGCTGGTGGCAGACCTGCTGCCTCCCCCAACATTTCACGGTTTGTTATTTACTGAGGTACTGGTAATGTGATTATGGGTTTGTTTTGTTTTTTTTTTTCCTTAAAAGGGAATCTGGAGCCCTCGGAAAATACCTCATCCAGACTATTTTGAAGATCTTCACCCATTCGAGATGACCACTGTCAGTGCTATTGGCTTAGAACTCTGGTCTATGACATCCAATATCTACTTTGATAACTTCATTATATGTTCAGAAAAAGAAGTAGCAGATGGCTGGGGCTTAAAGAAATTAGTAGCAAGTGCTAATGAGGTATAAACTTTACTATGTTCTTGATAGCCAAAAGTAGTGAGGAAGATGAGTGGGAAGAATTTTCTGTTGATTAATACTGACAAAATATTATTTTGTCTGCAATTAATAATCTTGCTAATTAACTCTGATAAGATTTTTTCTCATTGTTTAGTGCTTTATCTTTGAAATCCTCTTGAAAATAAAAATTAAATTAAAAGGGTACAACATTTTACTTCAACAGTGAGAAATTTGCTTTATTATAGTTAACGAGTCTTCTGCTGTTCATAGTGATACTAGAAATACATTACCTGTCAGCATATGGAAGCTGAGTGTTACACTCAAAGACCCCTTCCCTTCCCTTCCCTTCCCTTCCCTTCCCTTCCCTTCCCTTCCCTTCCCTTCCCTTCCCTTCCCTTCCCTTCCCTTCCCTTCCCTTCCCTTCCCTTCCCTTCCCTTCCCTTCCCTTCCCTTCCCTTCCCTTCCCTTCCCTTCCCTTCCCTTCCCTTCCCTTCCCTTCCCTTCCCTTCCCTTCCCTTCCCTTCCCTTCCCTTCCCTTCCCTTCCCTTCCCTTCCCTTCCCTTCCCTTCCCTTCCCTTCCCTTCCCTTCCCTTCCCTTCCCTTCCCTTCCCTTCCCTTCCCTTCCCTTCCCTTCCCTTCCCTTCCCTTCCCTTCCCTTCCCTTCCCTTCCCTTCCCTTCCCTTCCCTTCCCTTCCCTTCCCTTCCCTTCCCTTCCCTTCCCTTCCCTTCCCTTCCCTTCCCTTCCCTTCCCTTCCCTTCCCTTCCCTTCCCTTCCCTTCCCTTCCCTTCCCTTCCCTTCCCTTCCCTTCCCTTCCCTTCCCTTCCCTTCCCTTCCCTTCCCTTCCCTTCCCTTCCCTTCCCTTCCCTTCCCTTCCCTTCCCTTCCCTTCCCTTCCCTTCCCTTCCCTTCCCTTCCCTTCCCTTCCCTTCCCTTCCCTTCCCTTCCCTTCCCTTCCCTTCCCTTCCCTTCCCTTCCCTTCCCTTCCCTTCCCTTCCCTTCCCTTCCCTTCCCTTCCCTTCCCTTCCCTTCCCTTCCCTTCCCTTCCCTTCCCTTCCCTTCCCTTCCCTTCCCTTCCCTTCCCTTCCCTTCCCTTCCCTTCCCTTCCCTTCCCTTCCCTTCCCTTCCCTTCCCTTCCCTTCCCTTCCCTTCCCTTCCCTTCCCTTCCCTTCCCTTCCCTTCCCTTCCCTTCCCTTCCCTTCCCTTCCCTTCCCTTCCCTTCCCTTCCCTTCCCTTCCCTTCCCTTCCCTTCCCTTCCCTTCCCTTCCCTTCCCTTCCCTTCCCTTCCCTTCCCTTCCCTTCCCTTCCCTTCCCTTCCCTTCCCTTCCCTTCCCTTCCCTTCCCTTCCCTTCCCTTCCCTTCCCTTCCCTTCC
>NW_020799099.1:33868986-33871622 GCF_003259725.1 Athene cunicularia
AGTTTTGGTTTTTTTCCTCATTGTTTGGTGCTTTACCTTTCCCAGATCAATATCCTCTTGAAATTAAAAGGGTACAACATTTTACTTCAACACTTAGTGAGAGATTCGCTTTTTTTATAGTTAACGAGTCTTCTGCTGTTCACAGTGATACTAGAAATTCATTACCTGCCAGCATATGGAAGCTGAGTGAGTTACACTCAAAGACCTCTTTTTTTCCCCCCCTTTCTTTGCCTCCTGTGGCTAATTCTGTTCTATATGTTCTTTACACATTTCCCTCCCATGAAGAGTGGAAAAATAGTGGGGGGTTTTCCTGTTTAATAGTTTTAGGCTTTTGGCTGCTTAGATATATTTTATGCAACTCTAAAAATAGTGGACGTCTGTTTATGGAGCTGCATCTGTTCTTCTGTTTCTATGTGTGCATCCACACTTTCTTTGTATACTTCACTTGGCCAGGTGCCACGGCTTTTTTTCTGGATCTCTTTCCTGTGCTGTAGGATGAACTTCTGCTGACATACAGGATCGTGAGCCCCTCTAGTGGCTGCCTTTACTGAGTACAGTTTCTTTTGAACAGTTCTACGTTTTCTTTGAGTGGCAAGAGCAGGCCTGCAATTGTGGGAAAGTTGTGGTGGCAGATGTGGCTGATTCCTGACAGCTGCTGTTTGTCACAGGATGAGCAAATAGCAACAGCATATCTGCCTGTGTGATTAGGAAAGCCACCTCCTCCCACAACCTTGTCCATTTCTCAAAAGTACATTAAATAAATTGAATTAATACCTAACAGATCTTTCTGATCAGCATTAGAATCATAGACTCATATGATTGTGAAATGGTACCATAGTCCTACAGAAACTTTAGCTATATCTTTAGATATTTCCAGCTAAGCCTTAAAAAGAGAAGAAAATGTGCCACTTTTCTAGGACATATGTACTGTGTCTAAGTTTTGAAGTTCACCTTGCTCTTTGGAGCTTTTTAATTGTAATAACCCATGGCAATCATAAATTTTGATGACGTCACAAGAGAAAAATAATAAATTTAAGTTTTAAGGCTGTGCATTAGTTTATAATGACCTTATAATACTTGAAAGGCAGAATATCACAAAAACAACAAAAAGAGCATTTGGATTTACAGTTCAATTCATAATACACATTCTAATGGTAACTCCAAACAGTTCTGAATCAACAGACTAGTATGTGGTAGACATAAACCAGACAGAGAAATCTATAAAAATTATCTGTAGTTATAAATTACTTGACGAGGAGGGAAGCTTAGCTTAATGTTGTATAGGCTATAAATGTTATGTCCAAAAGAGACATGATCAGAATCAAATAACATAAAACAGGTTCTTGTGGCCTGAGCACTGGCTGAAAGAGGCTTAGAGACACGAGAAGAGAATACCAATTTTTTTTATGGCTATCAATATTTCTGGTATTTCCTTCCTTCTTTTCTTTCACAGACCCACAGTTTCATACGCAATAGAAAGCTCTGCATATGTGTCTTAATAAGAATTTCCGGGCAGCGAAATCTGCCTGCATTTGAGAGTATGGCTGATGCCGTAATGACACATGCCCTGGGCTGCCTAGGAGCCTACTTTACAAAAGCAGTCTTCAGGGAAGAGCTGCAGATGCACCCTTCAAAGAGCTTTAACAGTGAGAAGGAAAGGCAGTGGCTGGAGTTACATAGTTCATCTCACAAATATTGGCATGATGGTTGGTGTCCAGAACAAACGTGGAGCTTGAAATGACAATGGCAACCTTTGGCTAGGAGGAAGGCTTGGATGATGACTCGTCTGGTGATGCAGTGTCACATGCAAACATCCCAGTTTGTCAGCAGCTGGGCAGCTACAACAACTTCCACATTCCTCGTGATCCCTCAAGGAATCGCTTTTGTCTCAGCCCTCTCCCACACATTTCAAATATCGGTGTCACAGATAATGTTTTAAAAGCTCATAAACCATACACTGCTCAGAGTGTAAATATACAACCTGAGGGGAGTCAGAAAGCTCCTCAGGGCAGTAACCCTGTACCTGCTGTGTTCAGCAGGCCTGGGTGAGGCTCAAAAAATCAAGAATTAATGCCACAGCTGCCACACCCAACAATCCCCCCAGCATAGATCAGCTCACTAGAGTGATTCTCCAGTTATAATAAAGGGGCTTTGTTCATTTGAGCTAAATTGCCGTCATCAGTAGTGGAGAAAAAGCCCCTTTTCTGGCCTGAGCACTGGCCACAGCTGTGTGGAGCACCATGACACCCCTATGTGTAAACTTGAGGTCCCACTGGCCGTGGCCATGACGCCAAAGTCTGTGTAAAACAAGCCACAGGCAGGTGCGCGCCACTCCCCAGGTAACTGAATATTTTGGCCTCTCCCAGCAACTTTCCTTCTAGGTGAGGCAGAGGAAGATTGTGGCGGGAAAACCTCCCCCGCGTCGAGCCGGTCGTCGTCGCCGGGCCAAAGCCGAGCTGCGGCCTGAGAAAGAGCTGCCGATCGATTGGCTCGGGCGCCCGCGGACAGATCCGCGATTGGCTCAGGCCGCATGGAGGGGGCCCTCGATTGGCGGGGCTGCCTGCCCGCCTGCCAGCCGTCCCGCCCACAGCCGCGCCGCGCCGCCTGGCTGAGGTCGCGCGGTGCGCGCGGGGATT
>NW_020799099.1:33871672-33880135 GCF_003259725.1 Athene cunicularia
GCCAAGAACGTGGCTTAACCTGGTGCTAAAAATCTTGTTCTTTGTGGACAGACTTCAAGGCTGAAAGAATATCAAGTGAGAGTGAAATTCTCAAATTGTAGTGAGTCTAAGAACTGGTTCTGTTACTGTGATTTTTAAGAACACCTACTATAATCTCTAATGGCAAATATTTGCCAGGATTGGTTAGATCATAACTCAAATAACAAAAATGACAAGCAGAGACAGTCCTAAACTCCTGATCCCTTGGCTTCCCTGTGGGATCTCATTAAAAAGCAAATTTGTTAATGATATCTTTGTTAATAGGTTCCTGCATCCAAATGAATCCAGCTTTTATTTGTCTTGGCTGGGAGGTGTATGGCTTGGGACTCTTTCTACCAGAAGCCAGGGGGGTGTGTGTGTGTGGTTTTGTTTGGTTGTTGTGGTGTGTTTTTTTTTTTTTTTTTTTTTAAATTGGAGAATAGCCTCTTCCCCGAGCTTTCACTCAAATTAACTAGTAACAAAATAGCTTGAGTAATGGCTAAATTACACATTCATTTCAGTACAGTGTTTTTAACGCTTCAGCAAAAGATAGGAAAGTACAATTTTCACACAAAATAAGAATTTGTGTAAGAATTCCTGGATGCTTTTCATGGAGCAGTTTGAGCTCGCTGTGTCTTTGGCCAGGTTGATGCCGGTGTAGCTCTGTGGGGGAGGAGTAAGGCAGCACGGGGTTATGGGTGGAACAAGGGGGGTGTGGGGGGGAAACCCCACTTTCTATTGCCCTGGATGGAATTGGTGTTTGGCCGCAGGAAGAGCCCCTGTGTTGGTACCGGATGGAGAAGCCTTAGACCTGAGCGAGAAAGGCTGTTAATGGCATCTTACTCCCTTCTGTGTGAGAACACAGACCTTGGAGAGTTTTGTGAAAAAGGCATGACCCTCTTCAGAGTCCAGGGAGAAGTTCTGCAAGATCGTAACCTCTGTTTAGATCTGCATTAAGTGGAATGACAGTGCCATTAATTTTATGGCATGTGTAGAATATGCAACAGATCATGGTGCTAAGGTTTGACAGGCTTGCACTGTGTAACCACCTGCAGAGATCAAATCATTCTGGTGGGAAGAGACCCCAGAAGGACTCTACTCCAACCTGCTGCTCACGGCAGGGTCAGCTCGGAGGCTGGTTCAGGTTGATTAGAGCTTTATCTGGTTGGTCTTGGAAAACCCCAAGGACTGAGACTGGGTGGTCTGTACCGCTACTTGCCTGCCTTCATGGGGAAAAAATTTTCTAGTATTTGGTCAGAATGTTCTTTCAGTTTATGCTTGTCTTTCCTAAATACTAGTACATATCTCAGAAACTGGCTTGTTGCTTTAGGTGTAATATTACGCAGATGTTGCAGCACTGTTGCTGGTCCCAAGAGCATGCTTTGAAAGTCTCTTCTGACGCATAGATGTGTGGTAGTTATCTATGTTCCCATGGTAAAGTGTGATCAAGCTGTGCAAAAATTAAGTTTAAAATTACAGATCTGAAGTTATATATATATATATATGACAGAATTGTTTGTGTATTTATCTAGAGAAAGCTGAATATAAGCTGCCCATCCCAAAAGGAACAATTGGGAAGCCCGTTTTGGAGGTGAATTATTACTGGATGTATTTCTGTGACTCAACTTCTATGCATACAGCTTTTCAAACTGAAGAACGGTTATACAGTTCTCTCATGGCTCATACTGTATCACATTCCTAATTGAAACTCCTGTCAAGATGTATGGCTTTACAATTACCTATTTGCTGTAGGTCCCTGAAGGGTGCTTTGTAAACATGTTCAGTGTTTGTGTGAGTGCCACAGACTGGAATAACTTAATTTGCTCTGCTGAGGAACTTTTTAACAGTGGGGATCCTTTGGAATGTTTTCATGGACACCTTGAGTAAAGAATAAGAAGAGTTTTTCAGAGGTCTTCATGTGTTAATTAGAGAAGTTCAGTAGGTTTTAAAGACAATTAAACGTGTAGTATGAAATTCTACTTTTGAGACCAGAAACTCTTCTTCAGCTTAGTTGAAAGATTTATTTTACATTCTCAGACTGTAGTGCTGGCAGAGTTCACAAAAGTAAAAGATGTAATGGTCTTGTTTAAAACCATCTTTGCCTGGCAATTGAGTCATAACTGTAGTTCTTCTTGATAACATATTTCAGTGTTTCTGGGATTATTCTAAAAGTGTGTCATAAGATCGAAGATCAGAAGGGTGCCTTCTTGGAGGCAAAATTAAGAGATTGAAGACTGAATGAAATTAGGAATGTCATAGGCTAGGATGGGGGGATTAGTGATAAGACTTGACATGAAGTGAAAGCATTAGGAGTTCTGGAAGGGAGGTGTATGGAAAGGTTAGTAGTAGTCGGATTTCTTGGATGCTCTTGCTAGGCTGAGTATGGGACAAAAGTGGATGAAGCTCATTACAGTAAAATTGCAGCTATGTAAGTGAAAGGCATTTTGGATCGTACGCAAAATACCTGATTTCATGTATTGACAAAGAAACATGTATCTCCATCTGCTTTAGGAGAAGAGGGGGAGATGATCTGTGTGACAAACTAGCTGAAATAAGGTAGGCAAGTTTTATACTGAAAAAGCAAGTTTAATACCCGGTTAATAAATGCCACTTTAGCAAAGAGCTAAGGAGTCCCAGAAGGTATTGATATGAAATTCATCAACTGTTTGTCCTAACACAATGATAAACAAGAAAATGGGGTGGTACAAAGTGTGATCACCTCCAGACAAAGGTGTTCAAAAGTACACCAAAAGATTGAATGTTCACATATGATAAAATTTAAATCTTCAGGGCAAGACTATTTTAAGTTCTAGAATTGGCCAAGGAGGTCTATGAATTAACAATAACAATATGTGTCATTTTAAACTAAAATTAAAAACAAACAAAAAAACACAAACCCGACCCAAAAAACCCCTAGTAAAACTTGCAGATAACTTGTGTATTACTGTAATAACTGAGAAAGGAGGGAACTATAGACTCAAGCAAAATGCATAGCAGGGTGAAAAATGCTGCAAGGAATGACATGGACTCTGGATAATAGTGGGGGAGAAAAAAAGAATAGTAACATAATTAATGTCATTTTGTGGGAAATTGGTGTTTGTCCCAAGAAGGGAGGCATTTGATGATTCCCTGTCTTGGTGTGTGAAACACTTCCTTGTGATACTTCTGGGTTTTGGCTCCAAAAATAATCAGTGCAGTCAATATTGAACTAACAGATTTTAAACGACATAAGGAAAAAATAATTTAATTTGTTTTTTGACATTTGTAGTACAGTCATACTGGGATGTGGAGTTTTTTAGCCCTGATACCGTTTGATCTCCCTGTGTTACTTGATGTAACTTGCAGGTGTTATAAACTGAATGATTAATAATTATTGTTGTGATTCTAATGTTTGAATTGCTTAGCAAATCTGACAAAGCCAGGAAGAGAGAGACTCACAGTTCCAGTATAAGGTGGTATCTGAATTGCTGGGATATTGAGGGTTGTAGTGGTAAACAATTTAATCTCTAGAGTGATGATGTGACATAAGAAGGTTTCTGATTTCGCAGATGCAGAAAGCACCTCAGTAGCAGAATATTTAGTATTGTTAGTAGTGGCTAAAAGTAATGCAAGGTTTGAAAATGTCTTAAAATAGCAAACTAAATATCAGTATTTGCCTTTCTTTTTAAACTTACTATGGATAGAAATTAGTAAGAACCAAAGGATAAATACCTGTGCAGTGTTAATCTAGAATCTGCTTCTACTTCCAAATTCAGGCAAAAGCAGTTTTGGTAAGACCATTGAGTAAACTTGCATAAGCATATGCTTGAATACTACACTGTCCCAAACTGCTGCATACTCTAATACAAAACTGGATTTGTATATGTTACAGATGTGAAGCAAAAAATACCGGACACAATCTAACACACAGATTAAAGATTTTCACGTTTCCCTGAAATTAGAAAGATATTTACATTTAAGCGTAAACTTTTGTGCTTACTGTGTAATTTTGAAACAGAAAATGTTTTCTGAAACAATCTTGTCCATCTGTGTCAAAAGAAGTATTTGATATAAACTCTGCACTCAAATGACTAATTCTGGCAATGGATAATAATACATCCTAAATTTATCAGTTGTCTCTTCCCTAATGAAAGAGATGTTACTTTTTGCTGCACTGTAGAGACTGATTAAATTTTATTAGTTCTTCAGAATGTTAAGGAATGAGGAAAATGAAAGCAGTCTTCCTTAGTTCTAAAAAACCACTGTGGGAATACAATGGAAGACTGGCTAGGAGGACTGCAAACATGCTGAAGTGATTTGCAGCTGGGTTGTTGAAAAATACATATATCCTACTAATTGTTGTTTAGCCTTGTGTGCTTGATGGGTAGGATGTCCGCAGTTAGGTAACACAGGCCTGTGAGAGACTTAGAGGTACCTTATCGAACATCCTTGAGATTTCTGCCCTGCTTTGGGAAAGATAAAAGCACAGGGGAAAAGTATACCTGCAAAAATCCTTGATAGATACAGGTGAAAGCATCAGGTTTGAGATCTTTCCTTTCTTCTTTTTCTCCACGGTGCCTGTGTGCCTCTGCCCAAGTGCTGCTGCTGCGGAGATCTCCCAGGTTGTGAGGTAATGAGAATAAATTTACTTTTTGCGTTTAATCTGTGGCTTTATGGTTGTTCCTTCATCTTGCCTGTGGAAATGGCTATACACTACAGTCAAATTCTTGCTAGATTTGTGGCCTGGCAAGATAAGGGAACAGGCCACAAGCACTTCCATAGGAACAGCAGGAAGAGAAAAAGAGTCTGAGCCAGGGCTGTGTAGTAACAAATTTTTCAAATTAAGATATAGCACTTTATTAAAATACTATAGTGACAATAATTTATGGTCTTTATTTCTTACTATTTTAATGCACTACTTCTCTTGTAGATAAAGTCTGGGGTAAAATTGAAACATTATTGATAATATCCTTGCAATGATATTTAAAATTTAAAACTTTCAGTTCTTCTGAAAACCAGGATGCACTTCCAGTGGGACTGGCTGTGCTTGGGTGTCCTGTTAATTAGCTCAGTGACCACAGAAACTGAAAATGAAGAAACTCGGGATGTAGATGTTGAAGTGGAGGATTTTGACAAGCAGTCTCAAGAAGCCGATGTTGACAGAGATACATCTTCCTTAGGGGTAAGCTTGCAGAAGTCTTTATTTATAGCTTGTTTACTTATAAGATACATGGTTATAACTACTAGACAAATCTGTGCACAAATGCTTTTAAAAAAGAGTTAACACGCAGTTGACTACTGAGTGGGGTGTCAGACCCACCAGTCTTGAGTTTCTCAGTTGCTGTATGTGAGATGTAGGACAAGTTTAATGAATGATTCTGCTATGCCCAAGTGTAAAATCAGATCTGCCTGTGGTAGATAGTCGTGAAGAAAGTTTTGCTAGTCTGTGCTTCAATCTAGATACAGAACCTTTTGCCATAAGTCCTAACCTGACATTTCTAGAGAAGAAAGCAGAAAGCATCTTGGTATTCCTGAGATATTGACTTCAGACCAGTTTCTTGATTTCATTCATCACAGCTGCCTTTTGACACTGTCTTTATTCCCAGAAAATCTTTCTGCATTTGTTATGCTGTACTTCATAATAGATGTGGGCAATATTCATAAATTATTTTTCCACTTTTACTGTGTAGCCCAACCGTAAATGTGCTAAGTAGACAGGAAAACTGAAGAGTGGAAAACATGTATAGAAAGTAGAGGAAGCAGAGAATTGGTGCAAGTTCTGTATTTGTTCTGGGTTTTTTGTTACATACAAGATGTGTGACAGTACTTAAGTTATGAGCTTTGAATGCAGGAATTTTTAAAATTTACAGATGTGAAATTGCTTACTGTTGGAGAGATGCACCCAAACTGTAAAAATGATGGGCGGGTACACAGGAGGGCGGGAAGGTGTTTTATGCTGCGAGACGTTTCTAATGAACAAAAGCTGGTGATCTCTCTGGGTGAACTACTTCTGGAGGTATGATGGTGTATTTCAGGTTTATGTTAGAGGGTGTATCTGTATGTGTCTTCTAGATTGTGTACCAGACTCCTAAGCCAACTGGGGAAGTGTATTTTACAGAAACCTTTGATGGAGTATTGGCTGGGTAAGTTTATGCCTTAAAACTATACACTTCTGCTTTCAGCAGTTTAACTTCTAGTGGCAGGACTTATTTTGTATTCATTTTTCTGCTCGTATCTTTATAAAAATTAATTTTTACAGGAGTTAGAATTGGGAAGACTTGTAATGTTTGCTCCAGATGCATCATTATGTTAAGTCAGATGGTTAACGTTTCAGGTATGTTGCTAATTTTTGTGTTTTAAGGAAGCTTTTAATAAACTCTGGGTTAATGGACATTAAGAAAAATAGTGTTTTGTAAGGATTTAGCCAGCTGAGTTTAACTAGCTGCAAGGTGAATTGCATAGCCATTACACTGCAGTCACAAACTCTTTCTTCCTCTTGACATGCACTTAGGTGTGTGCAGGAAGGCAGCGCCTTCAGCGTTATAAATAAAACTTCTATTGGGGAAGGCATTTTTTAGCAGATATTATATTAATTTATTATACTGCCTCCCATACTCAATAAGAGTTAGGTATTTATGAGACTACTGAAGTATTCCTCAGTAGTTTGACCTTACTGCATTGAAATTTTAGAAAAATGTTCAGGTTTATCTCCATTCTTAAGCCAGAAATTTTTACAAGTTTTCTTCCAACAGTATAGCAATGTAAGGTTTAACTGCTACTGGGTGTTGCTCAATGAAAAGGTGTGTGTTGTGAGCTAAAGTCAGTTGCCACCAACGCACTGTCAATGAATGAATATAATATAAATATATTTCTGGAATAGACTTGTCTTTCAGTCCTCTTTCTAACTCAGATGTGTAAAGGGTGTAGAATATCAAAGAAAAGCAATCGAGTACTAAATGTGGTCTGCATGATCACTGACTTTTCTTTTATGAATAAAGCCCAGTTGGCATACTGTCACTGGCTCAAGTTAAGTAAGCATGCATCCAGCCAGAACCTGTGAATACAGTAGAAGTCCCTTTAGTAAGATCTGGTGTGATGAGTTGTTAGAGTACTTTGTTGTTATGAGAGAAGGTTTTAAAATGTGCAAGTCTCTGGTTTTTAATGACAAATCAGGTCTTGTTACTGGTATATGTCTTCCCTGGAAAAAAATGGCTATCTCCTGATTCGTAGAGAATCGTGAAAAAAGGTGTTTTCATATGTTACTAAAATTGATGGAAAAGAAACTCTTTCTCCTGTGAAAAAGATACGTTCATTATGGTAGAAGTTAAAGCTGCCTTTTTTTTTTACTTCCTGTGAGAAGTCTGAGATCCAGTTACTGTAGGAGTGAGGTTATAGCATCATAAGACATGTTGAGGGTGCATGATTTAAACTGTAAACAAAATAACATGGTAGCTGGCACCAGTAACTTTTGTAAGATTCTTTTTTCGATTGTTTCTATACTGTTCTGTTCTGTAGAGTTACAGGGAACTTCAGGCCACTGAACATTAATATGTCATTACTCACAATTTTGTTCCTTCATATTTTCTTATTGTTACATATTTAGACCAAATGTAGAAGGAAAATAAGTTAACAAGCTCCCATCTTCAGTGTATTGCTTGTCTTAATGATATGTCACTTCTAAATGTTAAGAAGTGCAGTACAAAAGCAGTACCAATGATGACAGGAAAAATTATTAAATAGAAGAGGTGATAATGGATGTTAAAAAAAACAAAAAACAAAAACCAAAAAAACTTGACTAACAAATGCAAAAACTTAACTGGGATACTTGAATGATACAATTCATTCCAATTTCTAGCTTTGAGATCTGTTCAAAGATTAGCTTGTCTAACTACTAAATCTAATATTCGAAACTAGCTATAATGCTTGGGAATTTTTGGTCTAGCTGGACATAATTTACATAAGAGTAACAAGTATGGAATAAAGATATATGAGAAAATAAGAAGCATGTTGCCTTTCTTCCCTAAAATTGGGGAAAAGAGTATATATATAAATTGACTGAGTAAATCACCAGAATAGAGTAGCTTTTTTGAGAATGGACTTTGAAAATCTTCTGCACGACTTGTAGAGATGTTTTATTTCCTCGTTGGTCTTTCTCCTGGTAGACGAAGGATCTAATGATGCCATTTATACTGTGGAGCTTTTCCATCATCTCTGTTAACAGTGAACAAATCTGACTGAAATTCAAGCAGAAAAGATACTCATCCCTGAAATAGCCCATGCAGAGGACAGTTCAGAATGAATGAAAATAGTTCTTTGCGGAATTAATCATGAGAATGTAGTATTTTACTTGATAGAATTGAAGAGTTCAGTGGCACTGTTGGCTTAAGATATCCCTGTGCATGGCTTGGAATAGAACCACTGTGTGAGCAGTTGAGGGTAGACTGCCCTTCCTCCCGCCCCTCCCCC
>NW_020799099.1:33880185-33907160 GCF_003259725.1 Athene cunicularia
CCCCCCCCCCCCCCCCTTTTTTTTTTTCCTCCTCCAAATCAACACTTTGTGTGTAGGGTATGTGCATATCTTTTTGGTAAAATCAATTTGGTAAACTGAGTTTGCCATGTTCATAGTATCAAGAAGATCAGGAGTTTGCTTCGTTGGGATCCCCTATGTACAATATGTCTGCAATCTGTTAAATGCATAATTGCATTTGTCATTTGGACACTTGTCCCTCTTCCTTTTGTCCTCTGCTGTGCATGTGTACTGTTATGGTCAGATAGTGTTAAGGTTTCTTTGTTTTTTTTTTTCTTGTCGTATTGAAAGTTTTACACTCAAACCTTGCTATTTTCTGTGTATCTTTGATGTTATATGCTTACATAATACTCTAAAGTTTTGCCAAACTCAGCTTTTATAATAAACTGAAGTTTATTCAGAATATTTGAGTTACTTTAGAGTTATTATTGTATATTCATTTACATGCTTAGGAAGTATTTTGAGTTGCTATATTAGTCTAATTTACTTTAATTTTTCTCCTCATGTTCTTTGAACCACACAAAGTTCCATGATGCTGTCAAAATCATTATCACAGGTTCACAGTCTGGAAGCAAAAGCTGGTTTTACTGTGCTTATTAAATAATACAGCTGTGCATAGATAGTTCAATGACTGGTACACTTTTTGATTTAGGTGGGTTTTGTCTAAAAGCAAGAAAGAAGACACAGATGATAACATTGCTAAATATGATGGTAAGCAGTTTTAATGTTAACTTCCACCATATAGTTTCTGATATTCTTTTTGAGGAATAGCTACCCCTTATGCTGAACTTAGCTTTGAAAACCTAGATGACTTAGGTCAAAAATGTTAGTTTATATAATGACTGTTATCCTGAAACTGAGATGTGAAATGTTGCTCATTGGGTTACTTAGCATGAGGATAATTTTTTTTTTTGTCATCCCAACAATCTGTTGCAGCGAGTAATACTAGAATACCTTCTGGCATCTGAACACTCAGTATTGATTGTTTATCAATAGTGCTTCCTGAGAACTACTTTCTCTGAAATTGTGTCAGAGATTTACCACTTCAGTTTCAGCTGTTAAACATGTTTCTAAAGCAGCATGTTCCTACTGATTTGTGACTTGGTCTCCCAGGCTAGTCTCTGAAACAAAGTTATACTGAATGATGTTTTTCTTCAAAATACTTTTTCAGATTTTCTGTCTTTGAATGTAGGGTTCTCCAGTGGTTCTTGTACAATTTATTCTTACAGTAGTCTAAAAATAATTTGGGAAGTAATAATGAAGAAGTTGTTTAGATGGTTTTTATCATTGGGATTTGCATTTGACTTCTAAATTCCTAGGCTAGAATTGCCTGTGTGAATGTAACTTTAAACTGTTTGACAAATGTGTGATGTGTGGCAATAATTTTGCAACCTGAATTTATTTCATTCAAGAGAAAGTGAGGAAAACAGAAGTTTCTGCTGCAAAAGTATTTCCTACTGCTCTTAATGTCAAATCAGTTAATGTTAATAGAAAGTGGTAAGCAAATGTAACTTCTAAGAATTTGGTGGGCAAAACAGCACAGATGTTTAGGTTTAGCAGTTACCAGAAATATCTGATAAAAATAAAGAAGTTGCAGGGGACATATCCATACAGATGAGGTGTGTATGAGAACTGAAGTCTCTCTGATTACTTGACCTCATATTACATAGAAATTGTGTCTCGTTTCAGAACAGTTGTATTTGTTGGACAATTCAACATGAACAAAGTCTGTGGTGAACAGACTTTTGAACTATATTCCAATTTAATTTTTATTTCTGGACTTTCTGTCTTGTCTGGCATTATTGCTTGGTCTTAGTTTCCAGGAAGGAACGCTACTGAAGAGGAGGGAATTTTCCTCCCTCCTGTTCAACAGTGTCATCTTTAAAATATTGAGAGCTAGCATTGTCTCAATTGGCTAGAACTAACACCTTCTGGTGAAACAGGAGAGTGGGCTTTTCTGTATAGAGCTATGCACACCCGAAGTGTAAGGATCTTTTTAATTATCTGCCACTGTCTTAAGGCTGAAATAGATTTTTACAATAAAACTCATTAAATATGAACCAGAGCTTTGAAGCAGTCTCTATATTAGCAATGCAAGCATTAGGCTTGAATAAAATGACATGTGTCAAATGAGTGCTGTAGAGAATTAGTTTGGAAAAGTGTAAGCTGGACTTGAGTAATGTTTTGTAGCCATGGTAGAATTACCAGTAGTTAATTGGATGATTAATGTTTAACTTTTGACATCAGGTGTCAAGATTTCTTCCCTGCTTTGGAAGCTACTCTTTATTTACTGTTAACTCTTTATTTTCAACAAGGCTGTGATTTCTTTACTTTAGCCTACATTTTTAGCTAAGACTCGTGTGTGTGTGTGTGTGTGTGTGTTTTAGGAAAATGGGAAGTAGAAGAGCTGAAAAAAAACACAGTGCCTGGAGACAGAGGATTAGTGCTAAAATCGGCGGCAAAGCATCATGCAATATCAGCTATGCTAACAAAAGCATTCATTTTTGATAAGGAACCTTTGATTGTTCAGTAAGTAGCCCCTCAGATTTTTTGACTTAACATTTATTATTATTAAAATCTTTACGTCAAGAAAGTAGTGTGAAGCTGTATAGAAAAATACTGACTTCTATATAGCATTGATCTATCATATCCAGAGCTGTCAGAACTGTCAGTATGAATGATTTAATAATCAAGTAAGATTGTAGTACAGATGTTAAGAAGTGGTATTTAAACTCTTTTTGAAATATTTTTGGACAGAAGTCTAGTATTTTACAAGATTGCTGAAAAAGCTAATTAATTTTCATTCTTACTCTAAAAGATGTAAATCATATGTAGTTTGAGTACAGTGTTTTTTCACTTACAGAATATTTCTGTGTAGCAACTTGAGTCTTGAACATGTTATAGCAGTATTAGTGATGAGCACCATGGCAATATTACTAATTTTTTTCTCTTATTCAGACTTGCTTTGAGGTACTTAGACACATCCAGGAACCTCTTGTGGTTAAATTCAGTGTGTCATATGGGCAGTTTCAAAGATGGTACAAACTTTACAGAACTCTTGCCTATTTCTACTTTGCTTTGATGTTTGCCTGTTGGTTGATAAAACCTTGAAACTTTTCTTACTGGTGGTACCAACTGTAGCAATCGCTACCATGGTGTTTTTTGACTGACATTGCTGCTGTATCAGCTTGTGTGACAATTAAACCTTTTGGTCCTACGGAAGTGTTTTGACAGTAGTGACTTATACACAGGCTTAATGTATTCATGATTAGAAGTTAATTTGTCTGATACTCTGAATGTTTTCTTTAACATGCTCTTTGCCCAGATATGAAGTGAATTTTCAAGAAGGCATTGACTGTGGTGGTGCATATATTAAACTTCTCTCCAGTAGTGATGACTTGAATTTGGTATGTCTTCATATTTAACATTTGCTGTCCGTGGTTTGTTTGAGGAATGCGTAATTGTTCCTGTGAAATGTCAATAAGAAATTAATTCCTAATGCATCCTAGATACCTAAAAGTTTCTGAAATGTTTAAGCAGAAGATTGGGGAAAACAATATACATATGATTGATTATATATACACAAAAACTTTGGAATTGTGCATTTTTTACTGGTGGAGTATTCGATAATGTAGTAATTTCCATTTATTTTAATGAAACTTGTAGTTTAGTAAGTACTTAATAGAGTAAGCTATTAAGATCTATATTCACACAAATCTCAATGTGAATTTCAGAAGGTTAGAATAAAGAGGTTTGCTATGATTAACGTACTCCTCTTAGTTCTGCATGAGTGATGTCTTCTATTCAGGACAAAGGACTTTTGTATCTGTTTAGCCTGACTTTCTGCAATAATAGAAGCCATAGAATCTCAGCTTGTAACTTGTGAAACAATTTTTTTACTGCATGGCACACAACATGGCACCTTAGAATGGGCCATCACTAGAATTTAGAAACTGAAAGTGATGGAGAATCTCTGTTCCCAGGAAAAGGTCTGAATGATCAGGTGTGACAAATCATAAGTGCCTTAGTATGTTGGACCATTTTGTAGATTGTTTCTCAGTATGTTCATGTGAATTTGCCTGCCCTTTCCAAACTTGTCTGCAAGACTCTTTATTACTACGCTGGTGCAATCAGGTATTTCTGGCTTAAAATGCTGCCAGTTCTGGCACGTGCAAATTGATTGCTTTTAATGTTTCTGCCACTACACTGGGGTGTAGATGTAAGCAGTCTAACCTGTGATCGAGGGTATTTTAGCAACTTTTTTTTTAACATTCAGAACTGGCAGTGATTTGTGGCCTAGGAGCTTGTGTAGCACAAATGTGTTGACGGAGAGGGATGGCTGATAAATACAACAGTTGCTGCAGCTGATTTGATGGGAGGCGGTGCTTTTGGTACATATCAGCAGTTACAGAACAGGATTTGGACAGACTTGAAATGACCAGAGTGGATTCGAAAGGTTACATCGTGAGCTAGGAGGAACTTATGTTGACTCAGCAGTATAAACATGAAGTGATAAGGGTACTTCCAATCATGAAGCAGGTTGCTGTGGCCAGCTGACTACTCTAACTGCTACAGGTTTATGGCTAATTGGTGGTGTTGAGCCAACATTCAGTAGTATAGTGACAGAAGTTTTCAAGGCAATCACAGTTACAACCTGTATAGGCTACAGGGGTTGATGGGTTTGAGATGCATCATTTGTACCAAATGTACCATTTGCTCACCAAGATTTGGGAAGCTAGAAAGGCAAGCTTGTTGAAAAAACAAGAGAATAGTCTGAAAAAAACTGTAACAGGAGTGTGGGCAGAATTCATCATTTCCTCTCTGGGTAAGATTTTTTTGTCTGTGCTTCTGTTCCTGAGACATCTGTGCCTACTGCTGCTGCCTTCACCAGCAGTTGCAGAATCATCTAGGTTGTAGAAGACCATGAAAATTACCTAGTCCAACCCTTAACCTCACACTGACAATTCTCAACTCCACCAGATCCCTCAGCACTATGTCAGTGCGACTCCTAAATCACTCCAGGGATGGGGACTCCACCACCTCCCTGGGCAGCCCATTCCAACGCCCAACAACCCCTTCTGGAAAGAAATGCTTCCTAATATCTAGTCTGAACTTCCTCTGGAGCAACTTGAGGCCATTCCCTCTTGTTCTGTCGCTTTCTACTAGGCTAAAGAGGCTCATCCCCAGCTCTCTGCACCCTCCTTTCAGGTAGCTGTAGAGGGCGATGAGGTCTCCCCTCAGCCTCCTCTTCTCCAGACTAAACCCCCCCAGTTCCCTCAGCCGCTCCCCGTACGACCTGTGCTCCAGACCCTGCACCAGCTTCGTTGCCCTTCTCTGGACACGCTCGAGTCATTCAATGTCCTTTTTGTAGTGAGGGGCCCAAAACTGAACACAGGAATCGAGGGGCGGCCTCACCAGTGCCGAGTACAGGGGTCAGATCCCTTCCCTGTCCCTGCTGGCCACGCTATTGCTGACACAAGCCAGGATGCCATTGGCCTTCTTGGCCACCTGGGCATGCTGTGGGCTGTCAGGAAGAGGCACTTAACAGTAAGACTCTTCATGGAATATAAAGAATAATATGTACCTCTTCAAGGGTCTAGGAGATGGCAACATGCGTAGGAAGTTGCTTGTAAGTATTTTTCCAAAATTTATACTAAAATTTATGTGCCAGCTTGTTTTTTATGCTCAAATAACTTGAATACTTATAGATAAACATTAAAAATACAGACAAGTAGAGGCATGACATATTTCATAATGGAAAGATGTGTAAATGATAGTAAAACTGAAAAGTTTTACACTTTAAAAGGTGTGAGACCAAGATATTCAGCTCAATTACACATGAAACTGTAATTCTCCAGTATATGTCATCTTACTAGAAGATAAACCAGAAGACAGCAAATCTAAAATTTGCCTGTTTCTGGCCTGGCTCTCAATTCATCCTGTGTGATTTTTGGAATTTCACTGTCTGTGTGATGAAGTAACTTAAAAAGAGTCAAGGTGCTCTTTTTCTTGTTTTTTAACTTTAAAATTGAGTGTGTATCAGTGCTGTATATGTGCTTATTGGTATTAGAATATTCAGTTAATTATTGTTAATTCTTATCAGTGACATTTTCCTAAAACTGTTGAATGTTATAAAAGGGACCAAACTTAAAGTACACGCACTTCTGTAGTGCATAAAATAAAAATGTTTTACTTTCCATTAAAAAAATTAAAATACAGACTCATTTCAAACAATACATTTATGTCAAAATATATTTTTCAAGAAGAAAACTTGCAGAAATCAAGTGGTTTTCTTCCTTCAAGCAATTGCTTGAGAATATAAGGCACCGTGTTACTGCATATTCCAAATGCAAAAATCATGTAAATAGTTGATAAATACTAACATATCCGAACAGCTTAATGCAACATACTCTGAAGGAGAATAACTATATCTGGTATTTTCAGGATTGTTTATTATTGTTGCTGTTGTTAATTACTGTGGAGCAAGAAGACTGACAAAATACTGGATAATAATATCCTGAGTTTTATCTTTATTGAAAAATACAGTTGTTACAAAGAACATAGTTAGTTCCCTTCCATCTTTTAGTATAATGTTTTTAGAAACATAGTGATATTTGGGTGATTTGATTAATGATGGGCATTTCTACTTAACGTGAGGGTAAGGTCTAAATAAATACATTAATCTTCCTTGAAGAAGCTTAAGTGATCTTTACGGTTAGTGTGTTCCCTGAGAACAGAAAGCACCCAGCAATTCAAGAGGACTGTTCAATTCCTTTCAGGGTTTACCCTACCAATTTTCAGTTACCTTTTAGAAAAAGGTAACTGTGCTGTATGACAGAGCATCAAGGAAAAAAAGTACCCAAAATGACTTCATAAAGTGTTCTGTATAACACATGCTCAGCTTTCTTGCTTCTACAGGAATACTTTTTTGACAAAACACCTTATACTATTATGTTTGGACCAGATAAATGTGGAGAAGATTACAAACTGCACTTTATCTTCAGACATAAGAATCCTAAAACGGGAGAATATGATGAAAAACATGCTAAACGTCCTGACGTAGACCTAAAAAAGTTCTATTTGGACAAGAAGACGCATCTATATACTCTTGGTATTGTTTAATTCTCACAAGTTTAAATTGGAAAGGAGGGATTAAAGATGTGTTTCTGCCATGGAAGCTTTGTATTTGAGTCTGCTTTTTTGTTTGTATTAGTCTCTCAATTCTGGGGGATGGCTGCTTAATGATTTGGTCTTAAATGATTTAATGACTGGGCTTAACTGCAGGACATAAGTGGCCTTCAAATGCTGCTGTTCAATATTCAATTACAGCAAAAAACATCAGCCCTGGACAGCTGTTAGCGTGAAGAATTGATAAATACTTTCAGTACTTATTATTGTAAAAATATTTTTGAGATATTAAAAAACACACAGCTGTCCAATATTCTGGGAAGGTGTCAAGAGTTCCCAGGAATTCAGTTAAATCTGCAGCATACTGCATGTCACTCCTCTGCATGTTAAGAGTTCTCACTAACACCTGCATCTGCAGCAGAATGCATGAACAGATATGTTACGGCATTCTCTGAAGATGAATGAATATGGGCTGGTTACAATTCATGTGAAATCTCTTTCTGTACCAAAGAACAGAATGAGAGGTGGAAGTTTAATTTCTTAGGTCTTTTCTACCCCTTTTTCTAATTTCTGAGGAAGAATAAATAATCCGAGAAGAATGGGCTAATCTGTTGCATACTGCAAGTCCAGCAAAACTTACTGTACTTTTGACCTTCCACTAAATAATAATGGAAGGCATGTTCAACTGCTGTGCCATGGGAAAACTTAATGGTTTTTAAAATAGATTACTGTACTGTGCCATAGCAGACTTTCACTTCTAGATAATAAGTGAAACAAAACACTGTTGTGGTAAAGGAATGCTTATGTTCCTGTATTTGGGCTGTTTGTTAGAAATTATGATTGAAGACACTTAAACTCAGATTGTGTTTATTCTGTTGCAGTTGTTCAAATAGACTCCATAGCGCTGCATGAATCTAATGCTTTATGTGACTGATAACAGAAGTTTAAAAATCATCTTTGTATCTAAAGCGATACGAGATTTTAATTTTTACATTTATGCATGTTTTAATGCTGTTGAAAACTTGCAGGCTGCAAGAGCATTATCAGACTGTCATAAGCCTCTGGTTTTCATGACCCATCTTTATAAAACTTTTCATAAAAGTGGAACAGTATTTACATTGAATTAATAATCTGTTGTGTTGAATGGACATTTGAAGATAATGTTAAGTGCTTATAAGTGTGCTCACTGGTTATTAGAAATTGATCTGGATACAGTGTCTGTTGCTGAGTCTGACCACTGCTCAGTTCTATGACCCTTGCTTCTCAGTTACTCACACTTGCTAAAGTACTTCAACATTTGAAGGCAATTTTCTGATTTTCAGTCTGGCATTTGAGGGAAATGGCTGTCAAGAGATTTGAATCTGAGAGAAGATGCTGCTTTGATCCTTCAGCTGTGTATTGATGCAGTTCTTGTTTCCATGCTTTCAGGTGTGAAATTGTAATTTGGTAGCAGATATGCCTTTTGGGGCAGAGGTTCGTCTTTCATTGTCAGTGTGTTTTTACGTAAATAAATAAAGCAGAATTTTGGCCAGGTGGCAGGTTTTTGAAAAACCTCTTAGAATGTGCTTGGATATGTTTCAGCAGTTGAATTTGATAGAGGCTTCGTTTTTAGGGGCCTGATGCTGGTCATCTCTGCAGTAACAACTTTAATGTTTTGTGTCTGGATCCAGTACCTGAGTGGGAAGTCTGCCTCCTGCTCTGCTCGTGAGGATCCTGTTTGCTCTTTTTTGTCTTAAGTCTGTGCTTATTATATAGCTTTTAGTTAAAGATATTTATAAAATGAATCCTTCCCTTGTTTTATACAAATTTCTTCAATTTAGTGCTAAAGCCAGACGATACATTTGAAATGTTAATTGACCAAACAGTCGTCAGTAAAGGAAGCCTTCTTGAGGATGTGGTTCCTCCAGTAAACCCTCCCAAAGAAATAGAGGATCCAAGTGATAAGAAGCCTGATGATTGGGATGAGAGACCAAAAATACCTGATCCAAATGCTGTCAAACCAGATGACTGGTAAGGAGAATGTTTTTATCTGTACAATACCTTTTACATGCAGGTTATTAACTTGAAAAATTTGACTGGTTTTATTTTGGTTTTTGCTAATGAGGCTTGGGATATTTTTCACTAAGAAAAGCACTGAAGTTTGAAAACATCATTGAGGTGGAGACAAGGATCTGCTACAAGGAGAGAAATAAAAGTTGTGCTTTTTGCTGCTTTTGCACCCTCTGTGGTTGCAATTAATAACCAAGATTACTGTACCTGAAAGATTAGGAAGAGGTGTTTTCTTTTTTCACCCCATAATCTTAATTGACATTCAATGAGTTCTACTTCTGTGTGAACTACTGTTCATACGGCAGCTCAGAAAGAGGAGGAAAAACTTAATGAGAAGACCTGACTGACGCCTGCCAATTGATGGCAGCAACTTCTAGGCTAAGTAGTACTCTGAAAGAATGTCAGTATCATTCAGATATTTAGAAACAGATAATTGGATGTCTAATTCTCATGATCAGTGTGTCTAATTTTGTTGTGCCTTTGAAAATGATGCTTTTCATGCCAGTTACAGTCCTCTGAACAGAACATTGGTTCAAAGTCAGGCTGCTCTATTTTCTGACATAAGTCTGTAATTGAAGGGACGAAGATGAACCTTCCAAAATAGAAGATCCCAATGCTGTTAAGCCTGAGGGATGGCTTGATGATGAACCGCAGTATGTTCCAGACCCTAATGCAAAAAAACCAAGGGACTGGTAAGAGCTTGATTCAATAAGTGCAGGTTGTTAACATGCCTTGCAGATAAACCTACCTATTCTCTGTTTCAAATTGTGCGTTGTGGATCAGAAGCCAATCCAAATCTCATTGGCTTTTGAGGTAGTAAGTTGTAATGTGCAAGGTATGGCCAAATGTTTGTTGTAGGGGCTGCTTTTAGAAGAAGGTGAACATGTCTATTGCCTTTTGTTTTCTGAAAAAAAATTTAAAAAAAAATATTAAAAAAAATATATATATATATATATATATTTAAACAAAACAAAAATATGAAGAACTTATTTGAAAGATGTGCTGCAGTGTTAAACTATGAAACCATTAAGTTGGTAACTTGAAATCATGATATAATAGTCCTAAAGGGATCTGTAAGGATCTTATGGAGAACTGTTTCAAGCTGTCTGCAGACGCAGGAATGTAATTGCATTCAGTCAGGCTGTGGTAATTATGAATATGTGACCTTTATTAAAAAAAAGGGGGGGTTAACACCCCTTAAAGAAAAGTGTTTATACTGTTGGGGAAAGTTCTGTGAGGTGGTCAAAATTCTGAGGTTGTTACATCACAATGTGTATGGACCTTAACTTCAGACTGACTGCTAGTGTTTAGACCAGTCCATCTCAAATCAGTTGTTTGTAATTTTTTTTTTCTGTAGGGATGAAGAAATGGATGGGGAGTGGGAAGCCCCTCAGATCCCTAATCCAAAGTGTGAGACTGCACCTGGTTGTGGACACTGGGTGCGTCCCATGAAGAATAACCCGAACTATAAAGGAAAATGGAAAGCACCTATGATAGATAATCCTAACTATCAGGTAATAGCGATATTGTATGTTGTTAAAAGATAGGGTTCAACAAAACTGGCAATTCAAAGTAGTATATTTATCTAGGCTTTTTTACAGTATATTTTGGAATGAGTCTCAACACCCTCACTAAGTATTTTGAGGTTTTGTGTATTTAATTTGCTTTTTTTCTTTAAATATACTAGACAGCGGAAATGCTTCCTGTATTACAACAATTTATATGTTAAAAGTTGCTTTTGCAATGATTTGTCCTGGTACCACTTGTTTAATATGCTGTGCAGAATTGTATTCTGAATGACGTTATTTAATGAAATATTTCTCTTTTGTTGGGGCTTTAAGTGTAGGTCTTTTAACACTTTTTCATAATTAAAAAAATGAAACCTTTCAGTAAACAGATTGACTTACTAGTTCCATTTTAGTGGAAGCATCAATTTTGGATAATCAAATTCCCTTCCTCCTCTCCAGATATGAGCTAATCAGTTGGACGTTAGAGACTTACTTTGTATTAATTATAGATGGGGAGTACTTGAATCTGATTTCTTTGAGCTTAAGATTCTAAGTACATTTGTAAACAAAATTTGTCCAGGTATCATAAAGCTGAATTTCCCTTCCTTAATATTTTTCCCTAACACTTCTGGTTACAGTAGCTGTCGGTTTGTTTATATGTACTGGAAGGGATCATGTTTATCATGGGATGTAGTTCCCATGGAGCCACCAGATAATAGATGCTTACCTTGGAAGATTCCATTGCTGGCCATAAAATACTGGCCTTGCCCTTAGAAAAATGTGTGTGCTATATTGATCAGCAAAAGCCAAACATATATTGCCCAAGGAGAGACTAGAGGAAGAAGTAATACCAATGCCTTATTTTTCTGCAGTACTAGGAAGTTTGTTTCCTAGACTTACTCTTAAGAAGTTTACAAAGAGTGTGCTTGGAATCAACAGTTCCAGGAAGAATGGAGATACTTTGTACAGCCAGTTATTACTGTAACCCTGTAGGGACAAAAAAAAAAAAAAAAGAGGTCTGCCCTAAACCAGAAAATTGAGACCCATCTGCCAAAATCCTATAGATTGGCTGTTTACAAATCTGTTTTAATGTAGGTTAAACTCTTCTGCTTATCTTGTTAAAGAATGCATTTTAAATAGTCAGGAAGTTCTAATTATTTTAGAATTTGTTTCACAGTGTGTTTTTTACTGAGGTACTGGTAATGTGATTACTTTTTTTTTTTTTCCTTAAAAGGGAATCTGGAGCCCTCGGAAAATACCTAATCCAGACTATTTTGAAGATCTTCACCCATTCGAGATGATCACTGTCAGTGCTATTGGCTTAGAACTCTGGTCTATGACATCCAATATCTACTTTGATAACTTCATTATATGTTCAGAAAAAGAAGTAGCAGATCGTTGGGCAGCGGATGGCTGGGGCTTAAAGAAATTAGTAGCAAGTGCTAATGAGGTATAAACTTTACTATGTTCTTGATAGCCAAAAGTAGTGAGGAAGATGAGTGGGAAGAATTTTCTGTTGATTAATACTGACAAAATATTAATTTGTGTGCAATTAATAATCTTGCTAATCAACTCTGATAGTTTTGGTTTTTTTCCTCATTGTTTGGTGCTTTACCTTTCCCAGATCAATATCCTCTTGAAATTAAAAGGGTACAACATTTTACTTCAACACTTAGTGAGAGATTCGCTTTTTTATAGTTAACGAGTCTTCTGCTGTTCACAGTGATACTAGAAATTCATTACCTGCCAGCATATGGAAGCTGAGTGAGTTACACTCAAAGACCTCTTTTTTTTCCCCCCTTTCTTTTCTTTTCACTTGTGGCTAGCTCTGTTTTATATGTTCTTTACATGTTTCCCTCTGATGAAGAGTGGATAAATAGTCATGTGGGTTTTTTCTGTTTAATAGTTTTAGACCTTTGGCTGCTTAGATGTATATTATGCAGCTCTAAAAATATTGCACGTCTGTTTATGGAGCTGCATCTGTTCTTCTGTTTCTATGTGTGCATCCACACTTTCTTTGTATACTTCACTTGGCCAGGTGCCACGGCTTTTTTTCTGGATCTCTTTCCTGTGCTGTAGGATGAACTTCTGCTGACATACAAGATCGTGAGCCCCTCTAGTGGCTGCCTTTACTGAGTACAGTTTCTTTTGAACAGTTCTACGTTTTCTTTGAGTGGCAAGAGCAGGCCTGCAATTGTGGGAAAGTTGTGGTGGCAGATGTGGCTGATTCCTGACAGCTGCTGTTTGTCACAGGATGAGCAAATAGCAACAGCATATCTGCCTGTGTGATTAGGAAAGCCACCTCTTCCCACAACCTTGTCCTCTTCTGAAATGTCTGGGTTTATGTCCAAACCTGCATCTATACCTGTACACAGCAGGAAAAAAAATTTCCTTGAGTCCCCTCACTCCACTGTGCCCCTCAAACTTCCTACCTTAGTTGCTGATGTACCTTTTGCAGAGGGCTTACTGGAGCAGGCACTTGTCTGTCTACCTCTTCTCTGTAAGTCCAGACTGGGCTGGGAGGACAGTTTACTCCCTGGATAATTGGCTGTCAAAGAAGAGAATGTGGTAGTACAGATAGAGCAAGACATTGCGCTTCAGGAGGCTGGCTGCTGCTTTGAGGTTCTTGATGCTTTGGCAGCTTTCAGCTGAGTTAACACAGTATGGAGAAAAAATAGAGTAGCTGGGATGGGTGTAAAGTGTGAGGTTACCAAAACTCTAAATGTTGCTTTACAAGACTGAGTAGTGGCCACTCTAGTATATTTGGAGTACCAGGTTTGTTCCTTCCTACTTAGCACCTGCTATTTGTTTGCAGTCTGTCAAGTCGTTACTTTACTAGTATTGAAATCCAGTATTGTTTTAGTCATTAAAAAACAAAGGTAAAGAAAGGTTTTCTTTGGGCAATGTAAAGCTTAATATGTATACAGTACACTTTATAAAATTATTAAAGTGTTGAGAGGGATGTAAACACAATTTTTTTTTTTAATTGTTTTTAATATAGCCTGGTATGTTCAGTCAACTGGTGACTGCTGCTGAAGACCACCCATGGCTCTGGCTTCTTTACATCTTGACGTTAGCTCTCCCTGTTGGTCTAGGTGTGTTGTTCTGCTGGCCAACAAAGGTTAGAGAAATTTACTTATTTTGAATTGCTTTGATTCTTAATATCTTATTTGAAAACTCTAAGCATCTGTGCAACAATATTTAAATGTGCCATTGATATTACTTAGCTTACAGTGATTGTTGTGTTTATTTAAACTCAAGTTAGAATTATAAATTGATTTTTAATTTGTTGTAGAAATCTGAAGAAGATACTGACTTCAGAAAACTTGATGTATCTAAGCCAGTTCCAAAGGGAGAACTAAAATATGAGAGAGATGAGTTTGAAGATGATGAAATAGAATTAGAAGAAGAAAATGAAGACACTGCTGAAGATGGTAAGATGAGCAAGCCAGCTTGCAGTTTGATGAAATGTAAAGACATGAATAGGACTAGTTCATGGATTTCACTGCCAATAACTACAACCAGTTATCTTAGAATATGCAAGACCTGCCTTGCTCTGAGCCTTCTTTTTCTCTCGGACAACCTCTAGCAAGCGGCATTCCATGGCTAATAGCTCTTTGATAACTACAAGCAGAAAGTAAGGCTTTCCTCAGTATTTTTTCCCTTTTAAGAAATTAACATGCTTCCAACAGACTTTTTATGTTTGTTAGACAGTGATGCATATTTTCTCCCTTCAAAATACTTTGTATATTGAACACATTTGAATGGTTCAGATATATGTACCTGAAGTGGTTAAAGTCACGTTGTCTTCAAAATGTGTCTGGAATAGTTTTAAATCTTTAAGTCTGTCTACTTGCCCCTCTGTGGGAGGGTTGTATTTTGTATTCTTTTGGTCACTGATTCTAGTAACTCTTGCTAAAGCCTGAAAATAGAGTAGACTCAAAATCCTGAAGCTTCCTTTGTGTTGCTTTCTAGCAATGCATTGCATGCCTGCAGAGGCCTGTCCTGCTGCCCCAAGGGAGAAATTCGGTAGGTTAAGCTATACTTTGGCATCTTAAGGATAAAATAATCTTCAGTTACTCTATCAAAGATTACTGGTACTATTCAGCTATGACTTTGTTCTGTTAGCATTTCCCTGAGTCTGTAGTAATGAATAAAAAGCAATTCACCTGACTTACAGTGCATTATCTTGACTTTCATGAGAAAATCCTTAACCTCAGACCTTTGCAAGATTCTGCCTCTTCACTTTTCCTTGGTAGGAACAAAGAAAGTGACAAGTGATGGGCATAGAAAGTTAGAAACTTTGTAGATATTCATGGTTGGCATTTTTATTTGGTTTTAGTACTGACATTGCTTTGTAATGCTGACTGAAACTTTGTGGTTTTTTTCTGTGTCTGCACTATGTTCCGTGAGTGTTGATGGCTTCTGCCTGCATGATTTAAAAGCTTACTCTGCATCAGATGTTGCCATACCAGTACTTACAGGACTGAGTAGGTCGTTGGCATGATGCTTGCCACACCAAACTTAGTCCATCTGCTGTACCATTCAAGAGCCTTACCTAGTCATTTAATTATTTTAGTTATGCTACATACATTTTTTTACATTAGCATAAATTGTAGATACAGTATTTCAGCATTGTCTTCTACATTTTCTTTCTGATGTGCTCGTTGCTTCTGGATTACAGAATGTTTCACACAGTCTTGATGCAGAGCATAGATATATTTTGTACCTATATGCTACTGTTGCAAGGCCGAGATACCTGAATGCCATTATTCTCCTGTTAAGTCAGTCATTTAGTTAATTACAACACATCATTTAATATGACAAAGTGCGTGTTTGAATGCCTGGACCTTATTTCTAACAATGTTGGAACACTGTTTAGCTCCCACAACTTTTAAAGAATTCCACTTGGAACAGCTGTTTATGATGTTTCAAAAGTAGGTTCCATTTTAGACCTTTTAGTTACTAAACTGAACACAGAGTAAAACTAATAGCTTTTGTATGACTACTCCAAGGTTTTCAAGTAAATTCTGAGCTTCAGAGGGAAGGATTACAATTTGCTGTCATATGACTTCCCAGTTTTTCTTTGTGTAAGAATTGCTTAGCTTCTCTTAGATTCCTGCCACCTTTTACATTTTCAGGTTGAAATTTTCCCTTTTTTTCTATCATGCTTTTGCCTCTTCATATCTGAAAGCCTTAGAGAATTTGTATTCTGCCTCCTTCTGCTGATTCTTTTTGCTACAGAGAGAAGAGAAATGGAGGAGACAAAAAGAGAGTTTATAAAGGATACAAAAAAGATGGGAAGGGAGACTCCTCCTTCAGGTAATGGGAAAGGGAAGTAATTTGGGCCAGGTCTTGAAAATGGTGTCTCCTTTCTGGTTTTTGCACTCTGCTTCCTTAAGGGTAGAACCTCAAGCTGGTGGATGCCAGCTTTCATCAGATAGGTATGTGAGTTTCTGTTGAGATTTCTCAGTATGGTATCTGTAGTCATAAATATTTTCTGCTAGTCTCTTTGGATCCTATTAATTTTTATGCTTACTTTATAGTCGGCATCTGCTTTTTTTGTTTTCTGGAGTTGAAGGTAACAGGGTTTGAGCTGTGGAATACTGAAGGGCTTGACATTCACATTTTATCATAGGGCCATTAAAAAGAAAGAAAACAGTAGCACAACAGCAAATTTCAGAAACACTTGTAGATTTCTTTGGCTCCAGTGAGAATGGGTTGCTGGCAGATTGCTGCTTGAAGGGCATTTTCTGTGGGATTTACTGTTTTATTTTGTTCAATGTTAAATTTTGGGGCATTGCTAAAGGATGATCTTGACTTGTCCACTCATCTGCTTTGTATCCTTGTTTTCCTTGCCCTCTATAAAAAATATTTTAGGAGTAAAAAAATGTCGCCAAGAAATGGAATTTCAGGGTGACAGTCTGAACTTTATTTGTGAAGTAATACATTAATTTATATGAAATACTGTTTAGTATTAGACTAACTTCGAATTAATACTTCTTAAATACTGTAGTCCACTTCTGGATTTTACTGCTTCTGATGTCTGAAGTGATTTGTTTTTGGGTTTTTTCCCATCTGTTGAAATTATGGGAGGTGCTGGATTTGCATCATTTAAGATTTCTGATCTCTTTTTCAGAATATGAGCAAAGGCTTTGTGAATTTTTGCCAAGCTCTTCTGTTAAGGGCCTATTTTTAGAACAGAAATCTTTGTCTACATCTATCTAAAACTAAAACCTTCATTTTTTTTGTCATATTTCTCCTTTTGATAACAATAGCAGAGACATTATTGTAGACATGTAAAAGGTATCTTTACAGATGGAAGACTAATTTCTTAGAGTTTCACTAGTTGTTATGAACTGTTTGGTTCAATTTATAGCTATGCTGTAGGCAAAATTTCTGATACTCCTACAGAAGTCTCAAATATTTTAATAAATCAGGGTTTTCTAGTTTTTCATCAAGAATCAGGAGAGTTGCATCTTATATGTGACTACCCTCTGAATTTGTGGTTACTTTTGTTGCAGTTTTACTGAGCTGAAACAAAATTGGGGGGGCAGATGTGAGTGTTGGCTTTTTGGTTTCGTTTTTTTTAACACTGAAGTAGTGCTTATGAGACGTAGGCATGACCTGACAAGGATAGAATTGAGCACTGCTTCATTACTGTTTTTAACTGAGCCACTGGCAGACTGTTAAGATGTAAAATGCCTTCTTGTATGCTCTCTATCAGATTTCTAGATCTGATATCTTGTTTACTTCCAATAGAAAGTATTGCAAAGGGTACTTAATTTCCAGAAATTCTCACTTCAAGACCTCAGTTTGAAGTAAAAGAGACTTGCCAAACCCCAGTAACTTTTCTCTGAATGATGCTGTGGTTGCTGAGATTTAGTTCTTATAATGAGCATGGATACCTAAAATGCAGGCATAGGAGTGCCAGCTTGTAAGTACTGAAGCCCAGAGTGGAAATCAAAACAGTTGGATACCAGGCCTCCTTCACAAAATATAGAGAGTTGGTTACCCTACAATGGCAACCTATGTGCTCATCAGAGAGCAAGCAGCCTAGAATTCACAGTATTTGGTGCATTCATTGCTCTTCAGTACAGTGACGTAGCCTCAGTATAACACAGAAACTGTCTCTGTGTTGCTTAGCCTATAGTTTGTCCAGGAAATTCTGGAGAGTAAAAAGGTACGTTCTTGAGTGGGTTTTGTTTTGTTTTTTTTTTCCTCTGCAGTCCCTTTCAGTTCAAAGGTGTAACTGACACTAGGTCTCATAGAAAGTTTACTGCTTATGTGAATAGTTTTATCCTAGTAGTGCAAGCTGGATGTACTTTGAGTGAGCTGAGGAGAGTATGGTGCTTTTCTGACCCCTTTCTGCATTGCAGTAAGGCATAAGAAGGGGGTAAGCTCAGAGCTGCTTATCCCTCAACCAAAACAGTATGCCAAAAGAATTCCCTGCTGGAGAGTGCACTTGGGATGTAGGCATCCCCCATGGTGGATGACTGATATCTGCAATATTGTACTTCACTACCTAAATCAGAATTTATTCAGATTTGGGATGCCTGAGTCATCCTGTTTTGGAATCTGGTCTCAAAACTGCCTAATACAATACTTGGATATAAAGACTTCCCTAAAGGAAACCAACCTAAGGTTGTCATTTTAGTCAGCCACAAGTCTGAAGAGAGTATGTGTTACTGAGAAAAAAGGCTAGGCTGAAGCTGTTAAAATTGGTGATTAATTTCTACTAACTCATAAGAATTGTTCTCTCTGTATCACAGAGATGCTTTTATGGGTTATTGTAAACAAGCAGTTTATTTTAAGACTGAAATGGGCTTGTTTTCCTTACTAGCGTGTCTGGATATAGTGTATTTTGAATGTAGTTCTGTTTACAAAGTAAAAATTAATTTCTTCTGCAGAAGGTGAGGTTGAAGATGATGGAGATATTGATGATGAAGCAGCAAATGAAGTTGCAGTTGGAAGTCAAGAAGGTGTTAATTCAAATAAATCTGGTTCAGAAGATGAGGTAAGTTTGGGGTTTTTCCCCTTATTTTCTCCTTGCCCTTGTCCAACATCACACTTCTAAGCCCAGTTACCTACAAGAGTTTTGCTTCTCTTGAGCCATGAAACAAATTGTCTTTATATTTGACACCTCAAATGCTCTGTATAGATTTGTGAAATGTGTCTCTTCCTATGTAATTTTGGCTAGGAGGTGATATTTATTGTAAAATATAAGTATAGTATGGAAGTGATTGTACAGGTCTCTAAACAGGTAACTTTTTCACAGGAGTATAGTTTTCAACTGGTTATTAAATGAATTGCAAGTCTTGAAAATTTGGGTGCTGCAGTAGTTTTGCTTTTTATCATGCTACTTAATTGATGGAACATGTGCTTCTAACTGAATAACCTTTCAGTGAGACCTAGAAAAACCTTAAGCTTGTTTTAATTCCAAAATAAGGTTTTAAGCAAAATTTATTATACTGGTTCTGAATTCAGCACCTGCAGTTTCATTTTTCCTTGTGCGTATCAATCCAGTCACCAGATAATCTATAAACTATTTTTTAGAATATAACACTGTAGAATGGAATTTGCATGTGCTTTTCTTGCTCATCAACTACTCATTATTCTTTCATTTGAAACTCTAGTATGTCTGAAATGCTTTAGACCCACCCACAGTATTTCTGTTGGTCATTTTGTGCTTGTCACTCCCTAAACTAGTCCCTTCCCAGATTAGGAGAGTTTAATTAATGTTCCCTTCTTTTCATATAAAACTTCTCTAGGATACTGTACCTTGCATGAGGCTGCGTTCTTTCGGCACTGAAATTCTTCATTAATTACCCCTTATTCAGTTCTTCCTCTTGTTCCTTTAAGAAGTTGGGTTTTTTTCCTTGTACATTTACCTAGGAATACAGTATCTGATGAACCCCATTAAGATGCATGTGACTCTCTGAAAGGGATAACAAGATCCGAGTGCCAATATGCCATCACAGCGAGGTTACGGCTTGCTCTTCTCTGGGTGTTTTCAGGGTGTACAAGTTTCTGTCATGAGTTAGCTAGTGACCTACTTGGGAGATGTCATGTACACCATGTCCTCACTCCAGCTGTGCCACATTCTGTGAGCTGTTCCTCCGGGATGAGGTGCCTGCCATTAGGTGAGGCAGGATAGCGAGGCAGCAGTGTGCTGTCTGAGAATGGAGTTCGTCTTGGGAAGGTTTTTCATGCACCTCCATAAACTTACCGCTTTTAAACTGAGAAGAACGCATCTGATTTAAGAACAGTTTGTTCTATTTGTGGCTCTCCAAAGGCAGTAGTCAGAATGTTTCAAATCTTTCTTGCTTAAGAAGTGGCAATTAAAATGGGCATAAGATACACTTTAAGGAAGTTGCTAAATTCATCAAAAAGTCACCGCTTTTAAACCAGTGAGTAGATGGGCAAACCCAAATTTCTGACATCAGTTTAGATGTACTCTTTTCTTCCTTCTGAATATAGAAGGGGAAAGTCCTCTACCGACTTTAGTATTGTGGAAGAAAAAGTCCTATTGCTTAAGTGTTACATTTAGTGATATGATTGGGGCAGTTGAGAGGAGGAATAAAGTAATGTGTCAGTTTCAATAATTAAATTAAAATAATTTTAAAATTTTAATGTGGTTTTTATTTTTCTTCCCTCAGGAGGAAGAAGCTGATAAAAGCACAAGTTCTGGAGACGGTCAACTGAAATCAGTGCGCAAAAGGAGAGTACGAAAGGACTGAGTTACTTCCAGCTAGTATTTTTAGGTCTAAATAATAGTAATTTTTGGTATGCTACTTCAGTGGGCCTGATGGCATGCAAGTTCCTGAGATTTGAAGGAAAAAGGAGGACTTACTGTTACTTAACCTCCTATTTTAATTCTGTAACCTCTTTTAATCTTCTGAAACTTCTTTGATTCCCTTTTTTAAAGAGAAATACTATCTGTGAGGAGTTAACTGATGTTTCAAATTCAGAATAAAAGTGAAGTTACAAGTTGGTCTACTGATTTTAAGTTGAAGATTCTTAAGATTTGAAGATTCCTAGAAATTAGTATTAGTTGGAGATAAACTTCCTCTAACTATTTTTTAAAAACATTAATAAATTATTTTATTTTTGCAGCTCTAGCACAAAATTAGCTGTTTACACTTTTCAGCTAAAAGAAGATGATAGTATAGCTGTAGCATCTATAGCAGTTCACGTTGCTATGAGAAAACGTATTTTCTGTGCAGAGCTAAATGCAATAATTGTTTTTGTATGATGATTTAGAGCTAGCAACAATTTTATTGTACATTATTTATTTTAGTTGATCTTGTTACATGGGTGGTCACCTGTTCACTTTAGACATTGGTTACAGTAATTTATTTTTAAGGTATATTTTAAAATAGAATATTCATAAAGCAAGTGGTAGTTTACGTGACTTGTTTTACTTTTGAATGCAGGTACCAAATCTGAAGAAGTGACATACAGACGATTTTTTCAAACTTTTATAGTTCTCATGTTCCAAGCCAGAGTTGTATGACCTCTGTTTATAGAACACTTGCTATGTGTACATTGCCTCCTAAAAATATTTAATAGTTCTTGCTTAACATTAAATTTATTAATATAGATAAGAATTTTTGATGGATTAAGTTTTTTACAGATGTGAGTAACTGGGCATTCTCATAGTTTAAATAAAGACATACTGTAAAAGAAACTTTTGTTTTGATAAAGTTCAGCTGTATATTAAAACAGACAATAAAACTGCAGTCACCAGAAACCTCTTGCTGCTTGGCAGCTGCCTATACTAATAGGATGTAAAATGCTAACAAAAGCAGTCATACATAAAAAACAAGTAGAAATACATTAATTCATAAGGAACCTAACAGATATCCTTGTGCCTGGCATGTTAGTTCACTTAAAGTAATATTTTTACAGGAAACTGAGTCGGCAAAGATTCCATGGAAGTCCCTAGCAAATAAATGCTTAATTAACCCTAATGAAGAAGCCAGTGTCTTCAAGTGCTTATGCTGAAGTGTTCCAAAGTGAATTATAATGGACCCTATTTTGTGTGAACTACATGGGAAGGCCTCTTGTTATTTGTTAGGCTTTTGGGAGGGTTTTTTTTTTGAAGATAAGTGCAAGTTCCCTCCTCTTTTATTTAGGATCTACATGCAAAAGGTAAGACATGAAGACTCCAGATTCCTCCTCCTGCCTGGGGCTTCTCAGCAACAGAAGTTGTTACCAGTGCAGTATCCTGCTAGTAACAGCTGTTGAGTGCATTTCAGTGCTGCTTTTGAAAGAATCTTCTCTGAGCCTCATAAAATGCTTTTGGAATTATTACAACATTTGGGTGTGGTTTGGGGTTGGTTTTTGTTTTGAGGGGTGTTTTTGTTTGGTGTGATACAGTTACTCCAATGATTGGTCACCCCACAGTGGGGATGCTAGTCTTCCTTTTGGGTTTTGAACTTAAGGTTCCCATAAAGTCTTGATTTAATGCCCCATCAGCATCTTTGCTTGTACCTCACTTCAGTAGATAAGAAGCCATTTATTATGGGTAAAATGGTCTTGTGAGGCCACAACTCCAGGGTGCTGTTTGCAGTAATACTGTGTAAAGTCTATCTCACTTTAGTACTAACTTAATGTCTTCAATTACCTGGAACCTGAAGATAGAATCAGCTTGCTTGAATCTAGTCTTACACTAGTAGTTGGGGAAGAAATATCAGAGCTTTGGGGATTTGAGGCAGTAGATCTAGAAAGCCAGGCAAAAGAGGAGCCCCCTTCCAGTGACACTTGTTACATTGAGATTTCACCCACAGTTCCTGCACATTAGTCCATTTATATCTGAACAGGTATTCTGGGGAAAAATCCTTGATTTTGCTATCATGGCTGCTTGAAAGTGCTTAGAAATTAACAAACTAATGATAATCCAGTTCCGGGATGCCTTGCTATTAAAATTGTCAGTTGTCTTTGGAACTCCATCAGATGTTGACAGCCTGCTTAGTAAAAGTGGTTTTACTGAAGACTCCAAATCCCAGACTGAGAATTTTCTATATTCAGGGAAGGCTAAGTAGGACTGAGACCTTTTTATTTAATTACAACTGAAGCTATTCCTGAGTTAACATCCACATTCATGAAGGTATGATGAAGTAATAATTCTGATTTCTGTCTAATGTACAGTTCATTACCTACACTGTGTAGGAAAAGGTAAAATCTCTTCTAACTTGGCTTAATGTTCTTTTGCTTGGAGAGGTGCAAGTTTTTGCTTTTGACAACACTGGATGCAGTCTACCAATCTTTTTCCTTTAGCCAGCAGAAAAGTATATAGAAATGTAAAATTAACAGGTAAAAATACCAAGCAAGTCTGAAACTGGAAGCTTGCTGAAAATAGGTTAATTAACCCAGGTTTAATTTTAATACTTGCTAATTACATCTAGTCTTTCAGTCACTTCAGCTATGCAGAAATAATGAAGATGATGGCAAACTCTACCACATTTTCACTTTTTGACTACAAATAGTTACAAGAAGTTTTAGGGTTTACAAATGTTAAACCGAAGTGAGACAAATCAAAAGTTTTTATTAGTGTAAAGTCAGAAATACAACATCTTTAAAATGTTCATAAGTTAAATGAAGGCCACAATAGTGGGATGTAAAATGGTACACGGGTGAAATGACTACTATATACATACCAGTGGATAAAATATCACTATCCAATCTTACAATACAAAGCCATGATTTTTAAAACTACTTGATCTTGGGCAATTGCTGAAGTCTAACAAGTGCATGCGGTGTTACTTGATCTCCTACAGTGCAGATGGAGATGTGCAGCTGACATGGCTTTAAAGCTAGGATGGCTGTGATGCTGTGCAGTCTTAAGTGCTTGGCGTGATTGTTCTTTTTTTAATGCTCAAACCCTGGACTAACCATGTGATCTACTCTACGTACTAGCAATTCTTGGATTAATTTGTAGTTCCAGCTAGGCAGTAAAGTGAGAGACTAGTCCACGGAAGATTAAAAATAATTCTGGATGTTTACAGGACCCCATGACACAAATGGTATCAGCCATTTGTGCTTTGGTGTGTAAAACTTTTTACATCTTTAGGTTTCTTGACTCCAACTTGTGAACAGCTCTCAAGACTGAATTTTAAGTGCTTTGTTTGCGATCATTTTCCTTTGCTGACACTCCAGTAAGTGCTGTATGGTCATCTTAAATAGGGAGAAATGGGAAACCTCTCCTTTGGGAGGGGGAACCTCACAATGTCAGCTTATGCTTGAGACACAGCAGTGCTTAGCTGCCAAGAAACTTGGGGTTTGAGAGAGATGTATTCTATCACATCCATTCATTCAGTTCCTGCAGCTTTATGTAATTCATCACAGCAAGGCTGAAAGAGATCCTTGAACTACTGGTTTCGTTTTGTTAAAAGGTAAAGTATAATGGCTTCATGACTGAAGAGACAGACCTCAGTTCTAGGTAACATCCATAATTAAGTCTGCGATGCTGCTGTATGGCAAAATGAAATGGATGCAACTGAGTACTGCTAAAACTTGCATCGTTTGTATTTCAGCTTCTGCTCTCCTTTAATACTGATTTATTCTAGACCTGCTGCCTCTATGGGAAGTGCTCAGGCCCCTAATCTGGGATGAGCTCCTTCACAAAACCTAACAAACAGTCAAGCCAGTAAAAAACAGCACACCTTGGCACTGCTCATTTTGAGAGGCAAAAGCCACCTTTGTTCCACTGCAGTCTTCTGCTTCAGATGTTTTCATGCAGTGCCTTGAGGTACTTCACAAGCTTAGGCTCTGGGGCAGGAAAGCAGATGCTCTAAGGCCTGAAGCAAAGACAAGTTTGGCACTTCAGGAGGAAAGTAAAAGGTGGCAAGGAAAAACTTGCTCTCAGTTCCTCTCTGCTGACTGGTTACAACAAGCACGAGGAACATTGCTGACCTGTTTCCATAAAGCTTACTACTCAGGTTTTTATTTAACTCTTCAAAACACAACTGAAAAACTTCAGGAAGATCATACATCGTACTGTGCCTGATCACTCTTTGAGGAAACAGGAAGGTGGAAATGGTATGAAGTGTACATCTTACAAACTACAAACACTGGTACTGCATCAGTTTGGTACTTCCCTGTTGTAAATTGCTTATCCCTGTTCCCTTACCCTACCTCTCCCCAAAAGATCTTCGGTGTTTCTTCTGTACACAAGCCCTGCAACTAATATCATACTATTATTACTTTTATAGAAATTCTTAACGGGTTTATAGGTTTTTGTTTGAGGTTGTTTTGCAGAGCTATGGACAGTACTGTGCAGTAATCTAAATGTATTTTAAGTGAAAAAGGTGCTGCAATTAGACTTCGAATATTTTTGCTAAGTAAGGTTTTCAACACAATGTTATAAATATTATTCTGCTAGTCAAGAACACTACCCTAAGACCTCAAAGAGTGCCAATAGATTTTTGTTTAACCTGACAAACTGAATCCCATTTTTAACATAAGCTCATTTTTAAAACAATTATGAAGATTTAGTAAGTCTCTACACTACATTTGCACATTGCTTAACCTTAACAATACATAAACTTATGTCTTCTGTTCATGACAATGTTCTTAATTCTGTTTATCACCAAAGTTTATAATCTTCAGGTATCCAGTAAAGCCACAAACTAAGGTACTTTAGCTCATGTAGCCTATGCCAATTAAAACAAAAAAAGACAGCAGCAATACAATGACATCATCTGTGAGTCAACCCTTACTTCCTTTTGCTTTTTGTGTCAGTTGTTTGGAAAACACTAGATGCTGACATCAGATTTTCTATATACTGTCCAAGAACTTGGTTCTCTGATTTCAGTTTCAAGTTTTCTTCCTTAACAGCATCTACTCGTGCTGAGAGATCTGTGAAGGCGATATTATAAGAAAAGTATTAGACACTATTGCATACAGTAATTAATGTTCTATGTGCCTACATCACACTTCTCACACTTTCAATGGAGGAACACTACTATAAGGTATTATCTTCTAAAACACTGTGCTACCCACAAGTTTTATCTAAAGCCCATTTTTCCTATATGATTTTGCAGTACAGTATTTTGACAGACTTGTTAAAGAAACTGTTAGTCTGTATCTTTATTCTTTTCTTGAATTTTTGAACTAAGCTATTGCAAACTAAACTATTTGGAAACAAAAGTTCAGCGATGAGCAGACTCAAAGATGTATGTCAACTAATGAGCAGGGGCAAGTTAATTATTGCCTCTCCTGCTTGATGTGTATTATGAGAGTCAAGCAAATATGTTGCATAAGAAAAAAAATAGTTCTGAGACCTTATGTACCTTCAACAGTGTGATGTACTTCTGGCTACTTTGACTAAGGTAGGGCAGAACAGTAAGGTTTAATTTTGCTTATTACTGTGTGCTTGTAAAAAAATCTGATGTGTCAAACTGCTAACCTTCAAGTGTGTGCTGCAGTTCCAAAACTTGATTAATAAGCCGTGTTTTCTCTTCTAATTCCACCTGATTCTCAGCCTCAACAGCTGCAATAAATCACATGAGTTTTAATGCAACCTCTGTAACACCTGGAAATTATAGTAAGTAGAAAAAAATAACAATGAAGAACAAGAACATTAAGAACTTATACCATCCATGTCGGCATTCATCATTGTAGAAGGGGCTCTTTCCACTTTTGAAGAGAGTATTCCTGAGACCCGCTCTGCTTAAAGAAGAAGAAAAAAAAGGTGATGACTGAGACAAGCATTAATATAACTGGTTTTATATTTGCATTTTAGATGCATTTTTCTAATTGGTGTTGAAAAGCTGGCACTTAAGCCTAAGGCAGAACATTTTTAACATTCTTTACTTATTTTTCCTAGAACTTTATGTGGGATGTAGAATACGATTCTTCCAGCAACTATGCATCAGTTTACAAAATTACAAAAATAACTGATCTAGATTGCTAATGCATAAAATAACCCAATGTTTCAATGATGCAACTGCTGCCTTCTCAGCACCGATCTTTCTGGAATTGGCTATTAAAGAAATACAGAAGCAGAGGGGCCCCTTTATTGTCCACCCCCTTTCGCTGTTATCATGGGCAACCGCGTCGCGGACGCCAGGCCCATGAGGACCTGCGTGTTTCGGGTCCCCTGCACCTCACAGCGCCTTCCCCGCCAGAGAGAAGCTGTTAGCCGGGAATTCTCTTGCTGGTTGTGACCGCTGCCCGGAACGCTATGCAGGGCAACAGCGATTCTCGTCCTCCGTGCTTGCTTTTTCTCAGAATGGGGCTTGGTGAGCGTTTTCGGCCGAAAACGCG
>NW_020799099.1:33907210-33973897 GCF_003259725.1 Athene cunicularia
CCCCCTCACGGCCCCGGGAGCGTGTGGCGCCTCCGCCCGCCTCAGGCGTTCCGATAAACCCTGCGCGGTCCTTTCACCCTAAATCCCACTGAACTGCGGGGGAAGCCATGGAAGTAACTAGTACGTCCGCAATTAAATGAATATCAGCGTTTCTGAAGCGCGAGTCTTACTGAGGGAGCTGGAGGGGTTTAGTCTGGAGAAGAGGAGGCTGAGGGGAGACCTCATCGCCCTCTACAGCTCCCTGAAAGGAGGGTGCAGAGAGCTGGGGATGAGCCTCTTTAACCAAGTAACAAGTGACAGGACAAGAGGGAATGGCCTCAAGTTGCGCCAGGGAAGGTTTAGATTGGCTGTTAGGAAGCATTTCTTTCCAGAAGAGGTTGTTGAGGTTGGAATGGGCTGCCCAGGGAGATGGTGGAGTCCCCACCCCTGGAGGGGTTTAGGAGTCGCACTGACATAGCGCTGAGGGGTCTGGTGGTGTTGCGAACTGTTAATGTTGGGTTGGTGGTTGGACTGGATGATCTTCAAGGTCTTTTCCAACCTTGATGGTTCTGTGATTCTGTGGTTTTCTGTTAAAGGTGTGTTGTGCTCGTCAGTGAGTGCTGCTTGTAATGCGGTGGCCCTCAGCCCCTGGGTGGTCTTTCTGCGTTGTGTTCAGGTGTTCTCCAGCGTGTAACTCCTGTGGGGTTAGGCAGGGTGGCAAAATCTGAGGAAGGCTCAAGAAAACCAAGCGTGTGTGTGTGTGGTGGCAGTTCACCCTCAGATGTTTGCAGGTGGAGCTCCTGGAGAGGAGACTCCCAACCAGAGTCCAGCAGGGTTTGCTGGCTCCAGCTCAGCGCCCCATAAATCTGGCAGATCAATAAACCTCCTGCACAGCAGCGTCCAGACTCAGAAACCTGTGATTTAACGCCTTGCTTCTGGATCTTACAGCATTAGAGATCACATCAAGCGACTTCACGGAGTTGCTCTCGCCTAGCCAGGCTCAATAGCTCCAAACCAACGCTCCTGCCTGCCTGTGCTGCTTCCCCAGTTCCCGGGCAGGAACAACCCTTGCAGAACATGGTGCACAGGGTGCTGCTCCCTTTGGACCTCAGGATGGTCTTTGAGCCACACTAAAGGTAACATGCAGGACCCAACCTAATTTTAGTGGCTTTGCTGAAGCAACTGCACCGCATAACCTGTAGTATCTTTATAGGTACTATGCAGCTTGAACCATATGTTGCAGTGAAATATAGTCAAATCATATCCGTATGTTACAGGAATATACCCAGTTATAAATAATTTCATGCTGTGTAGATACTCAGGGAGATAAAGGCATTTTGGAAGTGTGCCCTCTGCTGTATTTTTTTTTTAATATACTATAGAAAGTATGTCTTTCTAATATCTACATCTTCTGGGTGCCTCCACAATGTTACTAGCATTGCGTTAATAACATTTTAACCTCACAATCAGATAAATTCAGATTAGACTGAATGTTTTTTGAGTTAGGAGAACCTATTTTAATTAGAGCCCTGCAGCCTGTTTGTACTGGAAAACAAGTCTGTTGTTTTCACTTCCCTTAGCTGTTTCACTTAAAAGTATGTCACCTTCTCTACAAAAGGCATTTTTAACTCAGTTATCCTCTGTATCCCTGCAGGCAGTCCTTCCAGGTGATGGCTGGGCTTTAGGAGTTTGTTAGTAACTCTCCTTGACTGCTGTTTTAACAATGACGGGTGTTTCTCACCCTGTTACAGTCTTGCTTGCTGCACTCTTTAGATGGTGAGCCTGGCAACCAACAGGTTCTCATAATTCTTTCCAGCAAGACAGTCTCCAGCAATTGATTGGTGGGGGAAAATGGGGCCAAAGTCTGCAGGTGGATACAGGTAGATGGAAAGCTTGCTTACCTGGTAAAGAACTTGCATGTTATATACTATAAGAGGGGGGAAAAAATATTGCAGGCTGATCTTGGGGAAATTCACCTCTCTGCTGTAGAAATTCCACTTTGCTCACGCGTTACATTTGCAGGTTTTTGTCTAAATTGTCCCAAAATGAGCAAAGTTGGAAGATCTTTGATGTTAAATTGTGGGATGGCATGGAAACCAGACATATTGGCTCCTATGATGTTGCAGCCAAAACAGAGTAGTAATTCCAAGAGTTACTGGTTTACCTACCATTTCCTTTTTGGTATGTATGCTGTTGAGGGTTCATTCTACTTTGCATGCTTGTGGTTTCTGACTGTGGTATTTTTTTCTGATTCTTCACTCTGGTGTTTGAGCTTGAGCACCAGGCTGAAACTCTTTTTCAGAGGTTAACCTGTGTGAGAGGGGTTTTTTTTTGTTTTCCTTTAGAGGAAATTGTCTTTATCCAAGCCCCTGCTGTTATCATTACAGAGGGGTTGTCAGCAGAGAACAGATGGTGTCTTTAGTCTACACGGTGCTGTCTGTGACTAGGTTAGTGTAAAACAGCTGCACAGATGCTTCCTTAGGTTTGTACCGGAGTGTATGCGGATGTACTGGATGTCCCACAATGCATCTTCCTATTGTAAGTGCCTGCTATGAATCCCTTTACCCTAATATCTGAAATTGTGCAGCTGGCCTGTGCTCCTGGGCCCCAGCATTTAGGAACTGTTTCTGTGTGACCCGGTTGTATCCCAACTCCTTATCCTGCCAAGATCCATGCATGGTACTTTTTTCTTTCCCTGTCCTTTGTCCCTGGATTTCCAAGGGAAGTATACCTAAGTGCTGAGCCAGCAGGGAGCAACCCTGCCATGCACAGCCCTGGTCTGCCCAGTTCAGGGACCAAGACTATTGGATTGATGCTGCTGGGTGTAAATTCCACAGAGAGAACACCTAGCTCATCTTGCTTTCCTTTAAAATGTTTGCTTTCCTAACCCTTCCTCTATTTTCCAGTGCAAAGAAGCCAACCCCTGGATTCGAAATATCTGATGCATTACCAGATATAAACAAACAAACAGACAAACAACCAAAACCAACACACCGCAGAAAAAAAAGCCCACAACCCTAAGTATTTTGTATGAGAAATCAACCAGAACAACAGAAGTTCAGCATATCACATGACTTGCCTATTTGTTTTTCCTTACCTCACCTGCTTTGCACTGGGTAATACATCATCAATGAAATTTGTTGTGCGCTTTAAATGTGAAGCTTTAGGGATTAAGAGTATATCCCAAACAATAAGATTCCTTTTATAACACAGAATGTGTCCCAGGGAAGACACACCTATGGATGTGTGTAGGGTAACCAAAGAGTACCTTGCATTTTAGGGGGATGCTTGGTGACCCCTTTGGCTGGAGGTGGCCAATCCAAGCCCTTGTATAGCAATTCTTGCTTTTATCAGCCTGTAGTATTTTGTTAACTCTTGTGTTAGAAAGTGTCATTTCTTTGTTCTGTAAGTTGTGAGCATGGCAAGTCTTGTCTGGGAACTGTTCCCAGGAGAACCTGAAACAATCGTTCTGAAGACTGGCTTCGGTTTGACAGGGATCTGGCAGCATTTGCTTCTCTATGGTTTCCCCACTCACCAGGAGGAGCAAAATTAGTGGGGTAAATACTAATTACATGTAAGCATGAGCAATTTGGTCGACTTCGCTATGTGGCTGTTTACTCTGAGTCTTTGGAATATGCAGCTCAAGGCTGAGAGACTGGGCACAACCTGTGTTCACAGAGGGTTTTTTAGCTTTGTTTACAAACTCACTGCTCTCTACTCTAGAGAATGTATACCTTAGCAAGAAAATGACATAATGTTCACAAAGGCTGAAAATTTATCATTTTCTTCTAGCCACTCTGCAGTTTAAAGAACAAATTAAGAGAATTCTCTTCATTGCTGGAAATACTTGAACACCGTTCCACCGATTGGTTTATTAAACTGTTCTTACATTATACACTAGATCACTTGCTTCCAATAAGTGGATTTTCTGAATGAAGAGTTATAAAGAGAGCTCGTAGTTTTTAGCAATGTGTCAGAGCTCCCAAAGTCAAAACTGACTTGGATGTCACTACGAACAGGTGCTAATCCCTTTCTTTCTTACTAATCCATTTTATATTTTCTAAGGCATTTGGTTAAAGCAGAGAAGGCATTCATAATAGTCATCTATATTAAATTTATAGGAACAACATGTTTCACTTTACAGATGCAATTATCTATACTTGTATCCTGTTCCAATTAAGCTTTCCTAAAACTAGCTGAAGTTGCTGGTAAAAGTAATTAATTTATTCACTTTTCACTGAAAGAACATTTTTTGCTTAAAATAGCGACAAGCTGCCTGGGCTATAAAGCATCACGAACAGTTTACCTGAATGCATATGTGTGCACTGTTACAAAACTACAGAAGAGAATTTTATTACTCTGGACTCAGATTCTAAGTCATTACTGCTAATGACAAACATTTTCAGACGTTTTATTTCTAAAATGCTGGTGTACACCCTGTTTTTTCCACAGTACACAGTGCAAACCAACAAGCCTTTCACTTCCTTTCTGGCAACATTACAGGCGCTAGAGGCGCCTGCGTAAGCTGACTGATGACAGAAGCTTCACTGTTCACCACTAGAATAGAAATGTATTCTCCTTTTCACTAACAGAAGAAGGTATTGTACATATTTCTGAGATGAGTTTACTATTTGAACTGTACTGGTTTCTCCTTTAATTATTGCCACAATGAAAAAGACAAAAAGGAATACAAATGGCTTAATTCTTTTTCCTTGTGATGCTAACTTGCAAGACCCTTTACATCAAATCTTCATCATTCTGTTTCTCCGTGGAAATGATAGACAGACTCTGATTAGTTTTTTTCAAGTAATGTTGCTTTACACCAGAATTCTTAGCAATTCTTGTTACTCTTTCCAAGTAACCTCAAAAGTCTTTTGTAGCCTTGTGCACATCCTTGTGCAAATTTACAGACTTCTGTCAAATGCAGATTTTGAGTAGTTTGCCCTTTTCCCAACCAAATCAAATTATACAAAATGAGCAGCTATTCTGGCTTACATTGGTCTAACTATTGTCTGTGTCCTTACTTATTGTGCATATTTTGGTAGTCCTGAATGAGAATGGCACCTCATCAGACGACGTAACCTGGGAGCATCTGGTTGGGGAAAAAAATCCAGTCTCTTTAGAAAATATACAAAAAGAAAGCCTTAGAAAGTCATATTTTCTTCTTTAACCCTGAAGAGGCCTGCCTTCTAATGTAACTGTGTCTTATCTTTTGCTGGATTTTTCATGCGTGCAAATGCTCTTATTTCTTCTCTGATTCCACAAAAAATCGTTTTTTAACAGACTGAGCAACTGAACTCTTTGCAGCTTTAGGTTGTGGATATCAACATATATGACATAATGTTGTCCTGTTAACAGTTTGATCCTCCTTGTAATCATCAGCTATAGGTCTGCCTTCAGATTTTGTGGAAGGACTTATTAGCAAGGTTACATAAAGCTTTACTGGTAACTTAATGAGATGAAAAACTGTTTTGGCTTTCTGTAAGTTAGACCTAAACATTTAGAGGTTTGTATCTGCTTTTTAAAAGGAGGGATTTATGTGAGAAACGTAGTCCTTAATACTGGCTTTCTGGAAAGTGTATCTGAGAAAAGAGTAAGAGAATTTCTAGGTTCTTTAAAATGAAGAAAGAGAGCCTTGATTTACTTATAGAGCATTGATCAGAAGAACAATACAGAAGTTTCTGCAGCTGTTGGATGTCATCTCACCATTTTGGTTTTGGTTCCATTCCTCTGAGTTTTTATTTGAGTAGGTAATTTTTTGAGGGAACTTTATCAAGTGCTACGAGTTTCTAAATGAAAAGGTATTTCTTTCATTAAAGGTGAAAATATTTTCACAAATTCTGTTAATGAATGCTTTCCTTGATTCCATATCTTTTGATATTGCTGTTAAAATACTTAGCAAGAAGTTTCTATCTTGCTACCATTTTGTGTTCATCTTGATTTACATGGAAATTATTTATTTTTAATACCTATGTACTTAATAGGGAAACGCTGCTGTTTGAGAGAGCAGTAGCTATTAAATATTCATGCATCGCACTCAGTTAATCAGGCTCAGTAACCCCTGTTGCTTTGCCACAATGGCTTTTCACTGTACTAAAGAAACTTTGATATGAAGACTGTATTCTGATTACGCTTCAGATTGTACATACAAAGTGTGTTGTTCTACTTGTCTGTTTAGTATCCTTTCCAGTACATTTTAAGAAACAGTGGAAAGCTTTATGCAATTACAAACATACCAGAATTCATTAAAACCGGTGCATCTTTGTGATCCTACTTAAAATTTAATTATGGAACACTTGTTTCTAAAACATCAGGTCAGCCTCAGGCAAAGTCAACTTATGATCATCATATTGCAAGCCTGGCTTCTTAAATTGTTCCTTGAATTTGCTGTTGTCCACCCTAAGGAATCTTCTTCTCTCACCTTGTAAAAGATTTATTTTTTCTGCTGTTCTGGAAGTATTGTTCTTCTGCAGCCCTACAGTTAGAGCTATAAGGCCCATTCTGTCTCATAGTTTCTGTGCTCCAGTTAATCTAATTATCTTAACTTCAACTGGGAGAGATGAGGAAGACTGTTTCCTACAAAGTATATGATAGTTTCTTCCTATTATAGGTTAGGAATTTATAGGTTTCTCCCCTGCCTCCAAGTGTTGCCCTATGGCAGAAGAGATGGACCAGGGTTACCATGTTCACCATGAGTCTTACTGTATTCTCCCTCTATGCCTTCAAGCTAAAAGCTTGCCTGAACTTTCAGTTACTCTGAATTTATCTCTCTACTTTTGACTGACTGTCCCCAACCCTTCACTAGTACTCTGATATTGGTAGCAGATCTGGCATAAAGAAGCCTTGTTTATAGTCCTCTCTGTGTTGTGAACATGACCTTTCTCTGACCTTGGATGTGTTACTGTAGTCAAGAGTCTAGTAAATCTGAGGTGCTCAGTTTCTGAGGTGGAGTAGTCTTGTTTGCACTGTTGCTGAGCAGATAATTTTAAAGCAGTGACATCTGTCAAGGCTTGCCGTTGGTGAGTATCAAGCCCTGAATGCCTCATTAGACTTGGGTATCCAGTGTTGGTGCCTGAATGAGAGAGTTTTTAACTTTATGCCTCTGTTTTCTCACACATATTAACATTTTTCAAGCTGTGAGGGTGCTGAGGTTAGAGTAGCAGAGGAGACTAGTGGGTGTTTTCCTCCTAAAGAAAGCGACTTGACATCTTCTGAAAGACTGAGCAAGCAATATGGCAAAACCACCCATCTATGAGAGAGAGCAGATTCAAACCCATCCAATATTATGGAGTCATCCCTAACTCAGCTACTTCCGGATGCTGTGCAAAAACTAGACAAATCTTGCCACTGCATGCTACCCCTCATCTGTTCTTGCCATGTTATCAGCAATGCAGCAAGTCATGAAACAGTTCTATGCCTTGCTGCAGGGAAAGAGTGAGATTCACTGTCAGGAGAACCCCTCATTACTTCACAACTGGGACCAAGGTCTGCCCATTTATCTTCTTGTGAATAGTTGAGGTCAACCACATTTTGGTGTCATTAGGCTATATGCTATATAAATAAAGTGCATTCAGACAGGCAGTTCAGCACCATCACACTAATAGGAAATTGCTAGAAAAGTGTTCTAAAAATAAGATCAACTCCATGGGTGGCTTTTTTTGTGTGTGTGTGTGTGTATATGAGGTAAAGATAACGTGTGCAAAACATTATTTATGCTGAAAAAAAAAAAAGTGGAGGGGGGGATGACAACACGTAGGACTTTTATTACCCATTAATAAGCAATCCAGATTTCTACCTACTGTAAATTAGCGCAGCTGCATGGCAGCCATGCGGTCATGATCAAGTTGATACTCTGTCCACACCTTTCTAAATAATTTATTATCAATTCATATCAACTTCATTTTTCTAGTATGTTGAACTATCCTACTTCCCATTCCAAATAATTTTTATTCCATAAGCTAGAAGGGCCAGTGGGGGAGAGGCAGTTTTTGCTTTTGTAGTTTCTTTTAAGGCAATTAAATGCTTAATAGTGGGGATCTAAATGGATCAGCTTATTTCCATTGCCAATTAATTTGCATCATTTCTTGTGAGCTCTCACTAGAATATGTCAAAAAGATTATCATTCCGTATTCAGGAGGAAAGGCCAGCATTATCTATATTTTCTTTGATAGTAGTAACTACTGAGTAAACATTTCTGTAACTTTTTCTTTCTAAAGGGTGAAAAGCTGTATGTGCTCACATGACAAATGTATATAACCACATGAAAACTGTGGTAGCCTCCATACCCCCAAAATTTTAATTCTTAACTAATCACAAGGCTTATTCAACTACACAGATAGAAAAGTTTACTTGAGGGCATTTGCTAAAAATACATTGTACCTGGTAATTAGGATCTACATATTCATGTGCTCGCCCAGTACTATTATTCACCCCATGGAATTTGTATTGTATCAGTAGATTACTGTAGTTTCTTACCTGAATCATCTGCCAAAGAAATGTTGGTGAAAGTGCCATCCTCCTCGTCCAAAGGTAACTCCATTGTGCTTCCTTTTTTCAAAGTTTTGAGATGTGCATTAAGCATGGCAGTTGTCAGCCATTTTTCAGTGTGCACGTGACTTCTCTGGTTAAATCTTTAATGAGTCCAACACACAGGTGTTATTGCATACTGTTGGCAACTACGCACGTCTTACCCTGTGTGGTATTTCATCTGAACCTTGAGCTCTTTTCCGGAAATAGTAAAACTAGAAGGTTTACGTGTTCTAACAGCTTCATCAGTTATGTGCTGAGCAAACACTGTTATTGTGGGCTCTTTCTGTGAAAGAACTGTGTATTCACCCTAGCTGCCTTCTTATTGTTCTTGATTTTCTCTAGGGCTGTGTATTGGTTCCTGTGGGAGGTTTTTTTTGATAGAGAGAAGAGGGAAAGTAACTAAGTGTTAAAAAAATGTCTCTTATAGTCCAAGCAAGCGCAATGGAGAGATTTGGGAGCAGCAAATTTAAAATGTAATCTTCAACTATGTAGGAATGTGAGTAATTTTACTTACATGAACAGTTGCTTCAAAACCAATCAGATAATGTGAACAAGTGAAGTTAGGTAAGTGAACATGTGACATTCTCTGACAGTAGATGGGAGGAAAGAAGAGAAATCGAGCTCAAAGAAAACCCCACTTCAGTCTTGTTTTGCTTCTTAAAGAAAACTGCACATAGTTTGAACATATAAGCTAGCAATTCACCTCAAACTTCTGAACTCTTTAGAAACAGCTTTCTTTTGTGCTCCTGAAGTAGAATGTTTTCTTGCAATTAATTTAAAAGTATAAATGGACCTGGTCTTGATTAAAGGACAGTATAGTGAAATAGTGGAACCACTTTATTTTCAGGTGGTTGCAAGTTCAGAATTTACCCATCTTTTAATATTTTATTTTGTATTCAGAAAAAGGCTCTAAGTTTAGGATGTTGACAAATAGTTTTTTCTTAAATGTAGGTAGGAGCCTCTCTGAAATCTCACTAAAAATCGAATCTTAGTTTTGTGAAGAAATGTCCAACTACAGAATGAAATAGTTCTCAGAATTTACAGTTTGCCTTTCACACTTTTGGTCATAATCTTGATTTGGACTCCTGAGACAGCTTCTATTTATAAAGGTAAATACAATATGTAATTTTTCAGGACAAAGGGGCCTAAGACACTGAGCCTTGGAACTGGTGCAGCTTACAGAAATGATAAATGCAATGCTGCTATTTAGTTTTGTCTTCGGATCCTTTAATTGCTTAGTTTTATTTAAGTTTTTCTGTTGGTATCAGTGAAGTTACTGACAGCTACCTTCAGAGATTACTGAAAACCAAGCACATCTTGCATTTTCAGAATTGTGTTGAGAGTTACTAATTTTTGTGTCACATCATTGATGAGAACCAGTTCAAAATTTACCTTATTGGTCTTGAGTAGTCTGTATAGAGAGACCTACTGGTTTCATTCCAGATCCTTGAGTATCCCAAGGAGGATCTGGATCAGGTTGCTTGGGGTTTATTCCTGCTTTCAATGATGCAAGAGCATGCTTCAGAGCTATTATGATGATAATAATAAAGCTAGAAAACATTTTGATCTTTTGTCTTTATTATGTCTTTTACCGTTCTCAGCCATGTTATGTACAGAGGAAGCATTTCAACAACTCCATTTGGAAGGGCAGATCCTAAAAACACATGCAATTATATAATCTGTTACCTTTGAATTTTTTAAAATCATAAGCCTGTGGAACTAAGGGCTTTATCTTGCCTGAACTCTGTAGGCCTCATCTAAAAGATTTAATTAACTTTTCTTGCCTGTGTCAATATTGTTCTATTATATTGGTCATACAGGCTCCCTCTGGTAGATACAATTTCCATGTAAATTATTAGCTGGTTTCAGACTCTCACAGTAGCCTAGCTGAATATGGATCTTGTACAGTTGTTATTCATGTCTACATCAAAGCCATTAGTGAAAGCGATGCAGAGTAAAAGCTCTGTTTTAATAAGAGCCAGTAAGAAAGACTCCTCAGGGTGAAGGAGAATATGATCCAGGGAGGAGTTTGGCTGCCTCATGTGAGGTGTACTGATCCCTGCAACATATGGAGTCAAGCTCTTGCCTTTGTGCCAAGTGCAGTCCATACAGCACCAAAGAGCCCAGGGAGTTATTCTTCCTGCCCTACAGGGTCAAGGCTCCAAAGCTCAAAAAATAAGGCTGCTCTGCAAGTGTTTCAGAACTCATTAAAGCTCCGTTTGAAAGAAAGGCCTTGGACACATTGCTTGCTTCGTTTCTTCAATCGGGGCCTCTACCTCTGAAGAAGGAGAGAGCAGAAAGTATAGATACATGTGTTTGGGTGTGGGTATCTAGTGGTGAACATGTGTATGTAAACAAAGCCCAAGGTGGGACGCTGAAGCTGCACTGCTTTACAGAAGGCATTTGCCTTTCGTGAGGACCTGGCAATCAGTTAGGTTTGTGGGAGACCTACACAGCTTGCTCATGGAAATGGAGACTCATTTACCAACAGAGAGGTTTGGGGTTTAAGAAAGAGGACTCTACAGACATGATCTTGTTTCTTTCTTGCCCGAAAGATTTTTCATGCTTAAACGTACACCTGTGTTCTATAATTTTAAAGACACTGTAGAATTATGTCTGTAGCTTGTTAGATTTTGTGAGTGCTGTGGTGAGAAAGATTTCCTTTGGTGGTAGCCTGATATTTTATTAGTGAAATAAAGTCTTTGGATAAGAGATGCCATGTAAATGTAAGTGGAAGCACCCATTCCTTGCTCTCATCATGTTTGTTTTATAAGAAAGAACAGAAAGCAGCAGCAGTAGACAGAGGAACTCTGACCAGCTTAAAAGAAAGCCGTGTAATAGAATTAACCGTCAGAGCACAATGAGTTTAGCTCTTTCCATGTGTGAATTATTTTCACTGGAGTAATGGACATTCATGTAAAAGTTAATTTGGTTATAAAATATCAGTTCATCTTTCTGAGGGTTTCATTACTATGTTGAACAGAGGTTGTGGAGTACACAGCAGCTGTCTGGCCACCTTTTAAAATAGGTGGCATGAACCATCCAAGAACGTTGAGGGTAGGGGAAGTATGGGGACAGCATCTCCTACAGCCACTCCTGCGAGCCTTTTGTTTCATTTTATAGCAATCGCATCAGCTGATGTAGCCATGTGCTAGTCCAGTTTTGATGAGTATTCATAACAAGCACATTAGCAGATCACTGTCCGGATGGGATGGTCATGAAAGCAGTAGGTAAATACCCAAGAATGTCTTCAGGCTTGGCACTGAAGTGATTCTCCAAGCTCAGGGTTTTTTTGTTGTTGGGGCACCTTTGTGTCGAGTACGTGTAATTATGGGAGGGTTTAGGTCCTTAGGTTTAAAACACCATAGCTAAACCTGCCTGGTAGTAGGTTCACGTTTTTGTTCCTGTAAGTACCATGTAACTATTTCCTAATTAAAATGATTTAATAGTGACCTGAAAAGGAGGTTGACTCAGAGTAAAAACCTTCCATACATCTGTACTTACCTAAACCACAGCATGTGCTGTGACTCCCATTTATACTAACGGTGTAACAGCGCTTATAGTGTGGTTGAGGCAAACTTCAATACAACTCATTTTTTGTAGGGTTCAGCCTTGCACGTATGAACTGAGCTACAACATCAAAATGTTCAACAGCCCTTTTCACCTGCTTCCCTTGTTTCCTGTTACAGTGCTAATTTGTTATCTCTGGGAATCCACAGCTGCAGTACCTTTTGGAAACACTTTTCAGTGGCTCTGTTTCAAATATTTTCCTAACCTGGAAAGGCAAGAGGAAAAAGTGGGGTCAGAGACAGGAGGTTAGTCAGTTGAAAGACATTTTTGCTGTCAGCACCACCTGGCAAAACCTTACTGACCCCTTGTTCCGAAGGTGTAATTGTATAGAGGTGCCTGCTGCTCTGATACTTTCTGAGTATCAATAATAGAAAAGATTATTTTTTTTAAGTCAGAAAACCACACAAGTAAAAGAAGGTTTCTGTGACTTCAGTGAATACTGGGACAGAGTCAGAGTACTCTGGGTAGGTTAGATCCATGTTGCAACACAGGTATGATGGCTGATTTTCCATCAGGTTGCACTGTACAGTTGTAATGTGTTAATCTGCTCTTGTTATACAGTGGTTTGAACAAGAGTTCAATTCGAAGACAAGTTTTGCAAATGTGAATGTATATGATGTAAGCAATGCAGTATATTAAGTAAGCCACTAAAGGATTCTGAAATAGGAAAGCTATGTTCTGCATATTTAGGAGATATTGTATCCCTCTGCTTTTAGTCATCACATTTAAAAAAGAAACCCATAAATATTCCTTTTTATTTGTATTTTTTTCAAGAAAGAGAATAAGCTCTGAGTGAAGAGTAGAATCCAGCTCCAAGTGTACAATTGGGTAATACACATTTGTATGAATTTGCGGTACTTTCTAGCATGCAACAAAGTGTTTGGACTTATTTTTCTTACACAAAACGTTATAAAAATGCATCCAATGTGTCAGTTTCACACTGTATATAAAACACAGAATTTTAAAAATATGTGCCTTGTTAAGAAATGACAGCTGCCAGTGCATTTCTGTTTTAATGAACTTTGACAGAAAGGAACTGTGGCACGTGCTTAGTGCATGCTAATAAAGTGGTAATAGTACTAGTAAATTCACGGCATGTTCAAAGCGAGTCTGACTGACACTGTATGACAGTAACCTACTTGCAGAACAACAGTTTACTAAGGTGGTGACAGAAGTGTATTAAATGTGTCATTCGTAGATTTAACCTGTAAACTGAGGTGTGTTTATACTTGTCAGTACATCTCCTAGGTGCATATTCTCTTCCCCCTGTTTCACTCCTTGTTCATCACTTACCAGTTTAAAGTACTTACAAGCCACATAGTGGCTGAGATGATCTTCCAAATTTTGAGATGCACTGTGAGGGCATGTTATGCAAATGAGCATCATTATTTGCAAATGCTGCTTCTGAAGCTGCATCCAAAACCGAACACCTGGAAACCGCCCACAACTTGCACTCATATCCACTCACTTATTACATTTAATTTTGATAAGTGCATAGATGTTGTTCTCTTCTGTGTGAGTAATTTTCTAAAAATTTGGATCTGAACCTCTGCTGTCTGAAAATGAGTGACTTGTTCTTAACATCTGGTACGTATGACTTAAAATAGACCCACTTTCCTTCACACTTGTCCGTTCTACTCTCAGATTTCCTGTTGTGCGTCTGTCTAGACTTGGAGAACATTTGCCTGCTAAATAAAAAAAAATAAAATAAAATCTACTGCTTCAGAGTACTTCAAATACTCCTTAAAGTTTGATTCTATTATGATTCCTGTAAAACCAGACAGTGACTGGGCGATGGGTGAGTCTATCTATATTTTACTGGAGTGTCCTCTATCATTTCCCGCTCCTTTATTTTTCATCTGATACATCTCATAATTCCTAACTAGGTGACTCAACACGTGCAGCAGAACAGGACTCTTCACCAGACTTTGGAATGCTCAGTCTGCCTTTCCCTCTGAATGAAAGCCCGTTCTGCTTCACGCCATTGATCTTTAATTCTAGAGATGGCAGTAATTCAGGAACAACGTTGGCTCAAGTGATTTCTACATCTCTAGTAATTTTTCATTGTGTTCATTCAAGACATTAGGAAATTATTGATAGTTCACTAGACATGCCAGTGTCTAAACTGATAAGATACTGTTTTTTCTAAGATGTAAGACATTGGTTTTTCCATCATACTAAATGCTTCCTCCACCTCTTTGTACTACAGAGATGCAAAGTTTGGCAGCACACACCCTGTCCCCGGGATATGTGTTCCTTATGCCTCTCTAGTGTGTCAGGCCACTGGCAGCCTTCTGAAGTGAGCATGACCAGTCAGAACACAGGAACTTTTCCTTCTTCTTGGTCCTCCCTAGAGCCCTCCAGGTCTGTAACCAACTAGCCTGTGTGTTTCTTCTGTTCCACAGTGCAGTTAAATGCAAAACACTTCAGATGTAAAATGTGTAGTCATTTGAATTGTCACTGTTAAATAGATGGGGGAGATGTAATCCAATGAAAATTTGTTAATTAACCAACAATTAAATTAACACAATACTAATAGATTATACTTTGCAAGGAGGATTGCAAAAATGGGTGGATCTCAACACAGCCATAGAAACTTTCTGCATGACAGTTCAAGTGCTGAGATAGGTAGTTTGAGTCAGTCTAGCTCTAACAACACAGATTTCAGTGCTGGCTTCAGAATTCCTGCTAGCTTCAGGAGCAGAGTAAGTTGGTTTCCATGAGCCCTGTGCTGCAGCGGCAGGGCGGATATGGATATGCAGCCCAACAGCATGGCAGCCCACCGGCTCTTCTGTATCTTCCTCTGAATCTTAGCACTTAACAGGGAAAAAAATAGGGGAGATATTTTAATGTATTTTGCCATTTCAAACCTTTTTTGAAAAATCAAATGTGATCTCTTCATGGTCTGCATTCTGCCTACCCTGTGCTTGATCAGCCTCATTGCAAGTACCCTGACTGGGATGGCTGCTGTTGCTGCAGGCTTTGAAAGACAGGGTAATGTGCAACTGGTGAAGAGAACTGGGTTTGGAGTACCGGGCAGAATTCCAAACCCCCAACGATTTATTAGCTAAAACAAATTTTGCGTTTGTCACTTTCTCTGCTGCTGCTTGCCTCTGTCACGTATCTGCAACACTCGCCAAGGCGCATAAACAGGCTGCTGCACTTTGCCTGCTGAGCGGCCAGGGGAGCACTCTGCAGAATAACGTGTCAGTCAGTCAGCAGTCAGATACTAAAAGGCTGACAATGAGAAGGACAAAGTTATGCACGTATATATATTTCTTCAAAGTCCCATACTTTAATAAATATTATTGACATTTACATAGGGATGCCCCATTTGAAGATCTCATATTTCCTGTTGTCACGTACCTGGTTTCTAGAACTCTGAGACATCCTCCATGGAGTGTAACCATGTGACATATTTGCTCGATTGTTTGTGTCTTGCTTATTCCTGGATGTCGTCTATTTAAGCTGCAGCTATGCTGGCTTTTCTTCAGTATGAGTCTCCTGGAAGGTTATTGCTGATGGCATCTGTGGCTGAAGCTAGTCTGGAGAGATGAATTATTTAAGGTTACTAATGCTTTTAATGGACTTGATGATCAATAATGGTTATAATAATACAATAGCAGAGAAATCTCAGTTGAGAGAGACCTCACGTATGAAAAAACAGTTTCTGGAGGAGGAAGGGATCTTTGGGCATATTTTTGCCCCTGTAAAATGAGCTATTTCCCGGTGACTTTAACAGAATTGTGCCCAGATCTTAGTTTTATCATGAGTCTTACAATAGTTGATGTTTCCTTAAAAAAAAAAAAAATCTGAAAATATGTGAGAATCTTTTTCTTTCTTCGGGTTTGTTTTGTTGGGTTTTTTTTTAATTATAAAATGCAAGACTTGTGTTAAGGAATGAAAGTTTAAAAGAACGATAGCTGTGAACCCTGGCAGAAGCCGAACACAAATGTGAAGTGTCTGAATGTACTAAGGAAAAATTCTGTTACTTTTAATCTAATTCCTTGAGTCACAACACTTCAATGGTGGAGTACTTACTTTGTTCCTGTACCTCACTTTACAAAAATGTTTTATCAAGTTGGTGGGGTTTTTTATTTAGGATTTTTTTTTTAAATATGATACCATGGAAGTGGTTGTTACAAGGTATTATCTCTTATGTTTGTGTTTGCGTGCTTTCTCTTGCCAGCTTTCCTGGGTGGGAATTGCATCACACTGGAGTGAAGGTTCCCAGTTGTGATTTGGGAAAGCTGAAAGCAGAAGGGGAAAAGGGAAAACAGTAAGTGTGTAGTGAACAAACTCAATTTCCAAGCCAAGTAAACTATTTAAGAAGGAAAGAATGAAGCTGTGACAGTAATGCCAAACCCAAAGATTAAAAAATGCTACTCTGTAAATGGTTCAGCCTCAAAAAATAATAAATACTGGGATTGTTTTATTAGCCTTTGCATTCTTTAGCCATGAGCATGAATGCTTCTAACTCCTCCTCAGGCCCAAGCAAATCTTTTTTTTTATTTTATAGAGCATCAAAGCTAAGATATTATGAAAGTATATCAGTTCAAGAGTTGAGACTCAAAGAAATACACCATGATGTTATCACAATCCAGGATAAAATTGCAACAGTTGTAATGGCATCTCATTTAGTGAGAACCAGCTGCAAGGCCCATTTAACAGTAACAGTACATATTGTATGTGAATGTCTGTTGTCAAAAATTCACCAAAAGCCAAGAAACAGAAAAGTTGCTCTCAGATGTTGCAAGTCAAGCAATGGAATTATCTGGCATGGGCCAAAAACTGGATCAGGTGAAGCAGCAGCAAGAAGTCTTCCTCAGTCTGTGCCCCAGTTGAAGTTTCTGTATGAAGTGGGATGGACCTGAAAGCTGTTCTCTCATAGTGAAAAGCCAGGGACAATGTCACTATCACATCTGTCAGCTTCCCATGGTGTCAGGTCTCCCCTCTTTCACTTGAGGAGATGCAGTTTTAGCCACTGAGGAGAATCTAACCTTTAACACAGTTCACAGAATTAATCACAGAAGTGCGTTGTACCTACCCAAATACAAGACATCCCTGAACACTCCTAGTTTTATGTGTCTTAGGGAAGAATATTTTTGTAGTCTAAAGCAAGGCTGTGACATCTGTCTTTTTTCTCCCTTCCTTGCCTCATTCTGCTGCGCTTTCCTCCTTAGTATCCCAACTTCACGCTTCCTACCCAGCCCTGCTCCTGCTCCATCCCTCCTTCTGTGTACCTTTACTTTTTCTTGCCTTCTCAGCCTCTTTACTTGGCCCTGTTTCTGTCATAAATCACTTCTGTCATAAGTCCTGACTCCTGCTGAATTCCAGTAGGCTCAGTATGGTAGGCTACCTCCCACGGGGGCACATTATTATTATTATTATTATTATTATTATTGTTGTTGTTGTTGTTGTTGTTGTTGTTTGATGGGCAGTAGCTCACATCTGTGCTGGGGTTCACAGCTCCCTTCTTTTTGGTCATAAATATAAGGCAGGAATCTGTTGCTTGCTCTAGTGAGGGGGTGGGAGGTAGGGCGGTGGAAATCTGGCCTTATTTTTAGTAAACTTATACTGAACAACTTCATAGAATCATAGAATGGTTTGGATTGGAAGGGACCTTAAAGATCATCCAGTTCCCACCCTCCTGCCATGGGCAGGGACACCTTCCCCCAGCCCAGGTTGCTCAAAGCCCCGTCCAACCTGGCCTGGAACACTGCCAGGGAGGGGGCAGCCACAGCTGCTCTGGGAAACCTGTGCCAGGGCCTCACCACCCTCACAGGGAAGGATTTCTTCCTTGTATCTCATCTAAATTTACTCTGTTTTACCCCTTGTCCTATCACTAAACTCCTTGGTAAAGCGTCCCTCCCCCCCTTTCCTGTAGGCTCATTAACATGAAATAATACCTTCATAGTGGAAAATGAAGAATTGCTTTATAATTATATTATCATGAGTTTTATCCTTTGGGAATGAAATGGAGTAACTTCAGAGGTGGCATCCAGTGGAACAATTTCAGACAGAAAGAGAAAATTGGGTCTGCATCTACTAGGAATTAATGGATAAACAGCTTTCCTAAGCTTCACGGATTCTTTGTAAAAAAGGCTTATTAGTTCTCTACAACCAGCTAGTGTATGGAGAGCCAGATCCTAAGATGCCTACTCAGTTTTCCTTTTGACAAACTCCAAGAAAGACTTGTGGTTAAAAAAACAAACAAAAAAGAAGAATTAAAAAAAAAAAACCAAACCCTAAGCAACCTCTCAGGCTGTGAGTCTTAACAGTACTTTTCTCATTAGTCACATCAAACTGTCAGAGGGTGCATTTGCGTTATAAAGGGTAAAAGAAACATGCTTTTTCTTAATACTTTTTTTTCACAGGAGGTCCGCTTTATCTGTGACTTTCCCAATGGACTTCAGTCCCTTTCCTTGAATTAGTTCCCAATGGAGTGGCAGTGCCACACTCCAGCAGTGTTCTGAATCAACAGCCAGTCTTCAGTGATGAGTTTGACATTCATTAATGCTAATTATTCATGCTCTGTGTGTTGTATATTTTGCATGTGTGTGAAAACCAGATCTCTACAGCTATTTTGTTTGATTAGCTGAGAGTGCTACCTATGTGATTTCTGAAATCCCTTGCTTTGTATGCAAATTATCCTCTCTACTGAAAGTAGACCACTGCATAAAGTGTTAAATTTAATAAGTATTCCCATCTTCAGGTCCATGGCAAACATGGCATGAGATGTGTGGGTTTTGAAGGTGATATCTTTAGGTAAGATTTTAAACCTTTTTTTTTTTTTTTTTGCTAAGTTTTGATCACTGATAGTTGCTCTGAATTCTAATTTGGTTAATTATGGTTTATCTAGCATCCATCTTTCACCTGATTTTTAATGACCTTACGTAAGCTGTATTTATTTACATCTCAAAATAGCAGGCAAAAATTCTCTTTGGCTATGCCACTTACTTTTCTCTTCAGGTATGTCTACAGCTTTGTAAAAACTGTTAAAATGGTTCTCAGTCTCATACAAAAGTAAACCTGCAAGCTCTTTCACCTTTTGCCTTAAACCACAATGCCATTGTGCTCTGGTATTTTAGAACAAAATGTGGCCCTTGGTTTGCAAGGTTCCTTCCAAGATTGACCTTACACAGGGATCAGCTAAAGGATGCAATACTTAACTTCACAAGAGATTTTCCTGCTAAATTCTAAACTGAAGAGCATTAGTGTCTGATCCAAAGGAGGGCAGTGTTTTCTCTTTTTTAAAGGGAAGCGTTTCTTTTGGTTTGTTTGAAAAAGAAGTCTGATTGAGAGACTTTTCAACTTTTGTTTTTAATTGAAGTTGCTGTGACAGTTGTTGCTTGGGTCAGCAGAGAGCATGGTCAGCTTCCAATTACCAGCAGCTAATGGAGAAATACATTTTGCTAAATCATTGTGCTGATACAGTGCCATTGATTTTAAATTATGGATGAGGCAATGAGTATTTTCATATGCTCACAGAACAGTTCAAAAAGGTGAGTTAAGCTAACGCATTCTGCAATATAGTTGTGACAGACTAGGAATGCATCTATCATCAGTCACTACAGCTTAGTTTGGAAAATCCAAAGGTAGTTCAGTTGTATTTTATTCTGCTAAATATAACTAATATTTCTGTAACGGTTTTGAAAGTATTGTTAAATTTATTATTATTTTTTTTTCAGAACATATTTCTGAGTAGATTAGAAAGTGGAACTAAACAAACTATAAACTATAAAACTCCTGGATTTGGAGGGATTTTAGGGGTGCCAGAGTAATAAAACTGAGTAATAAAACTCAACAATGAATTCTTACACATGCAGACCAAGGAAGTCAAACCTCAGCATTTCTAGTTCTGCTTTTTGTTGTTGTTCACCCCTAATTTTAGCACTTTTATGCTGTGAATCTAATATCCACAGCACACATCCCTAATTTAAATCAGTTTTGTGAGACAAGGCTCAAGTAAGCAATGCAATTGTTGTCAGCGCACAAAGATTTGAAAAAGTGGGCCTTGGGACAGATGAATAAACAACAGGAATTCAAGCTCTTCTGGTGGCTAAGCGATAAGCATAGCAACTAAGAAGGTGTTACTCTAATGGTGGTAGGAGGCAAAAAGCTGAGTTTTTGTGTAAAGCCATGGTTGTTTACTTGCTGTAGCGTGCTAGTGTCACAGAGTCACATCAAGAGCATGGATTACTCATGAGAGGTAATTTAGTGGAGATGCACGGGCTCACTTTCTGCCTCTTTCTGTCTGTGTGTATGTAGAGGCAAAATATTCAACAAGTTGTTGTCTTTATATCTGTACTCATTGCAAGACGTTAGAGTCACACATAGGTCATCGCTGTTGGGTCGTACCAGGTCACTACATACAGGACTGCACTGTGATGCAAGCTTCAGGCGATCTGGCAGTTATTTTCCAGGAGCTCAAACATATGGCCATTTGTTAAATATGGGAATAAATAATGTAGAAGTCTCATAAATGCCATGATTTTAACATATTTTTCCTGTGATCTCTTTTAGGAGGACAGGTGGTCTCTGGTCTATATGCTGACAGTTGTTCTGTATGGAGATTCACTAGCTAGGTATTACTTGTAATGTGGCAGTAGGATTATCTTTTAGAAATAATTTTAGTGATATTTGGACAAATACTTATGTCAAGTAATTTTGGACAGTATAATTAAAAGGGTACTTTTAACAATTTTCTTCCTTTTCTGGAGTAGCAGTAGTATGCTAAAGTTAATACATCTGATAAGAGTGTGTTTAGAACAGAGCTCAGTAACCTGACTGAATATGTTGGAGAACGATGTTAGGTTACATTAGAGTGTTTCTAACACAACACAGCAGCTCAGCAGAGAAAGGCATGCTGAAGAATACTGGATACTTCAGCTTGTTCTCTGTCCCATGAGAATAGTAATGGCAAGGGAAGACTAGTGAGAGGTAGGGAGAACAGTCATGATACATCTCGGAAAGTCACACAGTGCTTCATGTAAGAAAAGAAAGAAGAATACTGAAGTTAGCAAGGTTTTGAAAAGAAGCAAGATTTGAAAAAAGAAAAGATTTGAAAAAAGAAGCAAGATTTGAAAAGAAGCAAGATTTGAAAAGAACTCGTGTGGATTTACAGAACTTTGGAACAATTCCTGTGATGGGAGACATTTGATTGGTAGGAATTCTGAAGCTTATTGAGAAATGTTTCAGTTAACTTTGAATCGATTCCTGAACTAATACACCTTAGTAAATATGATGTGAAGTCACGGACAAAAGGATATGCTGAGTAGCTGGCTGGTTTCTTCCTGTAGCAAAAGATAAAACTGATGAATAAAGAACACTGGCAATATTAAAAAGTTGCATAAATGTTAAAGAACATTTGGAAATATGCAAGGTGTAGCAGTTCAGCATGCTTTCTTTTGAGCATAAATAGTCAAGAGAGAATCATTAATTCTCTTTGTACAATAGAGTTCTTTCCAGAGTGGGCCTTTGAATAGAACTGTGAAAATAATAATGAGAAGCAAATTCAGTATGAATTTTTAAAACCCAGTTTGGACATTTTATCTCTATCTTTTATTTTGATATTTTTCTAGATGTGCCCAAACTAGGTAGTTAAGAATCACAAAAAAAAGCTGTATTGATATCGCTAATGATGTCCCATACCTCAAACTCTACCAGTTTTATTCAGATTTCATCATTTTGTACGAAGTGCTTTACAAAGCAAGCTGATACTGTGATCACTGTTTAACAGAAAGGGATATAGAGAATTCGTCCCTAAATTGAAGTCTAGCAGCAGAACTGAGAATTTGTCGTGAGTTTCCCATGTCCTAGTCAGTATAAATTCATTATGAAACACATCCTCCAAAGAATTATTATTTATGAGGAGAGATTAGATGAATTTTATGGTTTTACTTCAGCAAAGCCACATGCTTCTGTACTAGGTAAGTAGCAAGGCTGTAGCAAGGACAAGGTAAGTAGCAAGGATGGAGGAGAATTATATGGAGTGGTATGCTACAATTAAAGGAATTAAATTTAAAGGGGTAAAATTTAATTCAGATTAGGCTGTTTTGACTACAGAACAACTGTAGTCAAGTTGTAACAAGTGTACAAACATGCTCAACCACCAGAAACTCTGAGAACCAGGCTGGATAAAATGATAGAAAATATACTTTTGGGGAGAGCTGGACTGGGTTGCATAACTGGGTGTATTAAATTCATTCACATGGAACAAAGAATAAAGAAAAGCTCTGCAGATGGACAGGTGAGATGCTTACCTCAAATACCTGAACTCATGAGACACGGGGGAGAAAAAAAGGGTTTGTAATGCTGAGTTTCCCTGTAGCATAGTTGCCTTCATAGTAAAATTTACCTCTGGATTTAATCTAGAGTGCAGTAATTCGTGAGCTTCTTGCTTACAATTGTGCCAACAGCCTTGACAAAATGCTTTTTCCTCATTTTTTAACTCTAAAATATTTTAGGTTTCTGCCAACATATATTTTTAAATAACATTTTGCCAGAAACGCTACCTAGAAATATTATGATGTCCTTTAGAAATGAGAAAATGTGCCAGCATAATTTACATAAATGTAGTCCTCCTTACAAATACAACTCAAGCTTACTGGCAGCTCCTCAGGCTCTGCCCTGCAGTATTTTCTCAAAGAAACTGTGTACCTCTTTAGCTTCATTATTGTTTATTTTTATGTTATATACCTGCTCCTTAGCTGCAGATGGGGATTTCACTGTGTTTGATGCTGTACAAATACAGAACAAAAAGATCACTGCTCCAAAGAAGCTGCAATTAAGACAAACTCAAAAGAGAAGGAAACATGAGGAAACTGGGATAATGTTGGCAATATGCCAGGCAGTATTTTCAGCACACTGACAGTCTGACTATTGTCAAAGCTTTTCTTTAGGGCATCAAGGAAAAGAGGGTTCTGAAGGGAATTGTGGAGAAAGATAATAGGGCAATATTGATGATATGTTGGAGTTATCTTTAGGGATCTCCTAATCACCAGGGGAAACACGGCAGGAAGCTCGGGAATGTAACGATTAGGCATGCAAGCTTACATCACAGTGGGATCAGAATGGAGCGTCTCGGTAAGGCACAAGAAGATGAGGGAGGAGGAGAACTGGGGAGCCTTAGGAATCAAAATGAGTGAACTGAGTTTGTAGTAAAGCAGCAGCTGCTATTTGAAAACTATAAGGAGAGAGATGGCCCGGTCAAAAGAATGAGCTAGGAGAAATCATCTTTGCAGTGCGATTTTGAATGAAATAAGACAGATAAGATTGCATCTGTCAAGACCAAAGAGAAGGGTGTTGTGGTAATCAATATGAGAATCAAAGTTTCAGCTGTGTGGATGGATAAGAAAAGTCATGGCTTAGATATGTTGTCCAGCAAGAATGTACAAGATGATACACAGGCAGTCTGCTTTGTGCTGACAAATTAACTTCTAATGGAAAGTACAGGTCATCTGTCTCAAGCGGGTGTTTATTAAAACAGTTATCAAACTGTTCATTTGAGAGGAAGTGGGAGGAAGGGTGAAAAGACAGATGAAAGAGTTAAACAGTAACAAGCTTTTTCAAAGCACTGCTTTCATATGGCAGCACATGGCAGCCAGCATCTGTCTGCATAAATCCAATTGTAAGGTCAAAGGTGGTCTTTCTCTTCACTGTTTCAGTGCTGCTCAAATCAGCAGCCCAATGGGTACTGTAACACTGCACGTATCCACCCTTACAGGTGATGATTCTCACAAGCTAAACTGAAACATAAGGGCCTGCAGGACTCAATGAATACACCACTGTCTCAAACACCAGGAGAGCAGCTGACTGGGCTTCAATTATTAACCAAGCCCTGTTTACTGATTTATGGGTTTTCACCAGCCCTGTGTTGCACTGACAGTAACCACTTACTAGTCAAGTTTGACTTTCTTCTTTCTTACTTGATAACAACATTTTGGTCTTTAAGTGTTATTTACTGAAAGATGCCATTGACTGGAGTAACAAGTTCATAGTTTTCTCCCAGTTCATGTGCAAGTAAACCAGCTTGTTCCTTAGAGCTAACACTACAGACAGAATCTGGCAAACAAGTGACGATAGAATTTGCCAAATTCTAAGGGTTATAACTGGACCTTTTCTTCTTCTGATGTTCAATCCCTGGAATAAAGCTTTATTGTAAATTAATTTATATGGTTAAAAAGATACGTAATTCTGTCTCAGTATTATACTTCACAGACAATGAAATTAAATCCTAGCTATGCCATTATTGTGTTCTGTGACCAGAGATCTTTCTCATATGTTCACCAAACAACCTTTTCTATGTAATAAAATGTTAGTTCATGTGAAAGTCCTTAACTCACAAAAGCTGCAGTTGCATCTACTGCGGTTTTACAAATGCAAGAGAACAATTATGAGACCTGGGAACTTCTTGGGTAGAGTGACTTAGCTACTTTAAAAAAAAAAAAAAAAGGCAGCAGATTTGTTACACAGGGGAGCAAGACTTATGGTTCTGAATAAAGGTGTGGCTCCTGTTCCTGAAGAGCACTAGGTGATGTAAGGAGAGCTGCATGGTGACACACTGAAGGAGTTAGGGGCAGAAAACAGTAATGTCAGTTGTGTTCTGCTGTGAGTTACTTCTCTCTGGGTTAGTCACTTCAGCACAGTCCTTCAGCTACAATATTTTCCTAACTGAGATACCTGCTGCTGCTTCTAGCTTCTGTGGCACTCTGGCATTGCACCTGGCACCCTACAATCCTTTTTCCAGGAAACAGTTTGACAATTGGACCTATCTCTGAGACTAGTAATCCTGTGTCCTTTTATAGGAAATTTCCAGTTTTCCCAGAACATGTTCATTTTTTCTGGTTGTTATCATTTCTAGCATCTGTTGTTAAAACAAATGAGCTTAGGGAACTAAAGAATACAGGTCTTGAAAACTAACTCTAGTAAATGCCCATCACTGCTTCACAAAACTTAAAGATATGCTCTTGCTGTTGTACTGCCTTTTTGAGGAGTCTTGTATATATACACACTGCTCCCCAGATAGATAATTTTCAAAGGAGATAGAAGGGAGTCCTTCAGACTGACTAAATGGAGTAAAATAATGGTGTTTGATTCTCTTGTTCCCACAGCTGTAAGGACAAACAGCCTTTTGCACCATGTTAATTTTTCCTGTTGTCCATGGCAGTCAGGGAAGGCCATAACCCATGTGATTTCATGTGAGGAAAGATTCTGCCCTGGAAGGCCACTCAGTCACTGTCTGCAGAACACTTCTTGGCTTTCAAAATTCATGTATACTGCAATAATGTGGTGTCCTGCTTAAAGGTTTATAAGTTTTTCTCTTTTTAGGATGCTCAAAAATAATCTTAACCTGCCATGCAAGGTTATAGATTACATGATACCTCTTTTCTGTTAACACTATCTGGTTAAGATTTCACAATCCAAGGAGGCAGACAAGGTCTTTTGCAATCATTAGAGAAATTAAAATTCCTTTCTTGTCAATCATGTTCCAGCAGAAGAATGTGCTGTTCTGAATTGCTTCTTGAGTGGCACATTAATTTCACCCATAGTTCTAACACTACTTGAGAGACTTGAATAACATTTAAGTTATCTTGGGGTCATTTTATACCTGGGACTCATATTTCAATAAAAATTTCAATAGGAATAGCAATTACAAATGTACTTGAATTACAGCTTCCCCTTTGTGAAGTTACTGCAACAGGCATCTACATCAGGAACAGGGATTTCCCACTTGTTATTTATTACCAGAGCTGTTCCTCTTGTACCTAAAGAAATTCAGAACTTTCCCACACAAATATTATAAATATGTGTTGTTTTATTTCCAGTTAAAATACTTAGTCTCTATTGCTACAGCACAATTATTTGCCTACAGAATATAAAACAAAAATGTGATTCTTTTTATTGACTATATATAGTAAGGTCTGTGTGTCAAAACATAGGTTGGATCAATGTTGACCACCCTTGACAATCCCATCTGAGCTTAATTACTCTTTCTCATGTCTATGATATTTGTTTCTCTTGCCAGGAAGTGTCAAAAGATGTTCAGGAGTCTCCCACTGCCTGTGTTATGCTCTAAAAATACAGTTTGATTACAAAATAACTCCTTTCCCCTCTCTGAGGTGACCAGCCAGCTCAAAGTCTGTTTCCAGAGATGAACAGTATCTTGCACTGAATGGCATTTAACCCATTGAAAACTATCTTTTTAAATGGTCAATATTGACCTGTAATTTTATAAATAAATAAATAAAAGATTTAAAGGGGTGTATCTGTTGTTACTCTGTTTTGTTTTTTCCAGCACTGATCATAGGAAAGAGTAACACTGATCTTCAGATAATCACAAAAAAAACCGATTTGGGTGCAGCTCTTCAATAGTTGCATACAATATGGATCTCTGGATTTGTTATATACATCTTCATTTGGTGTGATGGCTGGAAAAACGGGAATATTTTACACACACTGGAAAGTGCATGTTCAAGTTCTTAAGAGCTAGTACAAATAAGAAACAAAAACATCAGCATGCTTGTTTGTTGACATGTTCCCTAAGCATCTGAAGTGTTCCTGCATTCAGGGGGTCATTGTTACAGCTGACAACCTTCTGCAAAGTGTGCCAAATGAATTATTTTTGTTTGCTCTGTTTGGCATAACAGTAACAAGGCTAATTATGTAATAATATAATTATTTGCTTTAAGACCTGTTTTGGGCAGGGGCGAACACTTAGGTCATCCTATATTTCCCTTCAAAGTCTTCCTTTAAGTCAGTTAGTTACAACTAGTTCTATTACTTTCAGGAAGACCTGGTGAAGTGACCCACTCCCTCCCATCTTCCGTGGCAAAGACATTTTGGCAGAGGAGCAGCACCCGTTCTCATGGGGAATGTTCACTTGTTAACAATAGTTTTGGTTCGCATAGCAGTATGTGGAGTTATTTCTTCCTCTTCAGTTTTCATTCTTTCATTTATGTAGGCAACAGAATAAAAGGAGCTTGAAGACCATGCTGCTGAGTGGAGATGAATGAAGAGAGAAGAAATCCTGGACAAGTAGCAAACTTCCCAAGAGATCAGTTCTTTTCCCCTCTCCTCTCAGTTGCATCCTACTTGACTTAGGGACAGTACTTGTGCCAGAAAAAACAAAGTATACCCCAAAGCCTCATCATTAGTTCCTTTGCTGTCAAGCTGTTCAAAGCAAGGGCAGTTGTTCTTTAGTTTGATAGCAATTCAGCACCAAATGAGAAAAGTAGGTTCTTCTTCTCTCTTCCCACCTCCATCCTGGCAGAGAAAGAATAGCCCAAGATTCTCTCCCCTCAGTCTGTGGTCTGCCAGCCCCTTGGGTGCTGTTTTAAACCTACCTCAAAGTCCTGATCGAGTTAGATCAAAGCTGGTGAGATCAGAAGCTGGGCAGTTAGAATGAGAAGTGCTACTCTGTGCAAAGATGTTTGGTATCTATTTAAGCAGCAGTATCTCTGCCAGTGTAAACTGCAGTGTTAGTCTACTGCTAACTATGTGACAGGTCTTTGTTGTCTTGCTGTATTGGAGTCCTGGTGGCACATGTTTTTGCTTCTTTTTATCTATCTGTGCTACTGTGGAAGCAGAAAAAGAGGAATGCTTCCTAGAGATTGAGAGACTAGTAGATCAGAAGACAAAAACTCAAACTGTATCACTGATAAAAATGTCTGGTAGAAGTTTGGGCAAGATCAAAAATGGGTCTTGTGCTCTTTTTCCCTTCTCTAATTTGGGAATATCTCTTCTATCTCTGGCACACCTGTTTAGACTGTTAATCTTTCTCTGGAGAAGTTTGTTACGGTATGTTTGTACAATACAAACTTTAGTTGGGGTTAATCTATCCCATTACTCATCTTTGTTCTCATTTAATATTTGGTTGCTTTTCCTGTTTCAGTACTTATCAAATATTCACTTGCATTTTGTTTTGGGTTTTGGGGTTTTTTTAAAGCAACTTTAGATTTTTAAGAGAATGTCTGTTTTGATTATCATATATTAACAAAGTTTGAGTACACTTTTCTTCAGCATCTTATTTCCTTGACAATAGATAATGATAAACTTTTTGCTTTAAAAGACAGGTGTCTATTATCATTTTGAGGGCTATAGCACAATACTGTAAATCAGTCTTTATCTGAAAAGCATCTATCCATTTTTGTGTGATTGTTGGGATTTTCAGATCTTCAGATTTTCAAGAAATGTAGAAAAAGCCATCTTCTTGCCCATGTTTTCCATTTTCTTATCTTTTTTATTACGGCTTTTTCGGTGTTTTAAAATAAAAATTGATCTGTGTGGTTATTCTTTTTTTGAGAATAGACTGTAAATTTTCAGGGCCCTGATCTTTCATTTTAGTATTTCAAAGCAGAAATATAAACTTGTCTTGGTGCTTTTCCAAAGATGTGGGCCAGCTGCCTGCATCCTGAATCTAATGTTGTTGATGACTTTCCTAATTGTCTTCCACATTCCCTCCTAAGACACAATGCTCATCAGCCTGTTTTCAGCATCCAAGAATTTGGGCCCTTTCTCATTCTGTTGCATAGTCTTTTTTCTTTCTCAGTATGATCTCTTTTAGAATGGATGTTTCCCTGTTTTACAAGATCCTAATCTTGCAATCATGCAACCCAACTAGCTGCAAGATACAGTGATTCTAATTTGATTTCAACCTACCTCTGGAGGCTAGTTGGGAAGATGAATAACAGTATCTTGTTTTCTTTTCACTAGTCATATTCTAAGCAGAAGAATTTGGGAATTTTACCTCAAGGTGAAGTTTCACAAAACTGGAAAGGTTACAGATCAGCATAAGTGGATAATTGTGTGTACCAATCTAACAGAATATTTGAAGTAATTATACTGAAGCTGATCTTATTATGGCTTGGTATTACAAAGAACAGGAGGAGAATGTGTCTCTTGACAGCTGTTGGCTTTAGTAGGTTATGGTGACTTCTGGTTTTTGTTGAGCTACATAAATTAGGTTTTCATCACTGGGGAGTATCCAGAAAGTTCTTAAGTATAATTGTTTACCTTTTTAAAAAAAAAAAACAAAACTAAAATCTACATTCTGTAGAGGTGGTTGAGCAAGGAGAGCAGTGCAGAAGTTTCTGTTAAGTGTATATTTGAATACCTGCTGAGGAGAAAAGCTATTTACACTACAGGATTTTGTTGATGCAGAAGAAGTGGGTGAAGATTGAGAATGAAGAAGTTATTGTTAGTTTGACAGAGAATTTTGGTTTGATAGCATTTTTGTGCTCACTTGCCTGAAGAGAAACTTACTGTAGAGGGTATAAGGCAAAGAAAAAGCATATGAGTGAAGAACACTTGCTTTACGGAAAATTTGTCTTAGATCCTGTGGCTCTTTTCCTGCCTCTTCTGCCAGAGACAAATACATATCACTTTTGTTCTAGATTTGTTTGTTTATCAATTATTAATTCATCAGTAGTCCATAACCTTGGTATTAGATGTTGATTGGGGCACTTTTGGCCACTGGAGCGCATGACAGCTCAAACGAAAGTAGTGAGTTTGTTGAGAAATTCTTTTACCAAAAAATGTTTAAATTTGTTTTTAACAAGGCCTGAGTGATTTAAGTGTAGAGAGAAGATACCCTAACCTTGAGAGTAGATACATCCTGGCAGAATTGCTCAAACAAGGCGGAGAATAAAGAACAACTTGGCCAGACAACAGGGTTGGGAAACATCCAAGGAGAAGAAATTGTCCTCAAAAGACTCATGACCATAAAAGAGAAAAAGGAGTAGGGGGCTAACTCCCCAAACAACCACCAATGACCACCCGAGACCCTGCACATGTGGAGTGTAGTTTTGCAATGCCAGCATTATGTAAATGTAGTAGATAGGTGGAAAGGTGGAGACTTCTTGGAAAATGTATGAATATTCATGTCTTTATGTTATATATAAAGGATGAACTTTTGTTTTAATGTATGCACGTTAGGTGGAGCGGTCCTCCTGCATCTGTCACTATAATAAAGAGAATGCCTGCTTCTTAATGCTACCTTGGTGTTAAGAGGTTTATTCCCAATTTCAGTGACAATTTCATTCTGATAACTGTATGCTAGGACACGGTAATACTTTTGATTATTTTCTCTGAATCATATTCCTCTTCTTTCCCTGGCAATAGCAACAGGTGGGGTACAAAATCTGCTACCCGTTTTGATTAAACAATTTTTTTTTCCAAACAAATTATGCCTATGAAAATGTTTTAAATGTGTATGGAACATGCGTTACTTTTATTTCATTTATTTTTATTCTTAACATCTGCTCAAATATATTCAGACTGAAGTTATTTATGCTTATGTAAGTAACAAAAGAAAACTTGCACGTTTACAAATGAAGTGTGATAACTTGGTAACTTTACAATTTGCTTTGGTTATTTTATTTGCCTGCCTGTGACTTTCACATGAGCAGCATGCTTCTAAAATGCTTATTTGCAGATGTCACTTTAAATATTATTTTCCAAGAGTTTATTTTTCTTAGAAAACAGATGTCTGTAATTATCTTCTTTGACCTTCGAGACTTATCAAAGTCAAATAGGTAATCATCCAATCAGACGGGCTATCATTATCAGAAGAAAAGTAATTATAATCTGAATATGTTTGAACATGATTATTACAAGCCTTAAACAGTTACACTTCTGATTGGGGCAGAACTAAAGACATTATCACTTCATAATTCACATGATGTAACTTCACTTATCCTTGTAATTTTGGAATATGAAGAGCTAAATTTACTGAACAGTGTAGTTCTTTAAACTTGGGGGAAAAAAAAAAAAAAAAAAAAAAAAAAAAAAAAAAAAGAAGTAGTACCCTCTCTAAAGCCAGAAGAAGGATTCTCAAAATCTTTATACTGAAATTAGGGAGAACTGTATTTAGAGAACATAAGAACTAAAACACAGTACTAGAGAAATCTCTAAAAGGGCTGTGAAGTACGCATGTATTTGTGTATGAAAATGTACTTGGAATGAAATGTTTTCCTACTCTGGATTCAATTTAACAAAGCACTGAGAGTCTCCGTGGATCTAAGCATTTACATGAAGAGCTCTGTGTCTCCTGAGATCAGGCCCAAAGCTCGTATAGCTCCTTCAGTTCATATCTTCTCATACTTAGGGAGTTAAAGTATCCTTTGCTGAGCACAGCTTGAAAGGCCCAATACTTGAGCTGTCCTTGGCAGAGGTCAGTGACGGGATGACCGTGCCACTCCAGAGGGACTGGCAGGTTCACCATGGGCTGAGACCTAGGCAGGAGCTGCTGCCGTGGGAGATGGAATTACACTGCTGTAACCCCTGTAAGTACAGTTGTAAGGAAAGATGGAGGTAGGTCTTAATCTCATTCATGGCGGGTTTGAAAATCATGCAGATAGGGAAATTTGTTCTTTAAAATGAGAAATTGTGGTATTGTGAAAAAATGCAGTGGAGCAGAAAGAAATGTTGATCATTGGAAGATGGAGGAAAGAAGGGGAGAAGGAGAATTCTTAAATACACAGGGTTGCCCATGGTAGATGTTTGGATTACCAGCATGGGATGCTTTTACCTGATCTGAGATGTAAAAGCTCAAAGCTCAGAAGTTACACTAACTTCATAGTGAGAGAAAGTTTTCTGTTAAAAGAAAAATCCTCAAGAATTGTACCTGCTGAATTTTGTGTGGGTTTGAACAACAATGTGATCATGTTCAGTTGCTGAATACTCCTGCCCTGCAAGACGTAATTACAATGGTTGACTTCACAAAGTGTGAGCTAGCAGAGCTAGTACCAGCTGATAGAAAAATCCTCATAGGGGGAAGGTCAAGATTCTCCTCAGTGTCTTTCAGCACTATGCTCTGTGTTCAAATGAGGTGGAACAGAATGGTTGGAGACCTTCTGCTTAGGATTTGTAATGTTTTTCCTTGACATAACAAAGACACAAGTTCTATTATACTGGTCCTGCACAAAACGGGTGTGCGGAGTAGGGGCTGGGTAATTGAGCAGTTTTAAAGATGGAAGAAGCTTTTCAGATCACTGGGGATATCTGTCAGAATCATCTAACTGCACTGTTGGCCATTTCTTGGGTCTTGCACATACTTGGGAATAATTATTAGCATTACATTCTCCATGGACCATTTGAAAATCAAATAATTTTTAAAGATGAGGAAATAGATTCTTTCACAGCAGGTTATGGCCTGTGGCAATGTGAATGGGTTTTAGTTTTTTGCTTGGGACGTGCTTCAGAGCTTCATAGAACCTTGGAAAGAGACTTTTTACACCCAGAAGATGTCTTGGTGCTTACCACACCTCTGAAGAGGAGGCAATACTCTCACAGATGATTTAGAATAACCTGAAGGCTACCAATCTGTAATTAAAGCAAAAGAAATGGCAATTGTTCTGTAAATAGAGAAACTACCTTAGGCATAACCTGTGAGACAAGAATTTGCTTGGAGGAAGGGGTGTCAGGAGGGTGGAAATTCTGTAGAGCTATCTAACTCCCCCAAAACTTACAGGTCTGCAGATTTTTAAAGGGCTCCAGTCCTATTACAGAAGGTTTATCTGTAAGCTTACCCATATTTCAAAACCACTGCATAGGCTGGATGAAAAAGGGAAACCATTCCAAGAGTCAACAGCATGATTTAACATTTTTCAGAACTGAAAAGGGACTTTGTGGCTCTTTCAGCTCACCCATGTTTCAGAGACCTTTTGATGCTGGACTCCACTTTTAGAACTTCCCAGCTGACATAGGACACAAATGATGTTGCTAGCTTGCTGCAGGAGAGATCTAAACTCTCCATGGAGAAATTACTTGCACTATCTGAAATTTACAGCAGTGATTAAACCTACAGAAGGTTTCCAACAGTAGCTGTATGAAAGAAAGTTTGTAGTCAGGAGACGAAGTGCATCACTGTGATGAGGACTTCGAAGTCAGGAGATCTCAGACGTGCTGTCACACGACTGGAAAAGTTAATATTGTGACGTTGCTGCTACGCTTAATTCTAGGCATAAGCAAAATCATGCCACCAGTGTCTGTAGACAGTGTTGCAAGTGGTTTGTTATGTTTCCGTGTAGGGGAGCGGGGAAGTCACTGTTCAGTGAAAAACGTGGCGGCTGATAAAAGCATGGTTGTCATTTTTCCTCCTTGCTTGTCAGAAGTGGAAATATCCTAGTCCCCTGGAAGGAGGAACACAGACACCAGAAATAGTCTCTAGTGTAGTTAAAAGCTTCCATGATACTAGAATAATATATGATTTGCAATTTTAGTTTCTAGTAATGAATGAGAACAAAATGTTCATATTTTAGTCCGGTCACTCCACATCAGGGATGAACTAGAAACACCCTCTCCTGATTTGCTAAAAGAAAATTCAGAGAGAAGAAAAAAAAATGTTCTGGAGTGACTTAGACAAGATGAAAATCAATTTGGGTTTTTGTCATGAAAATGTACTGATAAAAATTAGGTAAATCATTCCTCAAGTCAGTTTTTTAATTGCTTGATTTTTTTTCTTACTGGGCTAAGTCACTCTCAGAACTGACATTTGGGACTCAGACAGGGAGTGTTTCTGATGTCCCAGCCAGTCACAGATGAAATTATTGGGCATGCGGAACCATGTTTTGCTTGGGCCTTATGGAATTATTTCCTTTTAGCAGTAAGAGAAGTGAAACACTAGAAGCTGTTAGCTGTGGTAGCATGGTCTTCATGGTGAAGAGCTGTGGAAAAGCCAACACAGGAGATGAGATTTCCCTGTTGCTGATTGCTAATGTAGGGTCTAAGGCACTGAACTAGAGATGTGAGTGGCTTTCAGGAGCAGAAAGTGAGAAAACCAATGAAGTGTAGGTTATTTGAGAGGCAAGAGAGACAGCTTGTTAGAGCACAGGATTGATTAAAAGGCAGGCTAGCATTTCTGAATGACTGCTTTTTGTTCCTAGCACATTCAGAGAATCATGATTTTTTATATATATATATATTTGTAGCAGAGAAATCTATCTTGCCAAAGCAATATTCCACTTGTATCATCATGCTGCCCTTGCAGTGCCCTTACGAAGCACTGTACTGCAGTTTGGCCCAGCGTAAAAGGGAAACAATGTGTTGAATCAACCAGCTTCCTCTGGTTTATTTTTCTGATCTGCAGTAATCTTGAATTTGTCTTACTAATGCCATCACATAACAAGAGCAACCTGGTCTAAGCTTGGAGAGTGAGTGTTTTCAGGATTTATCCCCAAATTGCTACAAGATTCGATCAATAAAATTTGACTGTTCCTTCTAACTTCTTTCCTGTCTATACATCAATTTACTTTAGAGGCTGTGAAATTCTTGGGTGAAAAGGAGGTCTCCCCAGACATTTCATTCTTCACAAATAACTGAAACTCATGTTAACAATTTATTAAATAATGAAGAACTGCCTGTGCATTGTCCATTTTCCAGCCGCTTAACTCCTTGATCAAGACAGAAAGTCAAAACCAGATGGGACATCTCCCTTCAAAAACATTTTCATAAATTATTCTTACATCATCTTTACAGAGTTTCTTGAGAAAAAAAAAATCTATTTTACAGTTCTATTACACTTCAACAATGCTATATATATATATATATATATATATATATATGAAAACAGCTTTCTAATTGTTGATTATTTCACTCTTGTCTTATTCAGAGCTTTTTCACATTCCTTTCAAGACCATGAATATTTAGATTAAGGAAGAAAATATTTGGGCTATGATTGAGTGGATGGAAATTATTTTACTGACAGTTCTTTAAATCTTTTTTTTTTCTTTTTTGTTAACAAGCTCAACAACTGTTCTTACCTTTCAGGCATTTTATATTTCCTTCATGTGAAATTTCTTCCCTTCCCTCTCACTTTATATTTATAAAATTAAATCACAGAAATCTTTTTCCAAAGAATCACCTTGACAAGTCACTGCAGCTTGTGGCTTTTGTTGCTGTTATGCCTCACTACATGCCTATAAATTCATTTACTTCAATTGAGCTTTGTCTTGTAGGAATCAGTCTTTCCTGCGATTTCATTGTCTTACATGATGGGTTACAGCTGCTTATCAAGGATTTTTTCCACAAAAACGTACTTTAATCTGGTCTGAAAGATTCCACTGGGTTTTATCTTCTTCTCTGCTCCCTCTTGCTCCCAGAGCTACCTTGTGGCCACACACTTCCTTTCTGAAGAGGCAGTCCTTCTGGCCATATCAGGATGGTAAATTTAGAGATTTCCTAGAAACAGTACTATAATTAAAAGTGACTCCTGTTTTGAATAAATTATACTATAGGTGGCTGTTGAACTTCTCTATATGGTCCATCCTCTAAACTACTTACATTACAGGTTATGCAAATTAAATAACTGATATACACCCCCCCCTTTTTTTTTTTTTTTTTTATGTTAACAGTTTGGGGCTCTGAGCTGTGACAGCACACTGTTGTTTGTAGACAGCCTAGTGTATTCATGGAGCTCAGTTAATTGAATAATAAAACCAGTATGTGCCTCCCAGTTCAAAAGCATTCATTCCTCAGAGCCAGTGGCATCTGCCTCAGAGAGGCAAACCTGACATGCAGTAGTAGGGCTTGAAATGTCTGGATAGTGCACACGTTGTCCTTTTACTTAGAATAATGTAATGTCATTAACTTAAAATAATCTAACATTCAAACGGAAATTTAGGTTCAGCAATGATGGGATTCCTGAAGAATTATTTAATCACCAAGCAAATAGTATTCCATGCTCAAAATTTTCAGCAGCTAAAAGCAGGACAAATTTTATGAGCTAACTTCTCTGGGGAAACTTACTTGGAAAACATTGAGGAGACAGCTTTCCAGGAAAGTTGCATATGTATGCATGATTATATGTTGGTGTAAGTTAAAAGAGAATTCATCCTACAGTTTTTTGTAATATGACTCTTATACAAAACAAGTGGTGTTCTTTGAGAAAGCTACTTTCTAGTTCTTATATATCATACCTTTACTTCCTTTCAGGGTTTTCTTATGAACTACCTGACCTAATCTTGAAACATGTCCTTCAAAAAAGTAAGCCCTTTTCCCCTTTCATTATTCTCTATCCAGTTTTCCATTTCCTTCTCAGAACTTAGTCCATGGTACTTGTGCATAAAACACAGATAGGCTACTTCCATGATAATCTTAAACTAGCCGTGCATTTGCATTTGTGTTGCTCAGGCCGTGAATGCAATGATCATCCCCACTTGCTGGGATTTTTGTTCAAATCATGGATTACTCTGAGTGTACAGACAGACTTTCTCTTGAATGAAATTAAATCAGTTAGGCACCAGGACCACACTTTAATGTACTCCAAACACTAGTGTGTATGCAGTCTATAGCACCGACCAGAGCTAGAGTTCTGCACAGGGCAGGGAGAGACAGAGACGGTGCAGGATTCTTCCTGGATCTTGATAAGAAAGGCCTGACAACAAATGGCTTAATAAAATAGCTGGTTTAATAAGGCAGAATAACAAGAAGAATATAGAGAGTGAGTAAATCTTACATCCTTTCAGATGCTGGGAATCCCACGACTGTGCATCTGAAGGGACACTGGACATTTTTTCTCACTGCACACCGCACCAATTCTGTCTGTGGGACTGGTTCCTCTTCCCACCCATGCCATGGTGCCTTTTGTATTGTGGGCCAAGCAGAATCATATATCTTCTCGTGACAGCCTGGAATGTTATCTCTGTTATAACATCCACCGGCACACAGCACAGGCTGGCATGGGGCATGCCATCATTCCTGAGGCTACTTGTGCTAATGTACTGGCTTCTCAAGGCTGAAGTAAAAGGCCCAAAAGAGCAGACATGACTTGCTCAAGATCACTGAGTCCTTGAATATAATACTTTCTGCAAGGCTCCCAACACAGCTACTCCAAAGTAAAAGTGCTCTGAAATGCATGCAAGGTAGCTGTCAGATTCTTAGTGCCAAAATCTCATTTTACAAGTATGTTCCTATCAGTCCATGCTACTACATAATGTAGGCAGTAGCCTTGATGTATTAAAAAGGAACTATAGTTCTCATTTCTGGTTTTGCACAGACCTTATGGAACCATGCATCCTAAAAACTTCCTTGTCTCATCTAAAACCAGTAATTTGTCTTGGGGTGGGTGACAGGGATTATAGCAGTTCTATTTACATTGGATGCCCTTAGCTTTCTAAAAAATCTTTAGCTGATTTTGCAATTTTTTTTTTAATCTGCTTTCTATCCAAAGTTATTGACCTTTCTGTCATTTGCTGAAATTAATCATAATTTACTAATTCTGGATGGATTTTTCTGTTATGATAAGAGAGACATTCATTTTCACCTTTCCTTCTAATTCTAGCATTGACTTGACACTGTGCATGTCTACTTCTACTATTACAGAATTCTTTACTCTGTTTTAAACAACGCCAGAAGCTTTCCTAAGGAATCTGAACTCAGTTAATTAAGCAGCTTATCTAATGCTGCTTCAAAAGTTCATCTGTTCTGTATCACAGCTAATCTTGAAACTTGGCATGAAACTATGCACAATTTATTTTGCATTATCATGCTGTATTCTTCAGAACACATGACAGGAAGGTTAGTGTTCACATAAAAGTGACTGGATGCATTTTCAAAGCACAAAAATCTGAGACTTATTAAGCTTCTACTTTGGCTCAAGGAAGTCCCTGAGCTACAAAGAGTTTATGAACATGTCAAGTATATAGTGATACTCTTCCTATGCATACCCTATTGGTTGCTGTTGGAGGTAGAGCATAATGGGCTGGATGGACTTTTTGTTAGCTTTTCTGTAGTTGTTCTAATGTATTTTATTAAAAAACCTATGTCCAAGTTTGAAAAGAAGCTATTCATAGCACACTAGAAGTAGTATCACTTATACTACCACTGAAGTTGTCGCAACCTCTCTCTTCTCAACTGCTGCTCATCCTTGTGATTTTATTTACTTTTTTAATAGCAAAAACCTTATATGATACATCTTGCAGAGGAGGCTTCTGATAAGCACAAGTGAGGTTTAAGTGTCTGACCTTCCTGGACTTCCTATGTGGTATAAGCATTTGATTGCTGAGCACATCTTTACAAAAATTTTCCCTGCATCTTCAAATATACCGGTATAGAGCAAAGTAATCCAACTCTTGTATAGGTCTCTAGTTGTTAAAATAATACAAATATGCTTTTAAATATAGTTTGTAACACTTGTCTTCAGTTTTAATAAATGAGAAGTAATCAGTTTAAGAGCAGTGCTGTAAAAAAGACCAATGGAATGTAGCAGCAGTTCTGATGTGATGTCTTTGTCATAATTTTTTCTTTTTTTTTAAGAGAGTGTGTTGATTGCAATGAATTTTGACTTAAGATAGATAGGAATTAGGGATTTTGCACTTCTACAAATAATACCAAATGCAAGAGGTCTCTTGAGAGCTGTAGAACTTACAAAGTATTAGTGACTTAATCATTTCAACAGCTGGTATGCTAAAAGGAAATTATTTTTCAAATTACTTTTCCAGGATTGTGTTCTTAAACATTTAAATGTAGATGCACACATGAGGAACAAGGTATGTGTAAATAATCCCAGTCACTTTAGTAAGTGATACACATATACATGTGCTCAGGAAAATGTATGTCAGAACAGGACTTGAAAATGCTGTCTTCTAGTGCAACCAACAAGAGTGAGGATTAAGTTCCTGCTGAGAGTCAAGGAGGGCTTTCCAGTATTTTTTCTAGGCCTTGCACTGATGTGTACCATAGCCATATTTCCATCCACTGTCCGTCATGCTTTCCCCGTGCACAGTTTCTATCCTGGACACTGCCACCACACCATGGCAGCCACCACCCCGGTACCACGGAGACGCTGGGCTCTGGGAGTCTGTACTGGTTACTGAGAGGAACGGCTGCTGAGCTGACCGGACAGCAGGACACTGGCATGGCAAGACAGGGCAGGGTTTGTTTTGGATATTGCTGCAGAAATCTGCAAAAAGGAAGTGTTTGTAATAAGATGATTAGAAAGAAGTGTCTGAATAAGGCTTTTAAAAATTATTTTAATTTGGAATCAACATTTTCAGTGGATTTGAATGGCGATTATCTCTCTGGATTATACAATATGCCATATGTACCTGAACTGGTTTTCTTTAACTATAAACTTTATTAACAACAAAGAATGTTTTAAAGTTCTAATGAATATAAGCCATGGCTGCATTTTGGAAGGGAACTAATAATGAGGTACTTCAGCTCTGCTTTAGTTGGACAGGGCTTCTAAACATTCACTGCTAGTGTTGGCTGTATGTGTTCACCAACTGTTTTGGGGAGGTAGATTTTTTTACAGGAGACCTTTGAACATGCATAAGTGAGCAGAAAGGATCACTGTTTCTGAATTAGAAATTTCTTCTGGTGAAATTTACATCATAAAAGAAACTCGTAGTATGAAATATAATGGTTTGGGTTTGTGGTTTTTTTAACCTAGAGGCAGTTCTCAACTTCAGTCTTCTATTAAACTACATGAACTCTATTCTGTTCGTCTTTGGGAAGAGCTGTACTTCTGTTACTAGTAGAGATTACAGTGTACTTAACCTATAAACTCTTTGAAAAGAAAGGAAAACAAATTGCAATATTTAAAGCAGTGCAAGTATGAATAAGAAACTGAAGGTCTGGAAGTATTTTACATTTGTATCCCGCCTCCTTTCCCAGCATCCACAAGGTTACAATAATACATTACAGACTCGCGGTATCCTCATAAATTGTGTATTACTACCTCCGTTTTATTGATGGGGAGCTGAGATACAGAAATACTTGCGGTTTCTCAATTCATGCAGTAAGCCAGTTTAAAAAATGGAAATAGTATCCCCCTTTTCTGAATCCTAATTGCACTTGAAGCAAAAAAGCATTTTTTTTTTTCTCTCATAAAATAATAGCAAAAAATGGGTGGGATCTCTGGCAGTCATAAAGTTCATCCCTATTAATAGTTCCACTCTGTTTATGTCAGTTTTGAAATATGTTTGTTTAACTTGTTCTCTAGTGACAAATATACCACAACCTCTCCAAGCAATGTGTTTCAACATCTCACTGTGCTTATCATTAACAAAATTTGCTGCAATTTAAATCTGTTACTTCTTGTTCATAATAGGCATGGAGAACAAATTACTCCTTTCCTTTGAAAACTGTATCCATACTCCTCCTCAGTCTTCCTGTCTGGAGATTAAACAATTGCAATTCTTTTGATCTTTCACTGTGGGTCGTGTTTTCTAACTTTCTGATCATTCTTATTGCTCTCTGCTGCTCTCTCCAGTTATTGAGATCATTCTTGAAATGTGGTGCCAAAACCAAGGCCCTGCACTCACGGCTGACACCTTCATAGTACTGAATAAAGCAGAAGGATTACTTCACTCGTCTCACAGAGCAATTTCCTGTTACACACCAAATATGATGCTTGCCTTTTCCCCCACAGAATGACACTGCTGATTCATATTTCTTGTCTCATGTTGGCGGTCTGTTTTTCTGCAGAAAGCTACCCAACCACTCAGGCCCTGGACTGGTCTCTCTGTGCCCACCTTGCATTTGTCATACATGTGAGTTGGGGCTCTCCCCATCTTTTTTTCGCATTGTGACTCTTGTCAGTGGAGAGCACTCAAAAGACATTTGGTTTACTGTTTTAGGATTGGGCTGCCTCCTCCTTTCTGGGCTGGATATATAGAGGTAACAGGAACATAAAACTCCAAGACATTACTACTGCAGACCACACTGTGAAGTAAGTACTTTTGTAAATTCTCCAAATGTAAGTTATGCTTCTTGCCTATGCTGTGTTGATTGAAAGATCAGTCCAGGACCTCAGTCACCACTGAAGAGTGGTTCAAATATTTGCTCTAATGTCCAGTTTAACCATATTCCCCTCTTCTCATAGCAGGATGTTCTCTGTGATGCTGTGTCATGTCCTGCTCAGATGAGGGAGACAAGTGACTCAGATTTGCAAATCCCCAACAGAGCAGACAACAGTGAGACAAGTCTCCAAGTCCAAATATTTATTAACTACCCACAATGTACTAAATGAACACACGATAACTGGCTAAGTATATAGCAAGTTGTGGCAAGCAATACAATATGACTTGCATTTCTTAATGGGAAAAGGAAAAGAGGGAGATAGAGGGAATGGGGAAATACAGATCACCGGTCTGGGTTCCTGTGCTGATCCCGCCAGCGAGGGTTCCAGGAGGCATCTGTCTTCTTCCCTTCACTGCACTCTCCAGGGCCCCCCTCTTTCTTCCCCCTCTTGATTTATACCCACTTTCCTTGGGTCCGTCCCCTAGGCCGACCCACATAACTACGTATCCCATGTATGGGGAGGGGTAAGGTGTTTCATGGGATGATGTCACTAGCATGATCATGACAGCCCTCATTAGCATATTGAGGGGTGTCAACTTTAATATGCATTTCGTGGATAATGAAGCAAAGTTCATTCACCAGACACATGGCCCTTGAAATTTGCCCAGGGGCCCCAGAGGAGGGCTGTCCTGTCCCCACAGGACTCCCTCCTCCAGCTGCATCTCGTGTTATTCAGGCAGCCTTATCAGCTTCAACCTCCACACCACCCACCTGTGACTCGTAGTTTTGTCTTGCGAGTGTTTGAGGCATTTCTTTGATTAGCCTCAACTTTTGCTTTCTCAGGCTGTTTTTCTTAGTTTCTTGCAGGCCTGGTTTCTCATCTCTCACATGCTGATACCTCTGCAAAGAGCAGCCCTGTCCTTTCTTTCTTTCACTAGGCCCTGTAAGCCAGGATGTCTCCATCTTCGTTCACGAGACAAGTGGTGTGATTGTCAGGGTCATCTTTGGCAACACTGAATGTTTGACTTCTGTTTTCCTGGACTGGGGTGATTGCAAGAGAAAAGGACAATCTGCAGCATCTGGCAGGTGATAAACAGGTGCTGCATTTTACCTGATTCCCTATTTATCTTCATCACTTTCATTTGTCCTCTTCAAAACATTTTTTAGTAAAGTTTTCCTCAAACAAGAGCTCATCCTCTTCTAATATATAGTGTGTTACATTCTGCCTTGCCACACCAAGTGCCAGCAGGAGTGGTTTGTTACAGCCCTTGCCGCTAGAACTATCCTCCCTGCCTGTTGTCTGAGCCACTCCCTCCCTGGGGCTGCCAAGGGGAAAAGCCTCTGCTTGCTGGGGACAGAGGGTTGGCAGGGCTGGGGGCAGCAATTGGAAGCGAACAACATCTTGCAGCTCTTAGAGAGGCTGATGTGCTCTGTGCTGTGACCCCTTTTGCAGGCTGAAGCTACAAGGAAAGTTTAGGTGGTGACTGTCCAGATCAAGTGCTTGAGATCCCAGACCTGGTCCTGCCCTGCAAAGAAAATACAGTCTGTGACAGAATTTCCCTGACATCCCCCCAACGCTGCTTCCTGTTCTGGGGATCGTGTCTTTAATGCACTAGCAGCGTACCTCAAAAGCTTGCTGTGGAATGATGAGAGTTTCCACCCTGAGTGTGTAGCAGGTAGGTGACATCTGTAGCACTGAGGGCACTGGAGTTCACCAACCCAAGCGTCAGCTTGCACATTCCCATAGCTGGGATGTGAAACACAGGTGCCTTTACAGGTGCCTTTCTCGGGGAACACGGAGCTGGCTGGAGCCTGGTGCGAGCCACGGTGCTGTGATGGAGACCACCTGCCATGTAGAGGTGCAAGAGCTGGTGGTGCCTGTGTGCCTTCCCCCGGGGAGTGGAGAGGGTGTGCTGGGGTGTGCAAACCCATCCAACGGGCTCTCAGCTTGGGTTAGTGCCTGTGCTGAAATAATCAAGAGAACCCATCTTCGGAAGGAGGGAGAAAAGAAGCTGCCAGTGATCCAGGCTTCTCAGGCGCATGGGGTTGCTGCAGGTTCTTCATTAACTTCCTAACAGGCTCATTAGTCTGTTTGGGGAAGGGGTTGTAAGTCAGTTATGGCTATATCTGCATTAGCAAGCAGTGTGGTGCAGGGGGAGTGGATCTGTACAGTGATTCTAGCTGGTCCTGAGCACCGTGCTCTGTGCTTTTCAGGATGCTTCGCTTTGCACTAGCTCTGGTCTGGAGCAGTGGGCTGAATGGCCAGTAACAGCTGGAATACTTCTTCCAGTTTAGATTCATTTGAAAGTAACCCAGCATGAACCAGCCAGGATGAAACAATCTGGGGAAAGCTCTTCAAAAGCACACTCCGCGAACAAACCGAAACAGTAATGCCGATGCACTCTGCGCATGCTTTTTGTTAATACATCTTCATCTAGTCCTATGACCCTTACTCACTTTTAAGTACAATTTATGTAACTTGCCTATTCCATGAAGTTTAGAGGGACTGTTGGCCCAATCCTGGCTACTCACCTGTGAGAACTGTGATAGAACAAGAGCTTTTGAAGAACAGCGTGTGTGTTCGTGGATTTCAGAAGGGGAGATAACTGCAGCTATAATATTTCCAAACCTGAGATTAAGACCAGGTAATGGTTATTTTAAGTGAAAGGAATAAGATTTTCAGAGGACTCTATGCAAAATATACCATCTCTTTTTTCTTTCTTTATTCCTTCAGCATCAACTCAAACAAATGGATAAATTAAGAAAAGTGTAAACCTGCCTTTGTCTATCACTCTTCCTTGTGCTGAGCAACATTATAATTGTACCTACAGAATCTACCTCAGTTAAACAGGGTTCATACAATTTCCACTCAAAATTTGGAAATTTTAATGTCAGTACCCAGTCTGAGCACATCTGATCCCTGCTATAAGTACAGAGTGACTGTTCACATTTGTAATGTGTTTTATTTTCATCGTAATGCAGACATATTCAAATAAAAGTAACTCAAAACATGAGATCTGTTTTCATTTCTGAAGAGCATTTGCATTCTGTGCTGGGGTGAAGAGGTAAGTTATTCTACAGCATTTGCATTCAACAGGGGATGCTTACAGCGGATACTGGATTTTTGTGTTAGAAACTAGAACTGGCCAGTGGAATTACCACTGAATCACAGAAAGCAGAGATGGAAAAGCCCAGTTAGATCATCTAGCCTTTCTCCTTCCTGGTGTAGGATTATTGTGTACCAGATACTTCAGTGCTTTTTCCAGTGTAGTTTTAAAAGCCTCTAGGGATATGCCTTGTGTCTCTTCCTTCAGGCAAATATTCCATAACCTTCTGTACTTCACCGTTAGAAATCTTTTCCTGAGATTTGACCTAAATTTCTCCTTTCTTAAGTACATTCCATTTGCTGAAGATTTATTACCTTGAACCATTCTAAGTAATTCCAGTCACTCTTTGATATTGACATCTCTAACAAGCTGTGTTCTTTCTTAATGCTTTGTCCCTTAATCAGAACAGCTATTCATGCTTTGCCTGTGTCTTTCCAGTTTTACACCACCTCTACTTCAGCCTGTAGGCTAATAAGGATTTTTGCTATATTCCTTGCACTTCCATCTTAAGTTCATTTTCTTGAGAGTGACTTTTATGTGTGACTTTTTCATGATTAACATGACTGAAATTGCAGTTTTTCTCTGAAGGAAAATTGTAAAATGCTGTCATGGGGCACTATGGTTATTATCTTTCAAAGATGTACAGATAGAAATAAAAGATTATCTCTAATTACCAGGCCTGCAAATTTAGCCAGAAACTGTCTCCCACACCATGCTAATACATTCTGATTTCAGGGCAAGTTAATAACTGCTCATGATGCAAAAGGAGTGTAAAAAAAATTTAAATTCCTTCTCTGCTCTGTCAAAACTGTGTTAGTTGTTTTGCTTTGCTCAGAGCAAAACCTAACAGAGGAAATAGCCAAATCTTCAGTGAATGTATGGTGAGCAGTTCTGTAGCATTTGAAGGTAACAAAGAAAATCATGCTTTCAAGCAGAAATCCTTGTCATGATCACCACTGGGACATCTTCTCCAGAAATAACTTGGGGAAAAGGAACATGGGAATCCTGGAGATGAGGGGTGTTTTGAAATTTGTAAACATCTGATCTTAAAACTCCATCAGCTTGTACAGGCTTTTAACTGTCAGCTTTTGGGGGGAAAGGGTAAGTGGCCCCAAACCTGCAACAGCATTTCTCTTTCATGAAGGTTGGATTTAGTGATCAAATGGCATTTGCTGAAATAAGATATTCATTATTTTTCTGAAGTCTGACAAGACTGTTGACAATTTTTCCTAGACTGTCTGGCAAGACTTGCTGGTACATGCATAAATCTTGATAGAAATTTACCTTTTCTTCCTTTGCTAAAAATGAGAAACTCCCTGATTTGTATCACATTAAAAAAAAAAAAAAAAAAAAAAAAAAAAAATTAAAGGATTTTGTTGCTTTCACTAAGTGCTCAAAAGATAGTTTGCCAACTGATAGGTTGCTGACTGGTCAGAGTTTTGCAGCTTGTGTTTAGTCAGGGTTGGACTCTTGTTTCACACGCACAGATAAAACAGAAGTTTTTAACTTGAACCGAGTTAGTATGTTTGTAAATATAAAATAACTTTGTTGCTATCAAATAATCCCACCAATTACTGAGTAGGCAGAGGAACATAGAGAATATACAAATAAAGTACATAAAAAGTCCTTGCTGAAACAGCTAGATGGTGAATTTTCAACTTTTAATTATGCTGATAGCAAAATGGGAGTGGGACATATTTTTATGTGTCAAGACTGAAGTGAAGATGTTTTGTGTCTTAGGCTTGTGTTTGTAGGTCTTTTTCTACACCATGGTTTCTCCTACATAAATTATCTAAACATCTGATGGAAGGATATAAAGGAGCCAGACTCTTGTCAGTAGCATCCAGTGACAGGACGAGATGGAGTGGGCTCAAATTGAAATACAAGAAGTTCCATTTAAACATGAAAAAAGGCTTTTTCACTGTGAGGGTGACAAGCACTGTCACAGTTTGCCCAGAAAGGTTGTGGAGTCTCCATCCTTGGAGATATTCAAAACCCAACAGGAGACACACCTCTGAGCTACTGGCTTGGAATGGGTAATCTGCAGAGGTATCTTCTGATCTCAACTATCCTGCATTTCTGTGATTTGATTGGAAAAGTATGGATCTGGCACCAATAGAGTGGTAATTACATGACAACATCCTCAGAGTTTGCACGCTTAATAGTTAGTGCTTTATAACGTTAGGTGTAGGAGACCCTAAGCATTTTTGTTCATATATTAAGCTTGTTCATAGTTACGAGCCTAAGAATTTTCCTCTGGCAAATCCTATAGCTAAGTCACTGGGAGATGCAAATTGCCGAGAGTCAGCAGAGCTCACTCTTGCTCAAGGAAATATTCAGAATGAACAGTCAAGATTACAGTTTTATTTGAGGTGTGTGAGCCCATCCTTGAAAGTGGAAAAATGGAAATTTGGATTAATCTTAAAGAAGACTAATAAGGAATTAAGTTTCAAAAGGTTATCAGAAATTGAAAAGGCAGAACAAAGAAGCAGGCACTCCAGCTGTGTATGTTCATACGGCCTCTCCTGCTACTTCACCAGCTTGCTTACTCATCGTTGACACTAGGTAACAATGAGTACAAAATGCTACCAAAGTGGCATTGTTCCATGTGTGCACTTTTCCCTGTGCTACCAGTGCGACTTCCATAAATTACAACCACCTTTACACCAGTCAGAATCGGGCTCTTATTTTGGGCAGAGCACATCTTCCTCCAGTTCTCTTCCAAGAACGTTTCTTTGTGTACATCTTTGTGTACCTCAAGCACTTGTGTTTGTATTCTTTCTTTTTTTTTTTTTTTTTTTTTTCCTCCTATCCTTGTGTTCTACTGTGGTGTGCAGTTCTCATGCCTCCATTCTTTTGTCTCCCTGTTGCCTTATCTTAAAGTGAAACATGCAGTCTGTTAGAGGCTCCGAGATCCCACTCCAAGTGTTCTTGCTGCCCCTTTGAAATCATGCAAAGTGGAATATGTGTAATAGAAGAAGTCAAAGGAGTAAAGTTGATTTACCAATAACCAAGCTCTTTGAGAACATTTTTTCCTTGTACATTCTCCAACAGCAAAGATGGTTTAATGTTTACCACTTTCTTCTCCATCCATCTGCTCATTGCTCATTCATTCCTCTTTTTACCACAATTTACCACCCTTTGCTTCCTTCTTTTGCCAGTTTTAACGGGATCAGCTGGAATGGGATCAGTGAAATGAATTTGGATAAACAGAGTGGGCAAGGCAAATAGTGGAAGGCAATTTCTTAAGCCTGTTTTAGTGCCAAAGCCAATAGAATACAAAACTATAGCCTGAGAAGTGAGGGGCATGCAATGCCCCTCTGGTGGTGCAGTAAGAGGCAAAGAAAGGCCAATGTGTGCACAGGCAATGCCAGTGGAAAGAAAAAAAAAAAAAAAAAAGGAAAAAAAAAAGGAAAAAAAAAAAAAGTACAGCATGAAAGCTGGAGTGTTTGAGGCATGTTTATACCCATGGGGAAAATGCAAACAGTGAACCTGACAGGATTCCCATACAGCTATGCATTGTGGCACAAAAAGCCATCATGACTTTGGAATGATGATTTCATTTGCTGTTCTGACTATACTCCTCCACCCAGGAAGGAAGGAAGGAAGGAAGGGGAAAAAAAAAAAAAAAAGAGATATAAACACCAAAGCCTATTATTGACTTTTTATATTCTTAGTGTAAAATTCATTCTGATAATATGTGCTATGCTCCTAAATCACTTGGGCACGTCTGATCCTTTCATTTACTGTTATTAGCCATTGCACATGGATGTAGCCAATGCTGATGCTCTACCAAGAGCCTTGATAGTATATGCCCTGGGCTTATGGGGCACTTTGTATTCTCCTCCTTTTGCAGAAATTTGCTTGTGAAGCCTCGTGAGAGCTCCTTTCCATACCCCTGTGAAGCTCAGCGTCTTGTAAGGGAAAACCCAGGGTGATTTTGCTTGGAGTAGGATTCTTTCAGGTGAGCTGTATCTACCTGTCTATACAGGTTGAGCCTACAGTTCTGTATATAATACAGTTTTACTACCTGAATGCTATAATTCTGTAATCCTAACACAATGTAAGGGTAAGAATGTGAGTTTTGTTGTCTCCGACTCTGTCACAGATTTTTCTGTTGTTTTGAACAAAATGTTCAGTGCATCTGGTATTGCTTTCTTTAAGTATAAATTTGATTTGAAGAGAGAAAGTTCATCAGCGGGTAAATCTTCTGTGATCTTAGTGCTATGTAACTGCAAATCAGTGGGCAATTTGTACCGTCTGTATGTACCTGCTGTCCCTGACCCTCAAACACCTCAGGATGCCGTTTAGGTTTACCATGAACTTTGGCGATGGGCAACAAGGATTCTGCGTTTTAAAAAATAAAATCTTGCACTGCGGGTGAAGCTCACAGGAGCTAGCAAATACAATTCAGAACGAGTCTTAATCTCTGTTTGCTGTCGGTATGGGTTGCACAGCCTCATCCCGCAGCTTGCTGCGGCGCGTGCAGTCTCTCCTCTCCCACCGGGGAAAAGCGCAACATGTGTGCGAGAGCCACAGAGCAGTGTTGGTTTTGGGGGGGCCGTGGAAGAAGGCTTTCTTCTTGTTCAACAAATGGGCTGAGGGGAAGGAGAGAAGGGGAGGGAGGCTGCAATACCCTGTCCTCTTAGTATGTCTATTGGTACAGGGAAGGGGAGAGGGGGGCGATTGCTGCGCTCTCTTAACTTTTACTATGAGAGTGCGGGAGCCTCCTTGGGGGTGTCCACGCAGCAAAGCCTGGGGGTTACTGTCTGGGCAGGAAGGTGCTGCTTGTCCCGCTCTCAGCAGCCCTGAGCAGCTGGTTGTAATTACGCACTGCAGCTTCAGAGGAAGTTGCTGGCTGTGGGGAGCGTGCAGAGCTTGGCTGCAGATCCCCTGCTTTTAAGGGTACAATGGAGATGGAGAGAATAAAAACAGTGGCACGGGGTGAAGGGGCGGGTGAAAGCCCAATTATCCCCCACTTGAACTAGCTGCCTTGTTGAATCATTGCATATTTCTGAGAGTCCCTTGATAGATGTATATCCTAAATGAAGTCAGATGAGGGAAAGGCCATATTCAGATGCCAGGAACTCCTGCCACAAAGGACTAAAACTTTAGTAACAAAAAACCCTCTAAAATTATCTGGAAAAATATTTATTATTTATTTTACTACTCTCTACCAAAAAAAAAAATTAAACTGATTTACGTCTCTTGGAAAGAAAAATTACATTGAGCTGACATACTGCAATGACTATTTTTGGTCTTACCATTTAAAATTATAGTTATAAATAGAACAGTGCAAAATGCAGCTATTTTGATTCTTACTGGGGTTCACACAAACATTTTCTTTGGTTGCAACCATTGGATTCAGCCCTCCAGTCAATGCTGATTCTGCTTTAAATGCAGAGGATTCCTTATTTTTTATTTTTAAACAGCCAAATCAATTCGGAGTTGAAGAGTTTTTGCTGACTCTTGACCTTAACCTATGTATTGTTCTAACACCACCTAGTAGTTGTCTCAAGCTCGCCAAAAGAATTGCAAAAATTTCTGTGAAGGTGGCTATAGTCCTGATTTTGCAATGAAACCCCAAATGAGGCAAGTTTTATCTGGCACTGGACATTGTAACAAAAGCTCTAGTTATAAATCTCAGGAAAAGAACATTTGTAATGGAAGTGGCCAGTAAATCCTAAATAGCAACAGAATGTGTTGCTATGAAATGTGTATACCTAGAGGGGAAAAAAAATGATCCCACTCTTGATAGAAAAGCAGAGGCTTACTCAGAGCTGTTCTCAGATGTCAGTCAGTCATCAACTCCTTGGTCTGTGGTTGCATCCTTCTAAATTTTGGCTCCTCCAGGCAGCTGTGATTTATGTCTTTAGCTGATGAAGCAGCCAAGGTGCATTGTGGAGAAAAGACGTAAAGGTGGGCAAGATTATCTGCTGTTGCCGAATTATATCTGGAGGTACAGCAGAACTGTGACTTGGTTATGGGGCTTTTTTTCTTTTACTCTATTTCTCAAATGGAGACACTTCTTGTGGCCATCCAGATAAGTTATGTCATGAAGTGTCTGATTAGCTCAGGTGTTGTTTAATCACATCGGCAGTTCTTTCAAACAATTTCTGTGCTTTATACCTCATACTTTAGTGCTATATGTGGATACTCCATGCAGCTAGGCACCTACAGCTGACTTGAGTCTCGAGGACAACTCAGCATTAGTATAGTTGCTTTACTACCAGAGGATAGTCGAGGTTATTAAACCTAGATGCTTTGGACAGGCTCTCAGATCCATTTTCCTGTTTAAAAGATGAGGTTCCTTCATTCACTGCTATCTAACACCATGAAAGAGCACCAGAATTCTTGGTATGACTTAGAGTATGCTTCAAGTATGCCTCATAGCTTTTGGGTAGCTTTTATTTTTTATTCCCTGTTTTACTTATAAATTCTCACTGATATTTTCCCCAAGCAGAATTAGGAGAATAAAGAAAATAGGTTTCATTTTCTTTAAAATTCCTTGCCAGTTTTTAAAGAGCTTGAAATTTTATCATAAATAATGATTACTGTTGAATGAAGACTATTTTTCTGAAGCCTGAAAATTTAGTGACTTGACTAAAACCAATGACTGTGGTGTAGTTATGACCCTGACTGACAGCCTTTCAACCACAAAGCTAAGGTGCTGCTTGTATGAAAGTACCCATATCTGTACAGGTTTCCTAGAGAGGTGGTCCATGCCCCAAGCCTGTCAGTGTTTAAGACAGTTGGATAATGCTCTTAATATCGTGCTTTAACTTTTGGTCAGCTCTCAAGCAATCAGGCGCTTGGACTAGAGGGTTGTTGTAGGTCCCTTCCAACTGATTCTATTCTAGGAAACAAACGCAATCACTCCAGTTTTGTCCTACAACCCTTAATGATTGCCTTAAACTGTTCTTTTCAGTGGCTACAAAAGAGCCCACTGCTGGAAAAAGTTATGACACTAATGGTATTGTCAACATCTCTGTAAAGATTTCCACAGCAATGGTGACCAACCTTTTAAAACACCTGCATTCCATGAGCAATTCATGCAACACTTGACATCAGATTCATAAAGCCATGATGCTCTTCAAAGCTAGGGAAAGTGTCTTCAGACCTTTACGGCAAAGTACTAAGCATTTCTGGATGTGCTTCCGTCATCTTTTTGTATTCCAGCATCAAGGAAATACACAAAACTATGCATCAGTGGTATTTCTATTTCAAAGTCATTGCATGCCTCGTAGTGTTTAATGCATTTAGCCTTACAGGTCTCTTGTTGAGACAAGTGTAGAGTTATGAGTTGAGCATTTAGGGGCCTGTGATGGGAAGGTGGATTTAACCATAGAGCCTAACTATTATGCCATTGTTTCTCTCTTTCTCTCGTTCATACAATAAAAGAGTATTATGTACTGCTGATAGACCAAATTCTACTTTTATTTATGCAGTTTAAAAATAATATTTATATATATATATTTATACATATGTAAGAATCACTTCACTGCTTTCAGTAGAATTACTCCAGAGGATACTAACTCCACAGCCCACTGTGTCTCCAGACATTTCTCAGGATTATCCTAGATCCTGTCTCTTACTTACCTAGACCAAGAACTTGCTGCTGTGCCCATCAGATCATGCATTGAGTTTCTGCGGAAAGCAGGCTGTAGAGGGAGAAGACTAATATCAATATGAAAACAAGATTGGGTCAAGACCTAGGAACTCAGAAATACGCAGACACCTCCTATTTTATAGATAGTCAGGTTACTCGTGCACATGGGAGGGAAGGAGAAGAGATATGTACCTCATAAATCTGTATTTACTTAGGTGAATAAATAGCCCAGTTGTTGGAGATAAAGAACTGTATGTTCACATCAGAGCAACAAGGCTTATTTTGTGGCAGCAGCGTAAGTGTGACTTCAGGTGCTTACCTCACGTGTGAAGTATTATTGACACTTTGACCCAGAGACATCACCTGTGGTGGATTTTTTGCCATGAAAAAATGATTATATTTAATAACATTTCCTAAACAGTAAAAATTTAAAGGTATGTATTTATTAGCTGATACGCTGCAAGGAACTTACATTATTTTTGAGTTATAAAAGCTCAGAAAAATACCTGACACTGCAAAATCTCTTTGGCACCCAAGAGCTTAAAAAGAAGATGGATGGTTTTCCCAACTTAAGAAAAAACCCAAAACACTTATGGGCTGAAACTTTTCTACTAGAACACATTCTTAATGCCAGCTTTTAAACTTGTAAAAATAAGGAGTTACTGCAAATGGAAGCAGTGACAGTTTTTTTAAATCTAGGAGTAGTTTGAATGCTGACAGAGGTTTGTAGTGTCTGGAGATGAGTTTTTGTTTATTTGCATTAGGCATAAATGTAATAATTTGAAGATACCGGAGAAATTCTGCTCTGAATAGTGAGAGTAAGTAATACTGCAGAAATGGTCTGAATTTATTTTATGTAATAGTTTTTTTAATAACAATGTCTATTAAAGACATCTGCTGAAAGTCTGTAACACTGATTTAATAGGGAGAAAAAATAACAAAGTTCTTTAGCAATCCTGTCTTCAGTTTAATATTATGGACTGTTAAAAGAGGGTTTATGTGTGCAACATTATTAACTGAAATTCTGCTCAAATTGAAATCAGGCCTACAAGACTTGCTTTTCTTCAGTGCATGCTAGGTTTTTAAAACAAGTATTTAAAACCATACAAGAGAATTAATATATTTTTACTTTCCTTAGGATTTTTAAAAGCAATCAGGCCAGGCAGAGAAATATTTCTAAACACCTATACTCTCGCTTACAGTATGTGACCTCTCTAGCAATATTAAAGTGCAACAAAGAATTATCAACTTCCTATACTAAGTCGTTACTATAACTAGAGAAAGAAAATCCACCTCCAAAGTGACTGAATTACAGTTTGTAATAAAACACCCAATATTTTATACTGGCTTGGTCAGGGCTGAAAGATACATGTTTACTTATGAGAGAGACTGGGGGCAGAGAGAGGTGGGAATGGGATCCCAAAGATCATGGTCTGGAAGAAAGCTTCCTTACAGGAATTAAATACTGAGTTTAAATTAATCGCATTGTTGCCTAACTATGGTTGATGCTGTAATTTTTTCAAAACTTAAATTATAAAGATTAAAGTAATAAAGCACATTGTATTTTTATCACTTGAATTTGGAGAGGCCTCATGTTTTCCATGCCTGTAGCCTTGATGATTCTTTTGGCAGCTCTGCCAGTGATAAAAGGAATAACTCACCACTGTCAGGGAATTTGGCTGTTTCATCACTGACATGAGAGGCCAGCATAACTCCATGGTGATTGCTGTCTAAATGACTTATGTAGTTTCTTCATATACTTTTTGATTGAAGAGTGATAACTCAGGCAATGAGTTATTTGGCATCAGCCTCTGAGACAATCTGTTTTCTTTTTATAAATCCTATGGCACCTTTCAGCCACCCATTTTTAAATAAGACTATGGTGGATTAGGTTCTAATGTGCCTAGTGGATTTAGCCAAAGGATGGTTAAATTAGATTTTGCTGTCATTCTTTTGCTTTGTTTATTTTTTGTTGTTAAATGACAGTTCTTGAAGTACTATTGAGAAAATGAGAGGTGGGCTAAAGGACTGTCTTTATGTCACAACATGGGAGTGTGACAGGGCATTTCACTCCTGGCAGTAGTGGCACTGTCTCTTCCCAAAAACAGACCACCATGACAGAGAACCCAGAGAGGAAAACATACACTAACACCAGCCTAACTCTGTAGTCTTGGATGCAGAAGACACATCCAAGAGTAGGGAAAAGAATAACTAAGAAATTTCTGCAACTGAAAAACTTTCTACAACAAGTCACAGCTCAGAATATCTGTACTAGAGATTTAAACATAGACTGCCATTGTGCAAGGTGGAAAGCTGTTATACATTAAAGTTAGTATGTAACAGGTTGAATTGGACTGTTAATCTGACAGGATTTCATGCAAGGTTTTGGATGGGAACAGAAGCAGTTTCCTTGCAGTTTCCTAACAAGGGTGGATAGATTTGGTAGAGTTTTATTTGCAGTGTTCCCCACATAACATGATGACTGTGGGGTGCTAAATACAATCTGAAGTGCAGAGGTGATGGGTACTTTGAACATCGGAAATATCTGCTGTACACAGCTGTTACTCTTTTTATTAAAATAAACCAATTAAATCTTACAAAAAGAGTTGCAGCTAATATTTACATTAAACCAACCAATGTCTTGTGTTTATCTTTTTTTTTAACCTTGGGTCCTTTTTTTAGACAGAGCAATGAGTGAAAGGCATAGGTGAGTTTTACAGTATTTATACTACAGCAGTACACAGGAGTCCAGTCAAAATCCCTATGCATTTGAGGCAGATGTTGTGTAAGCAGATACAAGGATGTTGTTCCTTCTTGAAAGTGTGTGTAACCTATGAACCATCTACATCGAGCATGTGTCTTGATTTGGGTCACATAAGAAAATATACCATCTTTTTTCAGTTCCATTTAAACTTTGAAAAGACAGTGCATCTTTGTATGGATACTTTAAAAGAATTCTAATTATGCAAAGCTTAGTATTTGTTGAAGAAAAAAAAATATACATAAGGAGAAAAAGTTAATCACAGATCAGTTGTATGTACAGCCTGACTCAAAAGAGTATCCGCTGTCCTTGCTGAGGTGGTTCAGTGATTGTCACCTGGGTTCGTTTCGTACAGGAGGCTTGGGTTTGGATCACCTGGTTAGTCACCCAAAGCAAGTGAGAAAAGGATTATAACAGATGAGGGGTTGCCATTCTTCGCTTCTCTTTCACTCTTATTTTTATCCTTTTCTACTTTTTTCTCTTTCATGTGTATTTATAGGTTTTATTTTGCCTGTCTTTATTGTTCAGGAAGTGCTCCTTCGTGGAAAAGAGGGACTCTTGGTCTTCCTCACTGTCTAGAAACAGACAATTAACTTTCAGATTCTAAGCAGCACCCTGGAATTCATGGCAACGGGTGAAGCAGGGCTGCTGACCTCCGCAAAACATAGGGCATGTCTGAGACACAAAGCTGCCTGCTATACTCGAGTGGGCAGCACTGAGAGCACCTCCTGTGGATAAGAAGACACCGCGCATTTTGAGGAGTAGCGTTCAGGAGTAGTCCACTGGTGTGCAACTATCTTACTCCCAGTACCGTTTCATTGACTGCTCCGTTGATGCTGTGATGACTGCTACATTGTGCTTAAAGTAGATCCTGCCTCCTATTCCATTTTTTATGCTGTTCATGTGAGGGTTTCACAAAGGTCCAAGCCTTCAGATCTGAATTTGCTCTCTATGATTCCGACATTCAGATTTATTGATGTTTGATTTTTCAACCTGATAAAACCTCACTTTTATTTTCTAATTCATATTCACACTTTCTCCACAGGAAAATCTGCCAGTCATGGCAAATTACATGAATGATTCTGTGAAGGCTAAACCAAGATTGCTGAACTCATTTTCATGCATGGCTAAACACAGAATTGAACCTCATGCTCCAGAAGTGAAAGGTTAGTGATTTTAGATAATTTTAAAACGATTGTATAGGATTTGATATAGCTACTGTCAGTCTACCCTAATCCTGTTCTTTGTTGACTCTGCCCTTGCAGAGGCACTGCTTTCTGTCAGTGATTAAGGGGAGACATAGCTCTCAGTGATGCTGATTCAGCAGAGCTACGAATCAGTAAATTAGCAATGACTGTAAGGGAATTTTAAATATTGGTAGAGTACCAAACTTCTATTGTTACTGTGTCTTGGAGATGAAATTCCAATCAAGTTACTGTACCAGACAATGTGGGAGAGACGGCCGTTCTCTTTCTGAGTCACCAGACAGAAAAATGGGGAAACTGTGTATGCAGTTTTCAGCTTCTCAGTGTAACTGCTATAAAATTATATCAAAGAACCATGTACAAATAAATAAGTCTACAGAGCTAGTATACATTCTAATGGACTGTTGTTCATTTAGTAACATAATTATGTGGACAGATGAAGAATAATTAACTCTGCCAACTCAGTATCTTTGCGATTTATGGAATGAAACTTTATATGCTTCAGGTCTCTCTCTTTTTTTTTTTTTTTCCTATCTGCACAAAGTTAGATGCTTTCATAAATACAATATTCAACTTGATGAATTTTTATGGATCATGAGATGCCCTTATGCACATAAAGGTACCTAATCCATACAGTAACTGAATGATGTGACACTGACATAGAAATTGAAGAAGCCACATGCTATTAAACACCAAAGAAACCCCACAAAAGAAAGCTTTGGGTTTTTTGGTAGTTTGTTGTTTTGGTTTTTTTTCCAGCTGGCAATGTGCATAGCTATGCTTGTAGCAAAACTGGTAAAAGGGTGTTAAAAGGAGTAACTTCTGGGTATTACAGCTTGAGATGATCCACGACACAGCGCTTGACTTAGCATCAAAGCATTACTAAATAAAACTACATCTAGTGCATGAGAGTACTGGAAGAGCTGATAAATACTACCCACTGGGTAGTGTACAATTCAGCTTTTTCTTCTCTATGGAAGTAAAGTCTGTGACCATGCTTTAACTGATAATTAGCAATGGCTGATAGTCGTCAAATCACAGAAAAAAGCATCAAGCTTCTGGTGCCATAGTATCCAAGGCAGCATGTGTTTCCTTATCCAGAAAGGAAATATAGATTAAAAAAAACTTCACCAAACCTGTACTGAAAAGGTACTACCTTCCTATAATGCACCATTTGCAGGTCTTGACAAGACAAATTGGTTTGCTAGTGAAGCAAATAACTCTACCCCCCAAATTAAACTATGGTCAGTGTACTGACCTAGAACTTAAAATACCAATATTCAAGTATATGGAAAATATGAAAAAAATGGTGGAGACCCCAGATTCGTATAGACCAATATGAAAAATTATTTTGCTGACCAGTTATCTCCCTATGAGACATGCAAAACTTCTTTACTGAGTTCTGGATGTGTAACATAGTTTAGTCAGGAAGGGGAAGGTGAAGTGGAAAAGGAATGACTACATCTCAAGAATTAGGAAAAAAAAATCTAGATGTGTAGGTTTCTATGCTACCCATGAAAAAGTTAAAAATGTTGTTATTTATTTCCCATTTTATGGGGTTTTGTTTAGAGACTGTGTACTTACATAAAGCTGGTGCTTTGGTATTCTTGCTCCGTAGTGCTAGATTTCTTTAGAATATATACCACATGAATCACGGGAACAACCATGAGCTCAAAGCCCCAACAACATGGGCTTTTTGTCTGTATTGCCGTATTCAATCAGAATATCTGTTGAGCTATGAAATGCAAAACAATCTTAAGAAACCAACAAGTTACCTTAAAATACCTATTGCATAACAATCATGCTATGTCATATTGTTGCAACACAAATATTTGTTATATGCAGACAAAAGAGGAAATAAAAATAAGGATGTAAACACCTCATATTGGGCATGTTTACCACATAAAATCAACTGTAATCATAATAGCATGATTTGAAAGCAATGCCCCCAGTAGTTTGCAAAGTTAGCAGTTCCTAGTAAATAAAGGAGATGCCAATATATGTAGCTGAGAGAAATGAAGAATCATAGGTACTGTCTTTTGTCACTTCACTGTTCTGTGGCTCATAATTGCTCTGCAAAAAGGAAAAATGATGCTTAGAAGGGTTTGAGAGCTACGTGCAATAAATGGTGATTATTATCAGCATATATGACATCAGCATATATCATATATATCATATCATATATAAGGGCCGGAGCAATCCCTCTCACAAATAAAGGCTGGGAGATGAGCGGATTGGGAGCAGCCCTGCGGAGAAGGACTTGGGGGTATTAATGGATGGAAAGCTGTGAGCCAGCAATGTGCACTCACAGCCCAGAAAGCCAACCATACCCTGGGCTGCATCAGGAGAATAATGGCCAGCAGGTCGAGGGAGGGCATTCTCCACCTCTACTCTGCTCTGATGAGACCCCCCCCTGCAGTGCTGTGTCCAGCTCCGGAGCCCTCAAGCATAAGAAGGACATGGACCTGCTCGAGAGGGTCTAGAGGGAGCCAAGAAGATGATCAGGGGGCTGGAGCACCCCCCTGTGAGGACAGGCTGAGAGAGTTGGGGGGGTTGATGAATCTGAGACCTAGCTAGCTAAGAGAATCAAAAGTAGTTCAATATCCTTCTTCCAATGCATCAGGAAGAAAAAAAACATTGTCAGTGAGTCTGAATTTGCCAAGGGTATGAAATGAACTCTCAGGGAGGATAAAGTCACTGGAGAGAAACTGAACCATTTGCATCCTTGGTCACTGTGGAAGAAATCAGGGAAATTATCCTTTGGGGGCATTCAGGGAACTCAGCAGAGACTGTCTCTGAAATGAAAGAATCTGGAAGAGGTAGTGGTATAAAAGGCAGATGAATACAGATGAGTGTCAGGATCTGAAGGATTCACCCAAGAATTCTAAGAGAACTCAGGGATGAAATATCTACTAATAGCAGCACTTCAGTATTCCTCAGTACATGAAAATCAGAAGGTGTCAAATGTGATGTCAGTCATTAAGAAAGGTTCCAAGGGTATCCAGCAAACTAAAATTTGACATCTGTTCCAGGTGAATGAGTAGGTGTTGTAATAAGAGAGAGAGAATTACTATCTACCTGAATAAATATTATCTAATCAGTGAGAGTTATCAAAGCTCTCAGAGTTCTTTGAAGGGGTCAGTGATATGTCAATGAGGGTCATCTGACTGATACAGCCAGCTTGGATTTCCACCAGACTTTTGACAGAACTTTTTATCAAAGCGTTTTAGGAATACCAAGCAACACAAGAATGTTGCTGGCCTAAGAAGGAAGGTGCTGGAATGGAGGAAAATATGATTTAAAAGATGTGAACAGAGGGTAGACCATCACTGGATGGAAGTAAATGGTCAGACCTTGCACAGGAGGAAGATCGCTAATGAAATTCCATGTGTTGCCTATTTTGGGACCTGTACAATTCAATACATTCTTGAATGACCTGGAGAAGGGGAAGTGATTGGTGAGGTGACAAAGCTTTGCTGATGGTAGGAGGTTATGCAAGGTAGTAAGGACAAGGGAGACTGCATAGCTTGCAGAAAGATTGACTGTACAATAAAATGACAGGTGCAATTCAGTGTAGATAATTGTAAAGTGATACATTTGGGGAAGAATAATCCTACCTTCACCTCTTGGATCATTTCTAAGTTGGCCCAAAGGTCTTCAGGAACAAAACCTTTTAGTTATGGTAAACAGTTCCATGAAAATATCACTTAACAGTAGTTGAAGAAAGAAAAAAACAGGCTAGGAATGATTAAGAAGCAAATAGAGAACAAAACTGAAAGGATCATTTTGCTTACTGTTCAAGTCCACATGCTACTGTAAAAATCCAGGACTTACACACTGGAATACTGCATGCAGTTCTCGTTTTTTTATCTTGGACAGGACATACTAGGACTGAGAAGTGTTCAGAGATGACAAGGGTGATCATAGGTATACTGTGACTTCCATTACAACATGCAAGGAACTCCATCCATTGCATAGCCAGGAATCTTCCTTTGGAAAAGAACATGACACAGGGGGAATGTAAGAAGAGGTCTGCAGAACTGAGGTCTGGAGAGAAGTGAAGTGGGACTGGCTTTTCACTGTCTCTTCTAGTACAAAGCATGAGGGATATGGGAAGAAGTTAGTAAGAGCTTCATTCAGAACAAACCAGAAGAACCAGTTCTTCAGACAACTTATGTGGACCTGTGGTACTCCTCCTCAAATGGCTTTCTGGATCAAGGAGTTTACAGAGAGGCAAGGAGAGACTGGAGAAAACCTTGGAAGAGATGCTGTAGAGTCTACTAACTAGATAAATCACACAACCTGACTTGAAAACATTTGAAGGGTGGGAGGCAGTATGTGCTTACCCTGTTCTTCTTTTCCTGAATGTCCACTCCCACAGTTACTGTGGGAGATAGAGCTCTGTGCGAGATGGAGCTGTGGTCTGAACCCACACATAAGGTTGTATGTAACCTTCTCGTTATACACCCGCATCAGAATTAAATAAATGAAGTTATTAACAGCTTAAATACATTTATAACTTTCAAGTTCCCTAAATAACGTTATGAAAAGTTAGGACAGAGGGAACCTTAAGAAGCCACCTAATCCACTGCCCTGTTCCATGGTGAAACCAATTATATTCGTGTCCTTACTGACAAATTTTGTCTAACCTGTTCCTAAAGCTTTCAGTAATAGAGACTCAATAGCCTCCACAAGTAATCTATTTAAAGTCTCACTATTCTTACTATGAGAAGGATTTTTTTTTTTTTCTGTCTAACTGGAATCTAATCAGCTGTTGTTTGCTGTAAACCATTAGTTAACTACAAGCTTGAGCTAAGACAGGAGGTGTCCTAGACTTCTGATGAATGTTGTCTAGTAACTTTAGTGACTCTGGAAACAGCCTGAATGCAGGCTTGGTAGCTAGTAGTTACAGGGGTTTGTATTTTGGTTAATATGACCGAGCATGAACAGGGATCTTTGCTGTATCCTTTTAGGGATTTTCATGTTATTTTAGTGTCTTATCTCTTCAGTGTTTTCTGGCTTCAGGTGAACTTTCCCTGAGCAGTACTTTCTAAGCCCAGCATGTTTTGACATTGCTTCACCAAAGGCGATTTGAAAGGTGTGTCTACAGAAAAAGTGGGACAAAAAGATTTCTTTTAAAATATTACTGAAATCCAGTCTGTAATACTTTCTTTCCTTCCTGTAAGGTCTAATTTCTGATTTTGCCTGCCTATGTGTGTTTGGGATTAAATGTTTGAGCTGTTTTAAGTGATGCTACTCGGTTCAGGTAAACTCTGCTTCTTGCAGAGGATCACCAATTGCGTTACTCATTTTTCAGGTACCTTACTTGAGAAGGGGGTTCTGCCTAGCAGAAATGCTAAGCACCTGCAGATTCAACTGAAGTTCATGTGGGCTGCTCTTAGAAAACAGTGTACTTTAAGCTGTTTAAGTCTTTTTTAAAAATCAGCTCAAATGAGGCATTTTAGCAAAACCTTTTAAGCTTAAGTTCTTCGTTTCAGTTTTCAGTCTCTAACGTGAATAAGAGCACTGTCCTCTCACTTGCAAGGGATTGTGAAAATCAGTTTATTGGTACATGTGAAACACTCAGGAGCAATAGTGGTGACCATTCTGAGGAAATGAATGTCTGTGAATGGGGTTTGAATTAGTAAATAGACATGAGGTGATATGGGAACAAAAAGGAAAAAAAATGCATTAAATAGCTGTTCACTGGTAAGCACTGACAATTCTGTGTACAGAATGAAGCAAACATCCTGTGGAAAAATGGTGTTTAAGGGTGTATTTGAAGACTTGATCATACTGTGGATTGCACAAGGAAGCCAAATAGAGATTGTACAGGCGCTTTGATTTTGGTGGTTTTAAACTCATTGACTGCAAGACTGCAACCTCAGTGATGCACTTTTAGTATAGGTTCTTAATGTATGCTATATACGTGTCTATTTGCAGACTGTAAAGTACAGCAGTTTCAGTGAAACAGTGGTGATGTCCGTCAGCACATTGGCACCGGGAGGAAAATATGGTATTTCTCTATCTTGAAGACTGAACTCAGATGTATCTTACAAAAAAAATACCACTGTGGAAATGACCCTTTGTTTCTGTTTCCCTGTAATTTAAGAACTTATAAAAACATTCTTGTTTGAATATTCAACTTGATTGGTTATGCCAAGAATCACAGAACAAACATCGGTCTCCCATATGAAGGAGGGTGAACAATAGTTTTTGATAGGTTCAGGCTCTCTTCTGGCTCAGAAAATTCAAAGTGATCATGTTCACTCTGAAACCCTTATAAATGGCTGACATCTAAACAGCAATTGCCTTGGAGAGAAGAAAAAAAAATTTTAAAATCCCCCAGCTGCTTCCTCACCACCAAAGTTGGCATTTGATTTTACTGATGCGGGATTTTTTGTTTGTTGCCCTGTTAATTCAAGCGAAATGGAGATGGGATGGGCTGCTCGGTATCAGAACAGCTACAGAAACTTAAGTTCTTTCACGTATATTTCTAGTGTAAACTGCAAGGAACCCCCAGAAGCATCTTTCTGGGGTTTTTCCTTGTGTGTCCTTTCTTCTCTCTCTCCCTCCCACCTCTCACCCCCCTGGCACCTCCAGTCCAACCCCATTACTCTCTTGAAATCAGTGTGACAGATCAAAGGCTCAGGTGGGGCCCCTGCCCGAGCAATGATCTTCCTCTCCCTCCTTCAAGCTCTCTGCTAGCTCTCTCCGTGGGTATCTCCTACAGCTGTTAGCTCCAGAACCAGATTTCTGAAATAACAGAAAGACATACTGTGGTATATTGGGACTAATTATCTTAATTCTGCTTCCTAAAGTCGGATGTATTTCAGTAACATTGTGACAGGATAGTGTGTGGGTAACAATGCCAATTCATGGCATTCACTTTTTTTTTTTTTTTTTTTTTTTTTTAAATGTTCCTGTTGTGACCTATCTGTAATCAGGACAAGAGAGAATGAGTACACGTTTTATATTCCTTCTCCATATTTTTCCAGCCGTGATTCAGCAGTGTACTTAGGTAGTTAGTACTTATATGTGTGTGTCCCAATCCATCTGCCTGTCCTGCTATAATACCTTGCTGAATTGGAGTCTTCGGTGTTAATCACAACTGGGGAGATTTTGTGAAAATTCTGACCTGGATTCCCCACATTCTATAAGTTGAAATGTATAGGCTGTAAAGTATATGTTTTGAGGGTGTTTTGGGTTTGTTTGTATTTACACATAGTGTTCACTTCCTGCCATGCCTTAAAGCTCTGCCTTATGCAAATTTAACTCGCTGATTTTCTTTGTTGCTTCCCCTTCCTACCTCCATTGTTCAGTTCTTCTGCTCCTTTGCAGCTTTGATGACTTTTTCCTTAACTATTTAGAGCAATTTCTTTTGCTCCAGACTCGGTTCATCCCTTGAAGAATTCCTACAGCTCTGGACATTCTGACAGCCGTAGCTCGTGGCCACCCCAGCTGTCATGAGAATTTTTGCCATGCTGTAGTTGGATTTCACAGATACATTCGTGGCGGTTGTGGGTTTTTTTGTTTTCAGTCAACCCTCAGCTATATGGCTTCGTGTTAACTCCTCTTCAAATGACAATATTATTCTTTTTTTGACTACGGATGTATTAGGCAGCATGCACTTAAATAGCCAGTGGTAGTAACGGAAGGACATCTGATTTGCTCAGTTCGATAGCACTGTATCCGAGAGAACCTGCAGCAGAAATCTTCTGAAGCCCTTTTCGCTGTGTAAGAAAGCTGCTTCTTGCAGGCCCCAAAAGTGTCTGTTAGCTGGTTTTCAAAGTTACATTCAGTGAACACACTGCATGGCTGACTCTAGGTTCGCCCTCCAGCAGATGCCTGTGTCACCATGTCATCCATCAATTTAGACATAAACCATTTAATTATAGTAGGAGCTTTCAGAAAGGTTTCTACCCAGGCGGCCACTCTGAAGGTTAATCTGTTGTCCAGGATGGTTCGAAACTCGCTGCCACGATGAGTGCATTTTCCAACCTGACTGGCAGTGCCAGGAACGAAAGTGTGGTTTCTAATAGAGTGGGATTCATATTTATCCTCATGGTGATATTTTTAATGTTGCCCATCTACTGGCTAACCCCTAGCTCAGCTCAGCTGACAAAAGGAAAGTGGGTATGTTGCTCTGCAAAGGCATATCTTCTATTATTTATGGAGCTCCTCCCACTAATATGACTAGCTAGATTATCTGTAAGGCTGTACTTGTTCTGAAACCACTATTGATTAAATGCTGAGATGAAATTTTTTTTTAGAAGCTGTCATTGGAACATGCTTAGGCTGCACTTGCTGTCAGCTTAACAGTCATGTTTCTGTGTCTTCCTCTAAATTCCTCTCCCAGCTGGGCTCTTTCATATCTTAGCATTAAAATAGATTCTTCCTAATTAGACAGATCTCTGTCATGATAATCATCTTGAGAACGTATGCTGTATTTTCATACTGCGTATCTTTTCACAGATCAGGCCTGTACTTTATAATTTTTCAAAATCGTAACTCACTGAATAGATCCTTTACCAAGCAATCATCTCCTGTAACTAGTAATTAGTGTCCTGTCAGCTGATATTGGTAGGCATTAGCGTTCAACTGCTGGCATCAGCAAGTTCATCTTACATCACTTAGAATTCTGCTATATTCGATTCTTTTGAATTTCCAGTTGTGAAGATAAGTTTTTTAAAGCCGATGTGCAGGGGGGGGGGGAAGGTATAGAGCAAATATACACATCTGTGCATGTGTAGAAAATTACTACATAGGGGGTGAGTGTGCCTAAGTCCACGGTCATAAATGTAAGTGCACACATCTGTCAGCAGTGAGTCTGTGCTTAGGTCTGATCACAGAACAGAGTTGTTTGGTCAAGGTTGTGAAGAGCATCTGTTTTAACGACAATAATCCATAATAGAACAATGCTGAGATCTCTACTTCTTGCATTGCCCAGGCTATAATCTAAGGGTTTTTTTCTATTCTTATTTATTCAGACTCAGTGGCTTAGCACAAGTGTCGTCCTTCACAAAAATTGAATTTAAATAGCCCCGTAAATAGCTCATTTTGGCCTTAGTTTTTCAGAAGCTGGTAATTGTTTAAGTATCCTTAAAATAAAAGTGATGCAAACATGAACTGTGAAATCTTATCTCTATATGCTATTTTACAATTGCCATTCAATACTTGGCTTTAAAAGAAAACTCTCCAGTCAGATGAAAATCTTTGGTGCTGTATGACAGCTGTAAAATAACATTTTCTATGAAATGCTGATTCTATTGATTGTTTTTGATATAGGGGATAGAGCTTTATCTTAGAAAAGGTTGTACTATAGAATAATGCAAGCATCATCACACTGCTGCTGTTAAAATGAGTGAAGAAATGAACAGATATATATTTGCTTTGTTTTAACCTCAGCCAATTAAAAAATATCTTTTGATAGGAATCAACCACTTTTAGAATGTATTCAGATGTTTTTTCACAAAATTGGCGGTGGATCTGTTTGCAAAACTTCTAACACTAAACACCAGTCACTACAAAACTTTGTTACTCCAATCATCACCCCTGAGCTGTGCAGCCTGGTAGAGCCAAAGTATGTAGCAGAGAGATAAAAAATTCCCACATTTTTAACAGGCTGAGATTTAATTCTGTAACAATCCAGCATGCCCTTGAAAAACAGCATGTTTGCTGCCAAAGTGAGGTACTGAAAGTTAAGGCGTGTTTGTGTGACTTGACTGAAAAATGGTATTTGTCCTAGACGTAGAAAAAGAAGACAACTTCTGTAAAATGGACCAAAACCCAGGCTGTAAAAACAAACCAAAACACTGCTTTTACGTGTATTTCTGACTCCGTGGGCATAAGAAAGGTTTCGTTTTGCGGACTTGAGTGCTGTTTGGGTCTGCACATCCTCCCGAGCAAGGCTGCCAGCATGCAAGCCAGCGGGCTGCAGGGGGCACTGCGGAGGAATCCAAAAAGTACTTTTTCGAAGTTAAACCTAATTCACAGCTGTCTCCCTTTCTGGCCTGCTGACACTTTCCATTTCGATTAAAAAACAAACAATCAAACAAAAAACCGACGACAACAACAAAAAACACACTCACCCCCCAAAAAAACGAACAAGAAATCCCCCTCCTCTCAGTTCTTACATTCAATCTTTTCATGTATATTCCTATACAAGCAGCTAACCCTGTTCTGTTGCCTGACGGAGTCAGATGGTGAGGAATAATCGCCGCAGAGCTTCCAACACATCCCCCGGCTCCAGATTAACAGATCTGCCGATCTGTATAAGCGATGCTGGATCTGCCCTTTCCCTTCGCTCTTAGGCTGCTTCCGAGCCGAGCTGTAATTTTTTCCCCGTTTGTTTTGTGCTAAAGTAGTAATCGGCGATCGCGCAGAGCAGTAAGTAGCTTCACTTCGGTTCTCAAACTGATACCAAAGAAAAGTTTTAAAGGGGGGGGGAAGAGAAAACATGCTCCTTAGTCACAACGCAGGGAAGGTACTAATTACTAATTTTAGTTGTGCACTATTATTTTTCATCTCGACATAGTCAGTAATTGGTGCAATCGGAATGAAATTAAACCCAAATTTCATATTGCCGAGCACTTAAAGAAGACAAAGCCGTGTCTTTACCGCTGTCAGTGCCTTAGAAATAGTATCCTGTGCTAATCTGCAGTGGCAGAAATGAAGATGGTTTAAATCAGATCTCATGACTAATGTATGAGTTCCCAATTTTCTTTATTTCCAGCTGCACGTTTAGTGAACAAGGGTGTCTCTCCGAGATAATTCTGGTTTATATAGGTGTATTTTTAAATAAATAAATAAATAATGGGAAGCGCACAGCTCATGGTGCTAGTTAGGAGCTAACCATCAATTAAAATTGTGCGTGCAATAGCGTTGGAAAACGGTTCAAAACTGGCTTCCCGGGATGTTATTCTCGACCCGTTCATCACCCGCGCCTCTCCGTGGAGGCAGCCACCGCTCGCCTGGAAAAACGTTCCTGCCCAACGTGTCATGTTTCTTCTGTTGTTCAAAATAGAAAGTTCAGCCCGGTGTCCGGGAGGCGCGGGGCTCCGCGCTTGCCCCTCCCCGACCCCCCTTCATTATGCAACAGTTGACACGGAGGGGCAGCGCGGCACACGCCGCCCCGGGGAGGGGACGGGGCGACTGGGGGGGCTCTCGGCCGCTCCTCCG
>NW_020799099.1:33973947-33993222 GCF_003259725.1 Athene cunicularia
CAGGCCGGCGGGAAGCACCCTTCCCCTCTGCCCCCCCCCGCCGTCCTACCGGGCGCCTTGTCCGCCCCCCAGCCCCTCACGGAGGGCGACGAGGTGGCGATCGCTTCGCCAGCGGCAAACAAAAGCTCAACGCCGGGCGCAGCCGTAGCAGCACACAGACACACACACACACACACACACACACACACGCCTTTTGCCCGGTTCATCCCCCGGCGGAGGAGCCGGACGCCTCCCGGGGAGGGCGAGGAGGATGCGGGAGGGGGGAGCCAGGGCGCAGGCAGGAGCCGCACAAAGCAGGGGGGGGAGCGGGAGTGAGTGTCTGTGTGTGTGTGTGTTGCTTCGCAAACAGGAAGCAGAAAAACCTCACTGACATCTTGTTGCTTTCCTGGTGTCACCGGCGAGGCACAAGCCTCGTCCTTCCCGCGGGACTGAGGCTGTAGGCGCGCACCTAACGCGGCGCTCCGCAGCGCTTTGCCGCCGCCCGGGGCTGCTCCAGCGGCAGCGACTGAGTCGCCGCTCAAACTCCGTGAGCAGGGTCTGTCCGCCGTCAGACAAACTGCCCTGAGATCCCTTTTCACACCCCGTGTCGTTTCCACAAGGCAGGGGAAAAGGGCTGGAGGCTCGGGAGACCTCCGGGGGGGGAGGGACACGACACACACTGTGCTCCCGGGGAGCATCGTGGGGCGCACATCCAGCTCCAGAACAGGGCCCTCCTGAGCGGTGCCTTGTCCTTTCCCTTCCTTCCCAAACCCCATGCTGGAGCATCAAAGGCCGGGATCTTCAGTGGACTCGCTCATTTGTTGGTCTTCCCTTGAAGATCTGGGGCAGATACACAAAGCCACGCTATAATGTGAAAGTTGTGGAAAAGTAACAAAAGGAGGAAATGCAGTTACAGCTCTCACTGGTATTAATTTGTTTCAGGTTGGGACACTTGCAGAGCTGAGAGTAGCCTAATTCAAGGGCAGTCTGCTATGAAATTCACCATAACTCAGTATTTGTGCTACAGTCTTCTCACTCTTTAAATGTCCTCCATGTGCGCTAGGCTTTTCATCTTAGAAGGAAATTCTAATACTTTATAAAAAACCGACCCATTTCCATCAACCTCTTCTTTCTTTAAGAATGTGTACACAAACATTGCCAAAAAATTTTAGAAACATTATCTGCTTTGTTTCACTTGTAGAGCATTAATTACTATTTTTTGCCTAGTGTCTAAGAACATTAGAGAACATTTATGTACATGGAAGTAATACATAAAACCTGAGAAATTGCTCCTCTTAAGGCAATTGACAAGTATTTTCTTTGAGACTTACGCTTTTTATAGTACAAAAAAAAAAAGGGGGGGGGGAACTTCTTCATTTCTAGCACTCAACAGTTTGATAAGTTTCACTGGTTTTGTGCATTGTAATTTTTACTTACCAAACCAATTCAACTTTATTTAACATTTTCTTTTGGCATGAGAAAACAGTATACTACATTTCAGGGTCTTTTCCCTTATTCTCTGGTAAATTCTAGAGGAGAAGTTTACTGTTGAACAGTCATATGGATCTGCTGCTGCTTTACTCTTCACACAAAATCATCATTAAACTCTTCCCTCAGATAATTAAACTGCACAATTTGGAAACGAGGCAGTCAGGATTCAATGACAACAAGTACAGTGAGTATAGCAAGAAATACTGCTTCTAATTCTTTTTTTATCAGGGCAAATCAAAAGAAAGTATTATCACTGTGTGTGTGTCCCTCTCCCAGTCAAGAGATGCTGAGAAGGGGGGGGAGACTTGTGCTGGGTCCCGGCAGCCAGTCGCCCAACAGACCCTCCCAGAAGCTGGTGCTGGTACATGTTCTGAGGGTGCCCTTCAGCAAGCTGGGTAAAAAACATCTTCAGAAGATGATTAAAGACATGCACCCTGGTTTTCTTCATTTGACAGAGTACAAGCTATCCAGTCTGTACAATGCTCCTTGTCACCTCCCCCGCAGTTTACACCCTCACTCCTCGAGTTCATGAAAGGGATTATGCAGTTTCCACTGTTTAGGACTCTATGTCAACTGACAGGCAGTTATCAATGGGAGCCTTTTTTTTTTTTCAAAAAGGGATGTAGGAGCATGGGCTTGGCTGTATTTCATGAATTGCTGATCTACTCTGAATTTGTGTCTTGTTACAGACCAAGTTTTCACTTGCTGAATTTTGAAATATATGGATTTATAACTATTTCAACCTCTTCTGCTTGAGGATAACAGTGGGTTTCAGAATGAGTTTGTTCCCATACGGGCATTGATTGGGACATGCGCAACAAAAATTAAAATAGTTTATAAATGTCTGGGAGGACCTTTTTCCACCACGCCCCCCGCCACCAATTCAGCCTGGCAAAAGCCAAAGTTGTTTTCCATGCCTTTGAGTTAGATTATTAGAGTGCTGTACCGTCTTGGTTTTCAGAGGAAGTATTGGGAAAATTTGCAGCCCATCCAAAACTCTGCTGCTCATCTTCGGACTGGTTCCAGGAAATATCAACACGTTATTTCACTTCTTTGGTTCTTTTTGAGCTAATCTGCCTACTTGTTTCCTTCTTTAAGTGCAAGAGTCTTCTGGCTCTGCACCCATGTTACTGCTCAGAGATTGTGTGTGTGTATACACATACACACCTTATATATAAAATAAATAATGTATATTTAGTACATAATAAACAGCCAAGTATACAATAGGTAGCCAAATATGTAATAAATATTGGAAGTTATATCACCTCTGTTTCTTATCCCTGACACTTCTGTTCTTATGGTGCATTTTTTGTCATTCTTTTGTCCAGTGAAACACCACATCTATATTTACCGAATTGACCTCCTAATGCACGTTTATTTGCAGCTGAGCTCTACTGTGAAGTGTAAAGGGGCTGGAACTACTTTTTCCTATCTTAAAAGCTCTTTAAGACTTTTCTTATTTAGCATCATCATGAATTTGATAGCTATTGTCATAGTGACCATTTCTAACCCTAAAACCAGTCCTTAGGAAATTGAGTTTTAAACCCCATAAACATAAAATGTTATTTAGATCACAGAAATTAGTGACGGAAGTCAAATGACCTATTAGATCATCTTTTCTGTTCCCCTGCCAAAGCATACTAGGCCAATTCAGAATTAGTTTATAAAGTTAGAGAAAACATGGCTGGCAAATACAGTATTTTCCAGTACCTCTTTCTACCCATTCTGGTCTAATGCACTGCCTCATGGAAGTTGATGGTCACATTGCCCTTCTACCTGAGGGAAGGGAGATCCTTTCAGCTTGCTTTGTGTAGGGACAGAATGACATGTTCAGAATTATAGAAATCTGGTTATATCTCTTTCTTGTTGGCAGATGTTCCACCACAGAAAAGTAGTTCCCCCCTGCCCCTCAGTCTTTCCTTCTTGTTGAAAAAGGTATCCAGAGTGAAAAGTGTAACTTCTTAATTTGTCTTTGTGATTCATGGATAATGTCATTAATGAAATTGAGTGCCGAAGAATGCCGTCGGTCTTGCGAGTAGTTTTCTAAAGCTTACATCTGCTGTATTTAATACATACCTGTGTGTATGTTCATAAATCTGTGCACATTTCTTGTGTTCTTTCTCACGTAATATTGCCATTTAACTTGCTTTACAGGTGCTCGGGAGCTCATCAGTTACAGTGTAGGAAACGTCTATTTCTCTAGCCTTGCAAAGGTGAAAAAGAAAGATGATTTTTCAGGTGTTTCTTTTTATTTTTCACAAGGGGTCAAATACTGTAGCCCTTACTCATGCTTGATGACTAAGTAGGATTAAGCATTTCTGCAGTTAATAAGCTATGTCTGGTCTTGCTTATACTGGAGTAAGGTCAGTAGTAAAGGCAAAACTGGGATGATACCAGAATTAAATCCTGGTCCAGCAATGCTCCTTCTCTTTCATATGCATCATAGGAGGAGTCATCGTGTAACCCTTTTTATTTTGCTCTTCCTATAAGGGTGGATCTCGATGTCTTTCTTACTCCACAGCCTCTCCCATTTTTCTTCTCCTTTTCATACCAACTCATGCTTGATGCTCCTGAGTGATTACTGTCCTTTAGGACAAGGAGTTTTTGTGTTGCCCTCCTTTTGCAGCTAGTCAGCACAATAGATTTCAGTTTAGCAAACTGAAAGGAACGGAGAGACTCTTCACTTCAAGCACTGTTGGCCTCTAATGACTTTTATATGCTCTGGTAGAAAGCATGTCCCTTTAAAAGATAGTGGGCTGGGTTATGATGAGCCATAGCTGGAGCAGGGCAGGTTGTATTTTGACCTCCGGTAGCCAGCCATACTGAAGCCCAAGCTTCAGATTGACCAAAGAGCACGTGTTGAAAGTGCAGTGAAGTTCTAGCCTTTGTCAACTTCAGGAAGAACAGCTTTGGGCTGGAATGTGTCCAAAACTCATTCTGCTAACGCAGAATCAAAAATACTAACAAGTGATTGTGTTAGGACAATTGGTTGCGTTTAGGTTAACCTAAATTTACAGTAACTTGACCTAAAGCTTAGGGCTTCACAAGTGACTTAAGCTGGTGTAAACCTGAGCTGCTGCCCCTGAGGAAGTCTCGTCTTTCATGCTCTTGCCAGTGGCCGTGTTTTCTCGCTGCCTCCCTTTGCTAATGCTAACGCTAGCTCTTGCTCATGGACCCTGCTGTGGGCTGGGTCACCGAGCCGACAGGAAGGACAGACACATTCCTCCCTTTTCTTCTGGGTTAGTTTTCAGCTGGATTAGATCCGTGATGTGTTTGACTGTCCCTCCCGTGGGCAGCACAGTTTTACAACACCTTAATCCTCTTGTGAAACTTCACCCTTATCCCGGGATAAACATCTGGGACCTATTAGTTAAAACATGCTCACCTAGTAGCATACATTTTACCTGAGCTAAGTAGCACCTGGTGCCAGTACACATGAATCTGGTCCTGAATATAGACACTGAAACAGGAAAGGCTGTAAGCAGCAAAGGAGTCAGAGTTCATTTTTACTTAAGCACTTGCATGTATATGACATTTGGTTGCATATTACTCCAATATGTATAATTCATCTGAGAGATGTGCTTGGATTAGCAGAGGTTTAAGGACAGGTCTGACAGCCAGGAACTGCTGACTGGAATCCTTTAAGTGTATCCTTTTGAGAATTGAGATGTGAGGTATGATCTCTGACTGAAGTTACGACCCTGTAATCAGTTTCCCAGTCTCGGATCTCACAGGCTCTTCGGATCAGCAACATACTTGTATGTTTGGTGGAAATTCGGGAGTCTTAGCACTTCAAAGTATTTATTTTCCTAGTTTGTCTAAGATGGTGAATCACAAAATCATGTAACTTTGATTGCTCTTTTGCTTCCCCCTCACACATTTCAGTTTCACAATGTTTGTAGCTCAAAAGTCATCGCAGACTGTTCCTGTTTGCTGTTTGAATACTTCAAACCCAGTTTCGTAGGGGCTAAGAGAAAATGTCTTTGTAACTTGCAGAAGTTAATAAGATAGCAGCTGCTCAAGTTTTGTGCTTACAGGAAGGGGTTGAGCTGCCTTTTTTCAAGACTTTCCTCTTTCGTATTGATTTTGTTTGTTACCACATACAGTTAAAGTTGGCGAGGAGATAAGAATACTTTAATCTTTAGTTGACCTGAGAGAAGAGAGAAGTGCATCCCTGCCCGCAGGAACTTTGCGTTTTCTTTACCTTTGTGTAACTGCTCAGGCTAATGCTGCAGTGCTGTTGGCAGCGCAGATGATCCACTGCTGTTTGCTTGTTGTCAGGTCTGCACAACCACAGCATACATGGAGGAGAAAAGAGTCTTGAATTGATGAATTTCAGAATAACCAAGCTAAAAACCAGGAAGACCAACAGCTTGAAGATTTTCTTTCCCATATTTGTTTTTTATCAAGGCTGCTTTCTGTAAGGTTTTCAGAGAGCACTCAGTAAGGTTCTCAGCTTTCAACAGCTGAAGCTTGGTGGAGTTGCTCTTTAACTGATTGAAGGTGGGGCTGTTGGGTTGTGCCTCTTCCTCTCCTCCCTTCTTCACACTTCAGTCTCCTCCCTACTTAGTTGCTTTAACTATGTGCCATACAGGAGCATTTCAGGTTTAATAAAACAATTTGTTTTCCTCTGGCCTTTAGATTCAGGGAACAGCTGTTAAGCGCTGCAGTGAAGGTGTAGCTTTTCTGCATCCCCTTTATGCTGCTTATGAAAATCTCAGGCCTGTTCAGAAAGTCACTGGATATTGTGCGCCTAGGTAAAGAGCAGGGAATTGGTCCTTAACCTTAGTCTGACCCTGGGCGTTATCACAACAAGAAGCCAATATGCCTGTGTATGTGTGTTTATATAAATCAGTAGACGTGTATATATACAGTGGTTTTTAAACTGCTCTGCAAGACAAAGATTTATGATCAGCAATCAGTTTTGATGGTGAAAGGGGATGTACTAGACCGGTGAGTTTAAGAACCACTGATATGACCCGTTTTCTATATTTTTAGCCTCTTTCCTTTTCCAGCTTGTATCTAATCCACTGTGATGTTTTGGCACTTCATTGTGTTTAATCTAAAGGAGGAAGGGAGGTGGCAGATGAGACGCTGGAAGAGTTCAGGAAAGTATTGGAGTTTTTTAATGGTTTAAGATATTTCCTTACATTAAGGAGGATAGACCAGTACTTATCCAAAAGAGAAATTGTAGCATTTCCTACCGCTTCTGTTTATGCAGAATATTGTGGTTACAGGCTCTCTAGTATTTGAGAAAATTACTTTAAAATATGACTGCCTTAGCTGGCAGTACTTGTCTTTAGGCTGCTAAAAAGATTGTTACATTTCAGCTGTGATTTTTGCTGCTGTTCATTTTTGCCTCTGAAGCTGGTGGCTGTTGTTCTGACTTCTCTGGATTGCATTCCAGTGCATAACTGAGGCAGCATAGGGAAAACTGCTATTGACATTAAATAACCGATATTTGATGATGTTTTTGGCAAGCAGTGTTTCTATTCATCATACATATTTTTAGTTGTCATTGAAGCAGGTAATGTAGCTTTGAAGACTTCAGCGGACTCGTACAGAAGACTGGAGACTTCTGTAACTGAACGGTGGCCACATTGTTTGAGCTCCAAATTGGCTGAAGCATACTGGCATGTAATCCATGGCTGGATATGAAGTAATGGTTCAAAATAATCTGTCGGTCCTCCTATTACAGCACATTTCTGGGCTAAGCTTGCAGTCTTTGCATTCCAGTAGAAGTAGAGGTCCCATGCTGAGGCTGCAGTGCTATCTTTTTTCCTAATTTGTGCTAACTAGTTTGTAGACTGAAATATTATTTAAAGGCTGGATTGCTGCTGTTTTGAAAATACACCTGAGATAATTTGGCTTTACAATTTTTTCAATCAAGGGAAGTTGACTGGGGCTTATTTCTTCTGACCTATTTTAATAGTTATTCTACATCATGCAAAACAACAACAAAAAACCCCATTTATTTCCTCTCCTCTATTTCATTTACAACGAAACAAACCAAAAAACTTTATGTTCACACGAGGGTTTACTGCCCTTTCTCAGCAACATTTTTGCTGTGGGAAATGCCAGCAGTGGGTGGGGATAATGGAGATTTGTGAACATAGAATAGCAAAACCAAAATTGATTTTGACTAGTGGTGTTAAAAGCTTCACCTCTCCCTCATCAAATATCTGTTACTGTGATAAAGTATATGGCAGTCTAGTTATAGCCAGAGAGGGGTTCTGGGAAGTTGGCACAGACCATCTTTCTTTATAGTTGCTATGGATATTTGAGTACAAGAAACACGGTGTTTTGTGGTCTTAATTTTGTGTCAAAACACCAAGTATCTTGAAAAAGTGATTCCTTAGGAATGTCAGACTTGTCCCTCACTCTCTTTTTACTCTAAAATTTCATGCTCCTTAAAGCTGCGGTAAGAACACGTTACATTTACCTCTCAAGCAGTTTATCCAAATGAAATATCCACGTTCTTATGGCACACTGCATACAAGAACTTTATTATGCAGGTACTGAAAACATACAGTCTCTGGAAAACATAGCTAGTTAACCTCTTTATGGTCTCTCAACATGTTGTTGCCTTAGGGTTAGTTAGATGAGGTAGCTGAAGCTAGTTAACAGTTTGTTGCCATTAAATGGGGTGGTCCTCTCCTCCTCCTCCTCATCCTCCTCCTCCTCCTCCTCCTCCCCCCTCCGTGCTGCAATCCTCTATGCCTGTGCTTGTGCTGGCCTGGTGAGCCCCTCGGTGGTACTAAGCCAGCGGGAAAATTACCTGTCTGGGAGAAAAACGGTGTTTATTTTTTGGCAGAAAGGTGAAGCTGCACAGCGTGGTACTGGGGAAGAGGGAATAGAGGAAAAGGGGAGGCGGGAGGAACCATGTCAGCAAAGCTGTGAAATAAGCTCTGCCTGTCCCCCGGGGCTGTGCCCTTGTCCTCTGTCCGTCCTCTGGTGGGCTCCCAGTTGGAAGCCTGGTAGTTGTGGTGCATTGCTGTAGTGAATTTGGGAGTGAAATATTTAAGCAGTTTATGGAACACCAGACAGAACATTACTGGAAATGTCTTTGGGAATGCCGATGTGATTGCTTTTAAGGATGAGGTGGTGATCCAAAGTGTGAAGAAGGCTGAGGAGAATACCTTTTCACCCCCGTCTAGTCCAAAGAAGGCATCATGTTGGCCACAGTGTGCACTTGTATCAGGTGGGTGACCACTGGCCTTCCTGTGAGGGACAAAAAGGTGCTTGTGTTCCTATTTCTCATTTCCTAATATCCTTCTGAAAATTCATAAACTTTGTCTATGTCTTCCTGATAAAACAAGGGAAAAATAGGATTTTGCTTGATCTTTACAGTATGGTAATTGCATTTTTTTTGTTCAGGCTACTCAGATGTATTTATGCTCATTTTAACTCCATGTAGAATAGTAAACTATGTAAAATAATTATAAAAGGCCCATGTTAAAGCTATGGAATGTGATACCTTCACTTACATATGGGACGAGATAATACTCAAGTGAGCTACTCTGTCCAAGGTAAAGACTACTTGCACGTAGTTTTGCACTACTTGCACGTAGTTTTATTTTCCTTCTATCTGAATTCAACTCTGGGCAATATGATAATAATTTTTATTCAAGTGGTCCAGGCAAAAAAAAAAATAAATCACAGATGGAGCAACTTCTGCCAATTTTGTTTTGTAATATGAGAATTAGTAAAGATGATGTAAATTATAATTCTCTGAATGGATTTTTCATGAAATTGTACTTTGAATGCTAATTAGTGTAGGAGATTTAATTAATTTTCAAATAAGTTAGTGATGGGGGGTTAAGTGATGGTGGGGGTGGTTTTGTTTGTCCTCCCTTCTCAGATACTTTCTTTCAGAATTAGTACACTTGTTAGAACCCAACCTGTCTGTTAGCCCAACAGGTAAACAAAACAGTATTAGCAATATTGATATTTCTAATGCAGCGTGTTCCATATGTCAGGTTAAAATAGTGGTTACTTGGGAAGACATTGGTTTTGGTTTCAAAACTATTTACTTCCCAAATCTGTGACTTATCTGTTGCGGATAGTGAACACATGGTGAACATATGTCGTAAAGTCACATAAAGAGTTTATCAGAACAGATTTGGACTGGCTAGCTTGCCCATTAAGGTAATAGCAGGAGCAAATGGAGCTGGTCATCTCAAATAACAGTAGAATATGTAACAAATTTTTTTCCCCATCTTTAGAATGTGCCTCCTTTTTTTTTTTTTTTTAATATAGAGAAGCTTTTCTGAGCTCTTCATCTGCAAACTTTGATGTTTGTAAATGTAGGAAGACAACTGAGGCCAGTAAGTGAAAAACAATGATTAAGTCACATACACAGAGCTCTGTAGAGGAACATAAACATAAACAAACGCATAAAAAATATTTCATGTTATTCAGAGATGCATTTTTTTTACAAATATACAGTTCTTACATGTTTTAAGAGTCAGTATTTAAGCTGAGAATCAAATGTTCTCCCTGTTTTGAAGGGAGAAAACTTAATGCCTACAGTTGTGTAAAACTTCTGTCAGTGCGCTATCAAATATAATATTTTTGTTTACTAGACAAGATCCATGTACTATTGATTTTATAATGCACATTGACAGGATTTTTGCAAGGATTCACTTTTTGTAGGATCTTTTTATTGCATTTGCCCGCAGTTTAATTGGTTGGGGGTTTTGTGGAGTGGGGTTTTTTTTGCTGTTCTTGTTGGGGTTTTTTTTGGTTGGTTGATTTTGCCTGTTTGCTTTAAAAGGTAGAATGCCAAGTATAGCTGTCTCTACAGTTGTCCTAGTGGAGATGAATTAGTAGCCTGAGTGCAGATGAGAAAGGCAAATGTATATGTTATTGCAGTTTATCACAGAGTTTTGTAACTATCTGGATACTGCCTTCAGAGGTTGTGTGTTGCAGCTGTTGCACTCACGTGTAGACCATGATAAGGCTGCCTTCCCAAGGCCATGCAATACTTTAAAAAAAAAAATTAAAAAAAATCCTGTTTTCAGTTGCTTATATTTTCAAAGGTGTTTTTTTCTTAGTTGGAAATTTGGGAAGAAATTTGCCTGAAGTGGTTTGCTTGTTTAATCTGAGAATACGATTAGGGGAGAATACACTGTTTTTTTCCCTGCTCTTTTAGGAAGTTCTTGAAACCATTACAATGAGAAACTGTAATACGTCTAAATTACACATTGTGGTCTGCCATTTGTGGTCCCTCTAGCAGCGGTGGGAACAGAGAGAAGAGGGAGATCAGCTACCTCATTACCTGTGGGGGAAAAAATTTACTTCTGTGTGCTTAGTGTTTGCTTGCTAACCTGTGCTGAAGATTTAGTCTGTCTCCCTGTAGCCCTGATAGACCAACTGGAAGGTACCCAGTGGGCCCAGAGCACATCAGATCATGTTCCTGCTTACACCAGCGGGAACTTGGTAGGTCCTTCCCCCAGCCTCTTCCTCCCAGCTTTCAAGGACCGCTATCCCATTCATCTTAAGAGTGGTAGATAAAAAAATTTGCTTTCTCTGCACTGTCAGCTCCTTCCAGTTTGAAGGAGAAACAAGAAGGTGCTGCATCAGAAATGCAAAGACCAGAGGAAGTGGACGAGAAGTCACGAAGAGAGTGTTGGTCAGGAGATGGACAGATTTCAGATCGGGGTAGGCAGAGTGGAGCAAAGCAGACATCGGTTGTATGTAACAGATGGACAAAAATAGATAAGAGAGCGTTGGACTTGTTGAACCAGGCTGGAGAGTAGAACTTTGCTTCTGCCCGTGTACACAGGCTTCACCAAGCGTTGACCACAGCAGGTCAGTGAGAGCACAGGTGCTTGTAGTGAACTCAGCTTTTGCTAGGTTGAGTAGGCAGACCTTGATGCTGGGGCTTTTAACAGGGCCGTACGCATGGTCAGCTGCAAACATCAGGCAAATCAGTTGTTTTGGAGTTAGGTTTTCTTGCTTTCCCAGATGTTATGTCCATCAAAGCATTGCAATGTGTTATACTACCTGATTTTCTGCCCTGTTGTTAAATTAGGTGGTGACCTTTTTTTTGGTTTGTTTTGTTCAGATTTGAGGAATTCTCAACATTTTCCAGTGGCATGGATAATGAATTTAAGTGACAATCATTCAGCAGTTGTAAGCCTGCGGACAGCAGGCTTGCTATTCTTAGTTACCTGTTGCATATTCCTTGGAATTCCTTGCAGCACTTCACATGAAAACCATTGCCTAAATGATCTCTTACACATTAGTAATGGACACGTGTGTATTTTAGGACCTTTATGTCCAAATCCTATTTACACATTTCTAAAATTGGTTAAGTGCGTGCTGTGGGTTTTTCTCCTGATGGATTAACTTTGTTTTGCTAAAATAAGCTACATTTCAATATGGGTTTTTTCCCTCTGTGTACATACTCACTGCTAATATAAAACAATTTACAAACTTGATTGCTACAGCAGATAGAAAGCAATGCATATATTGCTCAAACCAGTGGAACAAGAGGAAAGTGTTTTAGGTATTCTAGGTACTGTGGTTTAGTGGCTGGCTGTACTCCTGTTTTCTGATGGATATAGAGAGAAATGCTGAGGAGCGCATCGCAGGCCTTGTATTACTAAACAGCTATGAGAGATTTCCTTTCCCTTGGGTGGTAGTGTCCCATATTTTTGGAAGGAAGGGAATGAGCTGTCCCTGAGGTCAAACTGCACCAGCAAACAGCCAGGATTTTCAGAAGATTTACAGACTTGATAATGCAATAAGCCATAGTTATAATCATGTCCTCTTGTTGGCTGAGCAGTTCTGTCGGTGCCATAGTGTGCGAAGCGGGTGGTTAGCACTTCAGATCGCTGGGGTGGTTAATTGAGTTTCATACTGTTAAACAGGTGAGCTTGAAAATTAATGCCATGTTTCATCAGACCTACTTGGACCTGCATAACTTGGGCCGTTACTCTCTTCAGGCAAAAGGACTGAGTTTTTCCATAAGATTGTTTTAAAAACTCTTTAGAGTGCTTTGTAATAGGATTTCTATGATCCAAAAATATGCCCTTTACAGACTCGGGTCGTTTGGGTTGTTGACAGAACTTTTATCTGCAGTATTTCATGTTTCAGTCATAATACTGAGATGGCAACATTCTTCAATTAGTAAACATTCATAATACTGAAATTTCAGTAAGGTACCTTATGTCACAAAGTTGTTCTCTTTCATCTGAGGGAGTTTGCAGAAGGACATTTGTAGCTCACTCTGTATTTTCAGCACAATGTTTACCTGTCCAAGAAGTATCTGTACTCAGTTTAGGTAATTCGCCCTGCCTTCATCACAAGAAGCTTGAATTTGGCCTTGAGGTAAAGATCAAGAGTTACATGGACACTTAGTGTTGCAAGAGCAGGGGAAAATCCATTGAGTTTCACACCTAGGATGTAGGATGCACCAGACCATGAGAGAGACACTTCGTTCTCCTGGAACTGTGGAACAAAATGGAAGGTCTCATGTATTTTGGTAATATTAGGTAATAACGCGCTTATTTTCCTCTCTTGTTATTGACAGCTGTGGTTTTTATGTATTGCTTCTGTTCCTTTTGTTGTTCAGTAAATATCAGTATAAATCAATCCCTTATGCTTTGTTATGTTGGGAAGAGATTGTTTGCATAATGAGGTATTAAAGAGGTTATTTAACTTCATGTAGCTCATCTTTGACTCATAGAACATGTAAGAAAAGAAACAAAGTAAAAGATACGTGTGGAGACAGAAGTGGAAGCTTTGTGGTAATAATTAGAACAAATGTGGGGGGATATCTTGGAAAGTTACTATTGGCAGGCAGAAGCCAATACTTGCATAAAGAACTATGCTAATTCTTGTAATAAACTGAGTTGTGGCAAACTGCACCAAAAACCCCCCAAACAAACCCAATGGATTCATTGCTTATATTTGAGCTATTTATAAAGACTATTTTATTCATAACTTTTTTCCTTCTGTCAGATGTCAGTGCTTCTTGGCTCTGTTTTCCAATACTCCCTATGTAGAGGTTTTATTTCTAAACTCTAGAATTTAGAAATCCAGAGTTGTCATCTCTTGCATATAGTCTGCACACTTGTGGAATCATGCAATACTCTGTGAATGGCAGTTAAGAAAAACAATTTGTTTGTGGGAAATTTCTGAAAGTTATCTGCATCTCTGCTGGGAAACCCCCACTCCCTCCCTGAAAGCTAAGGATCCACAATTTGTAAGCTATTAAAAACTAATACAGACATTAAAACCCACATGTCAAATGCAAGATGTTATTGCAAGTTTAGGAGAGATTAGATTTAAATGATTGTTGAGGTGTGTGGGCTGGGCTCTGACGGAAAGACAGAGGATAAGGGATTTATGGGTGCAAACCAGACCATTTCTTTTACTTCCAGTGGTAGGGGCCCGTGTCCATCCTTCAAGGGGAAGAGACCCACATCTTCAGAATTCTCAGTGTTTGTGTGTGAATGTTATTTGTCTGGGTCATATAACTGACATAAAAGCACATAAATACTATATTTCTAATTCCTCACAGTAAACCTGTACATACATTTCATTTATGTGTGTATATTTATGTGCAGTCACTATATGATTGGTTTCATTCAGCATAGATGATATCCAGTGATGGTTCAGTTTTTATTAAGAAAACATACTTTCACAAGTGCTTTATAATAATAAATATGTCACGTTGCTCAAAGGCTATCATTCTTTGTAGCAGAGGATGTTGCATTAGATTTTTAAGTATTGGGGAAGAGACGTACAGCTAGTCTTTACAATTCAGTAGCCTCACGCTGAAATTGCTCATAAGACAGTGTAATTCATATAGAGAGAACCTTGCAGTGACTAATGGATTTATTTATGGTAAATGTGTGTTTTGACAACTGGGACCATACTTTTAATTTCCGTTTGTAAGGTGGAAGTTTGAAGAATTGGAGGGCTCTGACACTTCAAGAAAATTATGTGATTGCAAAAAGTCTTCATTTCCTCCAAAATCATTTTTCTGCAAAGGCCTTTCATCCTGGCACTGCTAAGTTAGTTTAATTCCTCCAAAGGAAGTGGGGGGAGAGGGGGGAACCCACAACACAACTCTCTCTGTTTCTGCAACAGGGTTTTACTGGCTGCTTCAGTTCAGTACTGGCATATGGATTTATCTCAATAATGGCTTAGTGACATATGGGAGATGAAGTTTCAGAACTAGGCTATATTTAAAAATTTGTTTAGTGTTAGCTTTGTTCTTTCTGGCTGAAACGTCTATGAGGTAGACCATTGCTTTTGTGAAAACTGGATTGTAATCTAGTCATCTCATTGAGCAGAATGTGTGGGAATGGAGAAGTGGCAATCTCCTTCCCAGCGGTGGTATGTGGAGCTATTTTCATTTGGTGTGATGTTAAGAAAAATATATTCTGACTCACACAGTAATGAAGGCTGCAGGTTTTCTTCAGGACGACCAAAAAAATACGCGTCTTGAATTTTTTGTAGCAAATAGCCAATGACTTGGAAACGGCTAATTCCGCACAGCCTGTCATGGTGAGGAGACCCCGATGGGCAAAAATAGCAGGCTTTTTTTGTTTGACTGCCTTTTCTGGAGGTGATGCCAGCTCTGTCATTTTTTGAGCAGTAACACCTGTCTGTGTTAGTCCAGCTGATGAGGAAGCACTGGGAAAAGAGCCCTTTGTGCTACCAACAGCATAAGGTAAAAGGGAAGGAGAAGGCTGTACTGTTGGCTTGTCATTCTCCATTGTCCTGTCAGATCCAACCAAGCACCTCAGTTTGCTGGTCAAGGGGAGAGGCAGAGCAATAGGTTGATCCACTCACTTGCATGGTTCCAGGGTTTTGTTTTTTCTGGGGGACAAATAAGAGCATAAAACTGTTTTCTTCCATGTTTAATATTAAAACCACTTACTAGCTCAATACATCCATATGAGCAAGTACATTAGGTACTTTAAAGAATTAACCAAAACAATTACAAATGCTGAAATTGTGTTCATAAAATACAAGTTAAGGGTAGCAAATAAATTACTTAAATCTCTCACAACGTGTAAGATGTTATAGTTGTATAATATCTGGAGTCCATTGCCACAATTAAAAAAAAAAAAAAGAAAAAAAATCATTAGAATTACTACTGTGTGCAGAGGAAAACCTTGCTAATAAGCCCTGAGCTCACATCCCGTCCTGGACATAAAAATAGCCAGCTGTTGAGGCTATGGCAGGGCTGCGAGGAGGCTTAGGAGGCAGGAGATGTGCACTCACGTTGTTATTCATTGCTTGATGTGCTGGTCAGCAGCCCACAAGCAAGAGATGGGTTTTACGTAAAAGGAAGTAGTTTTAATTGGAAGGAAGGTTTTATATTACCTCTTTTTGTTCCTTAGCTTGGATATTTATTTAATCTTTACCCACTGCTGGAAATTGAGTTAGACAAGAGAAAGAATACAGATTCTGTAGAAGCTGAAGGAAGAATGGCTGAGAGGTCATTCTGGCTCCCTTCCAGCTTGCGGGGAGTCCCGTGAAGCTGCCGGCATGTGCCAAGTCATGTAAGCACCCATTCTAACGGCCTCTGGGCAGCTTGGCTTGGCTTCAGCCTGGACTTCTTCCCTTCGTGCCCGGTGGCCACCGCTGCTGCGGTTGCGTGAGGGGCGTGAGTCTGGCTGCAGCCCCGCACGGTGTGTGGGAGAGCTGGCACGGTGCTCCGAGCAGCCCCATCGGAGCCCTCTGGCACACAGCCCTGAAGCGCCTTCCCACTTCATCTTCACACGAAGAGCGTGACGATTTTTAATTCGAATTGCCTTCCTTTCGTTGGTTTCTATAGAGCCTGTCTAAGATGGTTGGGGAAGCCTAACTTTTTAAACTGGGGTTTCGTTTGAAATGTCTTGTTTTTTTAAATTATTGTTTCATTAAAGAATACATGCTTTTGGTGACCATCTAACTGAGATCTGCTCCAGGTGTTAAAAGGTAATTTATTAAATCAAAGTAATGGCCAAAGTACTAATATTTCCTTCTGAGGCTAAAATTCAATTGTTCAATGAAGTGTTTTCTGGCAGGGGAGCAAATGCTTTAGAAAATATAGAAACGTGTGTGCCTTTCATACACCACGTGGCATATTCTGATTTTATTTTTTCATTATTTTCTGCAGTGGTTTCTTTCAATGCACTTTGTGCAGTCTCTCTTGTTCACTCTATGCAGTGGGGGGAAAGATTTGACAACAGCTTTAAAATAAATGCAATTTAGTATTTTTGCATTTGTTTTTCCTACTTTGGCATGGACTGGTATGTGAGAGAGGCTTGGAGATTCACTGTACGCTTTAGCCTTGGATCACTTCTATTTGTGTGTGTTACTGACCACCCTCTACTATACCCTGTTCAGTCAGCTTGAGACAGAGGCAGCGAGTGAAGAATTCACTAAAACAGAAGAAACACACACAAGCTGGATTACACTGGTAATAGTAGCAATTACTCTGTGTCTTTTTCTGCAGAACTGCTACCATACTTAGTAAAATAGATTAGGCTCAGTGAAGGAAAAATCTGCTGCTTTTTTTTTTCTGCAGACATGAGTGATCCTGTTACTTGCAGGCTGAAGGAGGATACAGGGAGACTAAATTTAAGCCATATCTGTTGATCATTACAGAGTTGTCTGAAGGGTTTCTTTCACGTTTCCAGTAGCATAGTCCCTGTCATAGTGAAGAAACACTAAAAGCAGCATCACTACCCTTCACATGCACTTTCTGTCTGGATTTTCATATAACCCACCTACTTAGAAGGAATTAGAATAGTAAGACAGAATTTTTGAAGCAAGATCTTGAGATTTAGAATATATTATCCTAATGCTTCTTTTCCTCAGGTCCACAGAGCACTCTTGCTCCCCCAGTTTTTGAGGTCCTGCTGTTGTTCCTCTGGGTACTTGCAGGCTGTGTTCCAAAAAGATAATTCAAAAATGACCAGAATAAACTGATAGATGAGGGTTTGGGTTCTTTTTTTAATATATCTGGTGCAGTTCCTCTTTCATGAGATGTCATAGGGGTTCATATCCATTTCTCTGCTCAGGCCCTTGTTTGGAGTGTGATTTTTTATTTTTTTTTTTTTAAACACTCCCCGCCCCCCAAATGAGAGTGGATAAAAATCACTAACCTGAAACACTTATTTTTACACAGTTCTTAATAATTCAGACTTGAGCTCAATTAGTAAACTTAAAATTAATTTTTTAAACACAGTTTAGATGTGCAAATAGGATAGTTTATGCCTAAACTTACTGTCATCTGTTTAAATAATCCAACCATCAAAAAGGAACTGAGTGCCATATTTATTCTGAAGTTTTAAAGGAAATTGAACCAGCAAAGGTTGACCAAGACAATAGGAACCTTCTGTGATGGGACTGACATAATGTCTTCATCAGTTTACTCAGTTCAATTAGTTCATTTAAGGCTGAAAGCTGATTGTTGAGAGAGCAGGAGGAGATTTTTCCTTCCCATAGAGCAAAAGACAAGGTATCTACTAATTTTTAAATCTTTTTAAATACAGAGAAAACCCAGTTTGATAAACTTTTATTCTTACGTAACAGGTACACTGAAGGTATTTTAAAAAACTAATCTTCAAAAATAGTGTTTTGCTGTGCTTTATTAGAATTTCAGTTTTCTACAAAGCCACATTTAGATGCAATCACAAACAAAGCTTGAAAAAGAAATAAACTGTCTTGCAAAAAATACAGCCTTTGTACAATGGTATAGTCCTTCCACATATCAAGAAAAGTATCAGATTTATGCACAGGACGTATGGATTTTTTTGCCAAATAACATGTTTTAATAGTTAACCAACCAGTAAGAATTGACCCTTCCCTAGAAAAACAATTACAAAACCAAAAATGCCCCCAAACTAATTTCTTCAGATCAGGGTTTTCTGCCTGATGATTTAAATTCTGATCAAAATCATCAATTTAAATCACTTTGATTTATATCAGCCCTTCTGCCTTCAAACTAAGTGGGAACAGGCTGGGACTTTAGACCCTCTACCATTTAGCGCTACAGTTACTCCATCCTCCTATTTGAAGTCGTTTGCACAGTTTGTCTGATATCTATCTGCACTTCCTTTGTGTGCTCATCAGTTCAAACATCTTCATTTGTGTTTTTTTAACATGAATCTTGTATCAGAATAAGGAAGGGGTTGAGTAGTTTAACAGTATAATTTAGATGATAATGCAGCACCAATGTGTAATTTCCACAGACATTCATGACCAGTATATATTTTGTATAGTAAACTTGTTTATATACAGTTCTTTTAAGTTTTTACCATTTTCAGTTCTGTTCTTCTCATTTTTACTCGGTTAAAATTCAGTGGGACCTTGAGATTCTTTTCTTAACTAAGGACATCAAGCTCTGGCCCTCCCTGTCCCTTTTTCTTTAGCTTGAAATTGTAGGCAAAAACGGTGCTTTTTCCACTCTAGCCTCAAGACCAGATGGGTTTTGTCCATGCTCAGCTGCCAGGTGGTGAAGGTGTGCGTTGTGGTCTTCAGAGCAAACAGACCTACTGAATGCACTGTTCTGCTAACGAGGGTAAATTGATTCCTTTTATTTACCCAAGTTAACTGTGGTTTATGAGATACCATAATGGGATGTTTTCTTACTTGCCAACTGCAATTTCAGAATCATTTGTCATTTTAAGTGTCAAAAACAATGAAGAAAGACAAAATGTTTAAGCTAAATGCACAAGTTGTTTTGGTAGAAATTAAACTGGTGGTCTGCTGTTTTAGCAGGTATTAGAAATGCAACGTTGCTTTTTGGAGGATTCTGCAAAGCATTTTGCTTCCCACCCCCCACCCCCC
>NW_020799099.1:33993272-33995902 GCF_003259725.1 Athene cunicularia
CATGCCCCCCCCCCCCCTTATTTTTCATTAATTGCTGTAACTGAGAAACAGTACTGGAAAAAAGCCCATGTTCCCCACCCCCCTCCCCTTGGTGAGAAATTATTGCAGTATTTGCTAGAAAACATTTTCCCCGCGGTTTGAAACTTCAGTTAAATGTAACATTTTCTCTAGATACTGGTAGGCAAGAGTAAATCCCAGATTATCTGGTCTGAGGACCTGGAACAGGCTGTACAGATAGCTATAGTACATTCCAGAGATTAGATTCAGTACTCTCACACCTGTAGGCAGGTTTAAGGTTTAATATAATAAATGTTAATGAGAAATATGAAAACTCACTAAGAGGGCAATCTATTATGAGAAGGGAAGGCAAAGAAGGTGGTAATGGCTCTGATGTCAATAGTGTCGATAGTTCATTAAGCCAGGGTGGAAAGAGAAATTAAACAGATTTATTTATGAACTTTTATGGTCATAGCTTGACAAACTGTGGCTCACTAAGTAAGAATAAAAATGCAGCGCATATTTCTAGATGAGTTTGGAGTATTACTGAGTGACAGAGAGGGTTCTGTTGGTTTCTCCATTGTTAGTAGTTCGTTGCACAAGTCTTCACCTTCCCGAAAAGCTGGGCTTTTTCAGGGGAGGTGTCTGTGGCAGCCTGTAATTTAATACCTCTCGTTACTCATTAGCAAAGGCATCCAGGTTCACACTGTAGGTGTTTCCCTTTAGTCAGGCTTCACTTTGGAAGACGCAGTTGATTGTGATTTGTGGCTTTCTTTAACAACTAATATGAGTTTACTTGTTGACATACAGGAATGGTCACTGCTGAGAATTTTTGATCATGGAAGTTTCTGGTTTTCATCTGGCAAATCTGTTAATTGCGGTATCTTAGAAGAGTAAATGTTTTTATTTTTCCTTCTCTGCTGCAAATATTCTTTAGGATTAGTCTGATATCTGCTGTAGGGAGATAGGGAAATAATGCTAGGGAAGGAATGCTGTGGCTTGCCTTTCAGGAAGGTGAAGATCTGTTAGGGGATTTCTTGTGTTTATTCCTGAGGAAAGGCTGAATGCTGATTCAAAACTACATGGGTTGGATGCTCACCAGCCTGTATACAAGTACTAGTTCTACAAAACAGTAGTTTAATGAATACACTTTTTTTCCTCTTAGTATCAGCAAAACCATCCTTTTTACACATTTGAGAAAAGTAGTAAAAGGGGATTCCACTCCTGTAAGTCCGTATCTACTAGTCAGCTGCAAATGAAGCTGTATTACAACAGTTCTCATGGAAGTAGCTAAGTTTCTTGGTTTCGGCAGGAGGTCAGCACTGTGAAAAGCACATGCTGCCTGTGGAATAAATTAGGAAAGTATTGGTGGGATTAGTCCCAGCTGCTGTAAAGCTTCTGTTCTACATACTGCATCCACCTAGTAAGCCCACACCACCCTTGGACACTTCACAGGTGAGATTTTGAAACACACAGGAACTTGCAGGTTAAGAGCTTAAATTTAGGTAGGATATTTTTTCTTTTTTTTTTTTTTTTAAACACTAGCTCTTAGACAACACAAGTTAGACATGTCTTTGAGTTGATGTAAAGCCTAGCAGACAAGGATTGTTATGATTGCAAGATCCTGCATCTGTATGAAAATAAATCTGAATAAATTAAGCCTGAGAGGATAAATAAATAAATACCAGAACAAAAATGTAATTAGATACTCCTGAACACGTGCAGTGACAGTGAAGCTGGAGACGTCTAACTGACATGTCCAGCTGAACATGAATATCCAGTTGAACATACAACTTGCTGTTTGTGAACATGGTGGCTCATTAGTATAGAAGCAGTCACTGTATACACACACTGAATGTGCAGATACATCCATATCTGGTATGTGTGTCTGAAAACACCTCACTTGGCAAAGCAAGTGTGGAGTATTATACCTTTCCTCTTCAACATGCTGCCAGCTACAGCACTGGTCTGCAGCATCAGCTGCTTTGAACTGCCTGCTGAAGACACCTCTACTTATGGAAGAGATGCATGATGCAGAGATTATGCATAGGTACATGGGTCTATTCGTTCACTGTTTTTGGTGTTTCTCTGATGCTTCCCCCTCACTTCTGAATGTGATTTGAGTGTGACCCACGTTTCTGGGTTTTTTCTCCTGCCTGCTGTGCTCATCACATTTTGACTTCCAGTAGTCTTTATTTAGTTATAAATAGCCATAAATATGAATAAATAGAAATACGTTTAAATCCAGATAGAGACCTTATCTAAGGTTTTCTGACCCATGTCACTTTCAGTGATAGGATTTTCCTCTTCTGAAGGCTGAAGACTCATTGGGTCATGGTGGTTTCCATGTAGGTTTAACGTCTGTGGTGGCTCTTAGCCGCAGGAGTAAGAGTATTGATAGACCGAATGCCCTGGAACAGTGCGAGAGGAGAACAACAGCAGAGTTCTGATACTGGCCATTTGTTTTTCTGCCCTTGTGTTTCTGGGTTTCTGCTGTCAGGCTGCCAGACTTGCTTCTCCATCTGGTCCTTCCCGGCTGGCTCGTTGCCAACAAGCCGCAGTGTAAAGTCTTCAGTGATCCTGTGTGTGCATGAGATCCCAGTAAAAGCAGCGCGTCCTGCTGCCCTCCTCCC
>NW_020799099.1:33995952-34004130 GCF_003259725.1 Athene cunicularia
CCCCCCCACCCCGTGCCACACCTGATAAGGAGTTAGATCCTTGCAGCAGCTGCAGATGTGAGTGAGGCTTGGGGAGAAGAAGACACATCACCGTGTAGAAGCCCCGTGTTTGAGCAGTGGGTGTGTGGAAGAAGGAGCTTCCCAGTTGCTGTTCCTCCCGGTAGCTGAGCTGCATCAGACACACAGAGCACCGAAATGGCTGGATTAGTAGAAAGGTAGACTTGTGATCTTTCTGCGGCCTGCTTCCAGGGTGATTTTTTTCACTCCACACTAGTACAGGGTGCTGGCAAAGACCCTGTGTGGTGGTGGTCAGTGGCTGTCCCTCGGCAGCTGCTTTCCAGCCTGTCCCTAAGCACAGGCCTCTAGACATGGAGATGCACTGCCTGGTGCATCAGCCATGGATCTCACCTCATGGTATCTAGAATTTGCTAGACAAGATGCTTTCCGACCACATCAAGCTTCAGTGAAGCATGCTGTTGTGGCCCTTGGCTCACTGGAGTCATTCCTAAAGTCACCCTAAGCAGGGAGAACACTCAGGTGATTATGAATGAAACAGTCAGTCCTTTAGAGCTATTAAATAGTTATTAATTCTGATTCTTCCTGTTTTCTGACTTTGTAGAGTCTCAACACTGTGACCAGAGCTTGCTTTAAATTGCAAATTTGTAATAATTAGAAAAATTCTTGCATAATAAAAACTGGAGCGTGAAGAAAAGAGGAGAACCTAATCCTACTTAGGTAAACTGTTGTTCTGCTTTACTGGATTGTGCTTTTAGTTTTTGCAGTGGCTGTGGATACCTATTCATTTACCAACTGTTTCACGGACAATGGCAGGTGGGTTCTGTGAGACTAATTCAGCTTCTTTGTCTTCCTTCTGGACAGTGTGTGTGTGTCATGTATTCTGCACGGGGATATTTAGCTCAGATTAGCATTGACAGATAGAGCTGGCATGCTTCTGTAAGAGCGAGAATTGGTTTTCGGACTCTACCTATTGGTTATGCATCTCTTGTATGAATTAGCAGTGGTTTAGTACGATTAAGAACAGGAAGTGGCACCCCACTTCTCATACCTTTTCAGAGGTCAGATGTTGCACCCACGGGAACTCCAAAAGATGTGGCTCATACAAGAGTGAAAATATTTGAACTGATCTTTCCCATGGAAGGGAGACAAAAAGGAATTAAGGGTGTAAATGTGAAGGGGGAGGGACAAAATCTTCTCTGAAGAAGTTCCCAGGGAAAGCGTATTCAACATTCTAAGATAACTTGTACTTTTTTTTTAAGATAGTGCAGTGGTTTTGATAGTACCGACATGCAAGTATAAGTAGAAGAGGAAACGCTCACACTGCAACAGTAGGAGAACCAAGGAAATAAAGGCAAGGAATCTATCTGAGAGACTGTACCTCTGCCTTCGTGAAGTAAAAAAAAGCCATTTGAGGACATCGCCTACCTCCGTCATGGAAGAATCATCAAGCTTCCATTTCGGGTGGTGGGCCCTGAGCGGTGCTTGCCTGGGAGGCGTCCTGGGGAAGCCATGGTGCTGGGGAAGCGCAGTGCTGTAGGTGGCACCCTTCCCTTTGAGATGGTGCTGAGCCGGTGCCAGACAGAAGGGGCAGGGGACACTCCACCACAACGGCCCCAGGCCAGGGGCTGGGTGGGCCCAAAGCCTCACGGGTCTGCTGAGCCGCCTGGTTTACGCCACCTGGAATATCCGTCATCCTGTCTTCAACGCGCCAGGTGAAAGCGCAGTGTTGCCTGCTCGTCATCGGTAGAGATTCCACAGCTTGTCCTCTGTGGGATCTGCGGCGCAGGGTGAGCCCCGTGCCAGGCCACGCGGGCTGTCCCTCGGAAGGCGTCCCCACAGCTTCGGTGGGCAGTGTTGGCCGATTCTGGTGCTGGGCCGCGGAGGTGGCTGCGCTTTGCCGTGGGCAGCATCACGCGTGCAGGCACCAAGTGCATATTGGGCTTTGGGAGAGAGGCGCAGCTCTACACAAGCTTAGAGATACGATTACCCTCCTTGTTTATAACATTTTATTTGGCTAATACGTTAAAAAGATACTAATTGAATCACAGCATCGCTTCTCTTTTAAAGTAACTTTGCCATGAATGCTGGAGGTAACACAAGTATTCAGATGCATGCTTGAACTATGCGAGGGCTGAGGGTCCTCAGACCTATTTGTGTTCCTGTAAGTACAGACCAAAAAAGACCGACTTTTTATTTACTTGTGGTTTGGAAGTTGAGAGTTAGGACTCTGGGGCCCAAGCTTACAGTCGAGTTACTGTGTGTCAGCTGATCCATGGTAACAGTGTATGGCAAATGCAAGTAATGTGCTGTGAATGAAGCATTCAGTTCCTGGTGCTGACACTGTGGCCTAAAGCATCCAACTAAAAATATGCCTCTAAAATGGGCAGTCATCTGACATTTTTATTTACTAGTGTGGTCTGGACATGGGTGGATGAAACATTCTAATAAATTACTGTATCTTTTTGTCTGTCTGTTTCTGATTTATAGTATTTTACTAATTCAGGAGGTATTACATGCCTAATGAATTGGAGCTTTGACATTCTGGCCGATTTGCATTAAGGTGCTTGGAGGAGAAGGAAGGGTTGGGACAGGGAGTACCAAGCAGAAAGCGAATCTTCTCTCACTGATTATTGGTGTGACCTGATCCTCCAGTATTAAATTCTGTGCCAGAAGGTATTGTATGTGTATCTGCTGCAGGATGGGGGTCTGGGGCACTTGCTGTCCAACATCTGCCATAGTTCAAAACAGGTGCTGCTGGTCTTTGTCACTGTTGTACTCCGCTCTTTACTGTGGCTGTCCTCGCAGTTCCCTGTAAGGCAGGGAAGTCCTGTCCCCGTTTTACAGGTGCAAACTGAGCCTTGTTTTCCCGTGACCTCCTGTGCTGGGGCCAAGCGTTCAATCCTGATTATGGCCGTGGCCACAGTCAAGGGAATAACGTTTTGGTATTTTCTGCCGGAAATGGAGAGAACACAGAATTCCTTTAGGGACGGTGATCAGAAAGGATACAATTCTGAAACCGTTCACTGCACCTCTGCTTTAAAAATGAAAAATGAAGGGATAGCCTGGAACTTTGTTAAAGCGGCTGAAATGGAGAGGAGGAGCTGCTGCTCAGCTGTCTCGGGCAGAGGGTTCCCCCTCTGTTTATAGTGACATGATCATCTGAAGAGCCATGCTGCTCGGTGAAGCTGTTGCTGCCGCACAGTACAGTATGGTGCTTGTTCGTTTTGATAGGAAGATGTTTTCCAGGAAGGGGAGGGGAAAAGAGGGCAGCTGATATCCTCTCTTTACCTTCAGTGCAAAGCCGAAAGGATCTTAAGTGATGCTCTACGAATAGAAGAGAAATTTTCATTTATCCCTCTTAGTGGTTGGTACATTCCCCTGCTTCTGATTAGTCCTTTAACACTGAAAAGAGACAGTTTGTTCACACTGCTACATTTTTGTATCAGTCACAGCCTTTCTTTTCTATCTTTCTCTCCCTCTCGAACCTACCTAAGGTTTCTTTTGGGGTTTGGTTTTTGGTTTTTTGGTTTGGTTTTGTGTCGGTTTGGGTTTGTTTTTTTATTTGCAAAGCAGCCATGTGAGAGGAATAAAATAATTTTGAAGAGCATTATATGGTGAGAATTTTGACAATGAGTGGAAGATTGTAATTACTCTCTTCCATTAGACTCAGTGGCTTTGGACAGATAAGCTGTATTGAAACGTGTGACCAGGGCATGGGATCATGGATTGTCTTTCACTGTTGTCATGGCGACAGTGATGCAGGTGGCCTATAACTGCCTGGCTGTCAGATCTTATACATCAAACTGGTGCTAAGTGAAAATATGTTAGAGGCATGGGGGAAAAATTGCCAGCAGTGTTTATAGGATCAGGTGGAAGAGAGCTAGACAGCCTTAAAAGCAGCTTTTTGTGAAAGCTGTAGATGGCTCGGGGATGGTTCTTTAGAGTGTTTATGCCTTCATATGAGCAAAAGCAGTTTTAAAGGGGAAAATATATACAAATATATGTCTTTATTATGTCTTTGCCTCTTTCTCGAAGTCAAGATGATGATGGTGTTAGGCTGAGATGGAAAAGAAATGGGAAGAAAGGCAAATACTTCTAGCTGACAGGTGGAGCAGACCCTAGAACCTCAATGCTAACTGAGGAAAATACAATGCATTCACTACTATGTCTTGGGATGTAATTGCTAATAGGAGGTTGACCAGATGTAGAGATGTTAAAGGGATATCAAAACTTAAAATGTGAAATAGAATCTTAAAGTCAAGATGTCTTATAGAAAATGTTTGTTAGACTTTCTGCAATATAATTTCTTTTTTAGAGCAGTTCTTTCTAATGGGTTTGTAGTCTCTATTCCATGAAGTTCCAAATAGATTCTGACTCTGATCCCCTTCCCTTTCCAGCTGACAGCACCTTTCAAACTGCTGAGATTTACAGTAGTTCCTGACACTAAAATTAGCTAATATGCTTAATTTTTCTAAGTATCACTGCCTTGTACTCACTACTGACCTACCTTTATTCTCTGATGGAGACAAACTCTTTGCAAAGAGAACAATGAAAATTATGGTAAACCCCCAAACTTTTATTCTAGTCAAATGTTAAGTGTTTGTTCCCTGAAATACTTTGTCCATGGGAATTTAGATGAGTGGCTTAGGGGTGATTTTGGTCTTGGTTGATTACTCTGATTTGAAGTGTCTGGTTATGGGAGATCCTATGGAAGATTTGCCTATGTCTTTCCATTGTTTGTTGAAATACGCTATCTGTGAGTTCAGATATGACATTGGTGGTCTGTCCAAGGCACAAACTCGTGTCCTCCATGCTTTTTTGGCTAAACTGTACATAGAAAAACATGCATTGCTTCAGAGTGCACACAGAATTGTTTGGTGTCCAACTTTATATCCTGCTTTTCATTTGCTCTGTTAGACAGCTAGTCAGCAACTGATAACACAGTGAGGGGAAAAGTGACTTCATCTCGCAGGGGTAGCCAACGTTTGACAAGCCCCGCTCCCATCTACTCATCCTGCCTCAGCAAGGTAGGTTTTGCTATTTCAAGTGCAGAGGCAGGCATGGGAAGCATTTATGAGGAAATTGATTTGGAAAACATCAGCCTAGCAATGTAAATGTTTTGTTTTATCACTTGAAAAGTATAATCAATCTGATGTGGCTACAATTTTGAAATGGAAAAAATAAAATTATTTTTTAATCTTCCTGGCTTAGTGCTTTCTGACTTAGCGTTCAGCTTCTCCATGCTCCAGAATGCAGATTTACATGGTTTGGTTTGATGTATCACTGGGTTTTGGGATGATACAAATGTTTTTATTGTTAGGAGGAGGAGCTTTTATATTTCACCAAAGGTCCCTGCTGAGGGTTTAACTAGAATCAAATACCAACTTATGAATCTATCAAGAATACTATTGATTTGGGAGCTGTTTAATATTTATAATGAATTAGCAAAACTAAAAACAAGATCTGGCAAAGAGACAATGTACAAAGCAAAGTTCTGATCTGGGTGAGAGTGGAGGACCTTCTGGGTTCTGATTTTTTTGCCCCTGTTCTAAACGTTTTGGTGGTTTAGACGTAAGTGAAGGATGGGGGGGAAAGGAGGTCCTGCAGTTTAACAGCTGGCTCTGGGCAGGCAATCTGTTCTTCCTTTTCTCTAATGGCCAGTATGTTCACAAGAATTTGGGGGGTTTTACCTACTTTTCACACTATTGATGGAAGACATAGGTAGGTTAAACATTATGCACAAATACAAGATCAGAATAAAAAAGCCTGATGTAGTATGGAGGGAGTAGTGTCTGGTTTCAGCACATAAAAAGGAATTGAGCACTAAGGTTTCTATTTCAAGCTTTGCCGTTGATGAGCAGTGCAACATGGAGAATGAAATCAGCCCTTCGAGCCTTGGTTTCATATACTTTAAAACAGGAATAAAACAAGAACGGTAAAGATGAATTAGTGTTACTAAAACTTTGAGATCCTTGCCTCGGAAATGTGAGAGTACACCCTTGTCACTGCTTAAGTACTTTAGGAACTGAAAGCATATGTAAGTAGTGATGTTCCTTACCAAGTGCTGAATGTTAGGTAATGGTACTTGAGTAACTCAATAGGCATCCCATTAATCCCTGAGATTGCCTTCAGCGCGTGTTTACCGATAGAACAAAATTTTGGCTTCATCTGTGGTTCTCTTCAAAAGTACTGTGGTGTCTTTAGCTTTCATTCAGACCCAAAATGCATTAGATTATCTTACATAAAGACTTGCATCTTGAATATAGCTTTGAGATCATGGAGAGCAAAAAAAAGGCCCAGATGTATATATAAGGGTTTTCTAGCTTAAGATGAAAAGAGCGTGTTTTAAGATGATGCCTTAATTCATGTGCTTGAGGTGCTTCATTGTTTTTTTAATCATAGGTTGTTGGTACCAAATTAGCATTTGTAATAGTTTTAGCATTAGTATTCAGGAAAAGTCTGGGTAGGAGGGGGTTGTTTTTGTTTTTTCAGTGTTTTTTGTTGTTCTTTTTCTCTTGAAGCTGGAACATAGAGGTGGTTTGATGTGTATGTTTACAGTAGCCGTACACAACTTCAAAGAGCAAAAATAGGTGCAGAAATGTAGCTGCTAGAACTATTTCCTGACTAACAAGATGGTCTGGCTGGTGAACTAGACTCTTGTTTCTGGTGTTGTGAATCTGATAATGCAGTTTGGATGTTAATTTGGAAGTAACCACAGAGGCTGTAGACTGGGCAGAGTTATTACCTCATTATCCATTGCTCAGGGTTAGCTGTAAGGTTTTGACCATCTGTGCGCACGCAGAGAGGAAGAGGGAAATGGACAATACAGATTATATATTTCAAACCGATACGGATCCTGATTAAGTTTGCAGTTCATTGCAGCAGGACGGATCTCTGGTTCTGTCTCATCTTTTCAGCTCAGAATAGTGACAGCAGCTATCGCTTGGTATAAACCCATGCCTTTTAAAAGGTATTTTATTACGTTGCCGATATCGTGCTTGTTGTTTTGAAAGTAAGCAGGGTTTTCACATCCCATTTTTTTTTTCCTGAAAAATTGGACTCCCGACTCTCAAACAGTTTAATCATTCTTTAGGTCAAAAATAACTAAATAAAAATACTATTGTTGCATTCCTCAGTTTTTCTGACACAATGCTAGACCTAAATAATTAATAAGAAACCACTTTAACATTAATCCCAGCACAAACAAGCTGTACCAGTGTTGTGGTTGTTGCAGTTACAGCAGTAAATGTTGTTTTACATTATTAGTAAAAATGCAGAAGCCATATGGTGGCGTATTGTAAGTTTTGTACTATAGTGTTTGCTGTGTTAACCCACAGGAAATATATTTTTGTAATACCTTGTTCCCTGTCATTCCTTTGAATTAAAGCAGATATTTGTTGAGTGAGTTGAAAGATGCTGCATCTCCGAGATGTTTCTCATTTCAACTGCTGTGCAGCATGTTCCAACAACTACTAGCCGATAGCTCCTGCGAGGGAAGCAGAAAAGAAAAATACCGGTGGCTGCCTCAGACAATCCCTCGCTGCAGAGCGGGGTGGGGGAGTTTCCTGTTGTAACAACAAAGCCAACAATCATCAGGATGCTTGTCTGCCATGGAGGAGTGTCTCTGTTTGGGTGTGAGCTGTATTTCCTGCCTCCCTGTGAATCAAGAATCATTTATTTTGGATCTCTGAGGGGTTCTTTTCCCCCCTCTCTTTAAAGCCTCCCTCCTCCTCCTTCCTGTCCCCCCCACCCCCAACATATTTCTCAGTGGGCAGGCTTTATGTAATGAAATCCTATGTCTAAGAACAATGGCATTTGCAAAAGTCACTTCGCACAGTTTCAGCACAGCTGATGAAGATGTCTCTTGCTGTACTAACACCTAAATAAATGCAGCAATATACTTCTTTTAATTGGGTGGATAGAAGTAAGTTTTGTCTCTGATGCTGTGGGAAGGGAGAGACTGAAATGGCACATCAGTCCTCTCTGCATATCCTTAGTTGGTGAGCTGCTTGGGATGGAGATACACAGCCTTTTGTCTCCCTGGAAATGCCCCTTGCATGTTAGATAGTATTGGAAATAAGTGCAGATCAGGGTATGTTTGAAGATGAGGCTATACAAAGGCCATTCTGGGCACTCTTGAGTTGGGGATGGGGATTGGGG
>NW_020799099.1:34004180-34030746 GCF_003259725.1 Athene cunicularia
GGGGGGGCGAGAAGATCAGAGATTTAATTCCCCAATATGCATTTTTAGCCTCTGAGATCATTTAGTACGTTTCTGTATTGCAGCATACACAGCTCCCTGCATTAAACTCAGTGCTGAGTGTAGTGTGCCTGCCACATCCATTTGCAACTGCTGAGCATGAGCCTTAATACTAAGACACGTGCCACTTAAACCCAGTGACTCTGTCTAGTGCCAAAAGTCTTATATCCACTCACGGTCAGTGTACTTTTCTGCACATGTAGCCCAGCTGAGTTTAGCTTGTTTATGAAAAGATAAGGCAATACATGCATGGTTAGGGCTGTGGTGCCATAGGAAATGAGCCACTGGATCTGTCTCCATTCACCAAATCAGTGCTTTCTTTCACAAAACTGTAAGGAAAATCTGAGTTTTATGAATGGTGATCTCTCAATTTCAGATGCCAGATGAGCGGGGCCGAGCCTCCTCCTTTAAAAATTATCCCTAGTCCAGGTGCACTCCTTTCCTAAAGTTCAATTTTTTTTTTCTTTTTTTAAATCTAATTTTTTAACACTGCTGCTTCAGGACCCCTACAAAGTCTCTCTTTCGTATGTCAGCCTTTGTCTCCTTTGTTCTGCCAGTGATGCCAACACTGACACACTGTCAGTTTGAGTGCAGCTGTGCCACAAAACAAAGGGGATCGGAGCATGTGCTTTTACATGTGCGTGATCCTACTGATCAACACGTGCCCTGGACCAGACAGAGGAAAGCTGAAACTATTCACATGTTAACAAGAAGCTGTAGTTTTGGCATAGGCTAGCATGATTTATCCTGGCTTTAATATAGCTAGTATGGGTGAAGACTGCAATGAAGATGGAGCAGTTACACAGTCTGTTTCCAGGACTGACAAACATTCTGTGTCCCTGAGAGTTTCTCTTCTCTTCAAAAGCGCCTACCAACCCTTGGGCTTCAGTAGGCCATCCCTGTCATGCTAGCGTGATGGGTTCTCTTTTGGTTCGCTTTTGGATTATCATCTGCTGGGGAGAGTAACTCTTCCCCTTCTGTCTGTTTGGAAATACCCTTGGATGGTAAAGGAAGTAACAAATATGCTGAAGAAGAAAACAAACCTGCCCTCAGGGACCAGGGTAATGAATTCTGGCAGCAGAGTTTTTTCCATTCCTTCCAGCAGTAATGGAAGAAAGGTAAAAAGGCCACTGCCCAAGTGGTAGAGGAGGTGATGATGATAGTGATGATTTCTGAAGCTTTTGCGCAGCTATTTTTGATGAAGGCCAGCACAGGTAATGGGACTAGCATGTGCTCCCACAGGTTAGTGTTTTAAGTAGTTAAATCTAGTAAACATTTCTGCAGTTTCCCTGTTACTGCTGCTCTTAACTTTCTTGTATTACCTGCGTATGAAAAGCTTAGCCAAAGCCCAAGGCTCTCTTGTTAGGTGCTGTGCAGAAAGACAGTTGTGTTCAAGGTATAAAGAGACAACAGATGGATAGCAGGCAGAAGGCAAGGTGGCAGTGACAGGATATTGAACAACATGATAGCAATGGTCTCAGTACATTCTCCATCCCAGCAGTGGAGGAATTTGAAGAATTATGAGAGTTTATGGAGAGACTCTCTCAGACATGAAGGAGAGCACATGAAAGAGCTTGAAGAGATTTGTTTGACAGTTTAACAAGTGGAGAGGGGTCAGTGTCTGCCATGGGCTGATCAGAGGTGAAAGCCTAAATGTGAAGGCTGAGAAGCAGTTTCCTAGAAAAGTTAATATGATCTGCGATGCAGTAAAATTAAAAAAAACAAAAAAAAAACCAAAAAAAAACCAAAACACAAACCAAAACAATCCAGAACCTAATACAACCCCTTTACAATACATTTGGGATGGGTGTAGGGAGGCTAGACAGACTGTCAAGGCAGGAGAAAAGAATGCTGCTCTTAGTTGCCTCTCCCTGCTCCAAGAGTGGAGGATGCTTTTTCCAGGCAAATACTTTTGTTTAAGCGCCTGAATACACTCTGGGAACTTCTGGAAGCTGAACTTCAGGCACCCAGGTTTGAAAATTACTGGATTAAGTGTATTATAGTAGAATACCAGTGCTGGAATTGTTATTTCATAATAAAAGCAAGTTGCTATACTGAATATGGCTGATGTGGAAATTCTTATAGAGTTACATTTGCTAGGAAAAAATAATTTTCCTGGTTTCCCTTGAGCCAGGGAACTAGATGATGAAAAACAGGAGCATTCTCTGTTGGACTGTACATTTGGGGGAAACAAACAAACAAAAAAAAGCAGCTGTAAAAAGGTGCACTTGCTACTTCACAGATTTGGTAGCCAAGTGTCGTGTGTGCAGGTGAAAAATTACATTTTCCAGCCTTTCCCAGGGTTTGGCTTTACATCCTTGATTTTCTTTTAATAGAGTTTACAATGTACAGTGTAGTGCTTCGTTGCTTATGGGATTTGGAGTTATTAAGGCATCTCTTCTTCATTTATGAGTATGCGTCAACTACTGGGATTGAAGAAATGTTTCATCTAAGTGCAATGAGTATTGCTTGAACTGAATGCATTGGCAGTGAGGGAGTTGAAGCGTGTTGCAGAGACTTGTATTTAGTGCCTCTTTTGCCTCCACACCCTCCGTATGCTCCATAAGCATCAACATCTTCCACCTCCACCTAATACTATTTCTGCAGAACTGGAACAACGTGTGAAAGAAGGGTTTAATTACGGAGATCAATATTCAAACTGTGTCTTCACTGCAGTGGAGGTCATGATACCTATATTCTGAGTTGCTAACTCCTCCAAGGGTGGCCTAGTTCTTGTCAGTGGCACACTGTAAAATATTCCTCCGTTGGAGCGTTTAGAGCAATAGCACTGAATAGCTAGATCTTCTTAGCATGTTCAGTCAGTGTGTGTAACAGACACACTTTAGCCTGTGACTTTCATCCAGATACTTTGGCTGAAGACAACACTTAGCTTAAGCTAGAGTCATACATTAATCGTGTGTAATCAAGCTCTGTTAGCTACAGCTTGAGCTACACTACATTGCACATACTGTAAGGGTTCCAACAGTAGATGTAGGAAGGGGGAAAGGAATTGTAGATGTAGAACAGAAAAAGGCAGGGGGGAACTTTGGGGGGGGGGGAGAGGAGATACTGGAAAACAGGCCAAGTCTGAAATTGAAATATACCCCAGTAGGTGCCAAGCACCCAAACTTCAATTAAATTCTAAGATCGGTGAGTGCTGTCTGCCTCTGGAAATCTGGCTGATTGCTTACTGTCAAGATGTAAATTATAGTCAGGTTACTTCTGCCTACTGTAGCAATTAATGATTGCTGTTAATTAAATTGACTGACCAGTGGGAGGGAAACCGAAATGTATACATTCTCAGCTGTTTTAGATGATATGTGCACATGTATGCACGAGAAGGAGCTCCTGCCTCTGATGAAACACTAAATCATAGTCCCAAAAGAGCAGTGTTTTGTCCTGTGTGGGTTAAAAAATTATGTGGTTATTTGTTGCGATTCTGCCTGTACTTATTACTGACTTCTAGCCGACTATGCAATATTAATCTGAGAGCTGGATTTTTCATACTGTCTGACTCATTGTATTTATTTGGGGATGTGGGGCAGGCAGAAAGGAAACAGGCTGTATTGTGCATCCTACTTCAAAGTGGTCTAGGATTTCAGTGGAATTTGTTTTGCTTTTTATAGTTTAACATTCAAATAATTACTGCCACTCAGCCAAGGCCATAGTCTATCTCAGTTGGGAGGACCCACTAGACAGCTCTCGTAACCTAACCGGTGAAGCTATTGTTTTGTCTGTTGTTCCTGCTGTCTGGTGTTCAGATAGCATAATTCTCTGAGAATTCAGTACGAAGGGGTATTGTGCATGTGAAGGTGGTGGTGACGGATATTCAAACAATGAATTAGACTGATTTAGAGAAGATCTAACATCCTTCTAGAAAACTATGTGGAGAGTGTTTCATACCTGCTGGTACATAGAAGGTAGATGCTGTGTGTTGTTTCTTAAGGGAGCGGTCATCTCTGCAAAGGGTGGGGGCACATACATCCCTCAGTTTGTACAGTAAGGACACTGACATGGGGGAACAGCAGCAGTCAGAGCTCCATAAGAGGTGACAGAGGCTACCACAAATGTGCACCAATTCACCTGCTCTGCTGACGGGAAGCTGAGCCCTCCATGGCTGAGATCTTTTAGTTACCCGAGAGCTGGCTGGACCGGTTGCTTTACCTTATTAACAAGGTAAACCTGGAATGGAGCATGTGGGCAGAGGCATGTGGAGCCAGCCTTGGTCTTTAGCTACTGTCCAGACTGTCTTGCTGTGTCACTTTGAGAAGCAATGTCAGTCAGTGAAATCATCCCAGATGATTCCAGCAGACTCTTCTTCGCCAGCTGTCATTCAGCTTGTCTTAAGAAAGTTCCTCTGTGGAACTTCTCCACCTAACAGATTTGATGCCTGGATCAGACCACTGTTCCACTTTTTAAAGCACAGGGAAAATGCATACTTCACAAATGCAGATTTTGCATTTGGCAGAACCAGATTGGTAAATCAAGAAACAACAGGCTGCATTACATTTTGTAGCAGAATAAACCATACTTTAGTACTACGGAATTGCAGGAGAACGCAAGGTCAGCCAAGCTGATATGAACTGAAGCCGAAGGATAGCACTATCTGTGCAGCGGTGGTGTTCAGAGACAGAGTGCCTGAGTCAGGAATTGTGTGGACTACTGGTGGTGGGAGTTTTCGTTCCAGATACCCTGTTTCAAACCCTTATTTGCTGTCTGGCTTAGCATTTTTGTTCCTGGTGATAAATGGAAGGTTTCCAAATCACCATTGTGTTGTGACTCAGTGCAGGGGGAGGGAGAGAACTTATTCCCCATAAAAGTTTCTTTTGGCTTGGAGACAAAAGAGAAAAGAGCAGTTTGTTGGCTCAGTTCAGCAGATAGAGAGCCAGTAACTGATCAGCTTATTAATAGAGGGTTTCAAATATACAGTCAGGCAAAAAATAGCGTTTAAAAACACTTAAAAAGAAACAAAAGAAAGGCCAAATTACTTTTGTGTTGGCCTTCAATTAACCATAGTTCACACTCTGGCTACTTACTTTTTAGAAGCTGCTTTGGCTTATTTATTTACATATCCTTTCCTTTTTTCCCAAGGAGAGAGATCTTGGTGGCAGGGGAAATAAGCTCTGTGTGTGCAAGCTTTACATGCGCGTGCGTTTAATTGGGAGCAGCAATCTAGGTGTCACAGCAAATCTTAGACTTCCATTGCTTTTCCGGTGGCTAGTTAAGAAGAAAAGACTTGCAGTGTATTTTTGTTTTGATTTGATTTGATTTCTGATTTTCTTTGGTTAGCTTGAAGCAAAATGCTTCTCAGATATGTTATGGATAGTTTATAGCCCTATGATTGCAGCTCATCAGTGACAAACAACCTTTCCTTAACACACTCTCAAGTAGGAGGTAGCATTTGTTCTGCACTTGCTGGCTATTTGTATCCCACTCCATTTGTGCAGTGGGTGGACAGTCTGAGTTGCCCACAGAATTTTTTGTAATTCTCTCACTCATGGGAAAACCCATGGAAATGCATCTTGTCAGCAAATAAAACCGATGGCTCTGTACATCTGATTCTTTCTGGCTGCAGAAATCATAAGAAATCCTATTTCAGTCACAGAGGCCATGTTGAATTAGATCTAGCTAGAGTTGTTCCTCCCTCTCCTCAGGGGTATCTGCTGCACCTCGTGTGGTGATGAGATGTCACAGAGCAGGCTGACAAATGGAGGCAGCGCTGACTTTCCTGTCAGCTAGGAAGACTGATCCCTGAGCTCCAAATACTATTAAGTACATGGATTGTTTAAAGACCTGAAACCCCTCTAAAACAGGGTGGTAAATTTTAGTTGTGATACTTTGCAAATAGACAGGCTTCAACCTTTAGGGAAGGGAATCCATCAAGTATTGGTGAACTTACATGACATTGTCTTAAACTGCACTGTCTAGGAAGCAAAGCAACAGGTGTGAATAGCCGCAAATGCTGTGTTTTCATCTCCCCTCCACTGAGTATGCAGTCAGCAGTTGCCCTCTGGATTTCCAGCCTCCCCAGGCTCATCCTAGACCCTCTTGCATACATTCCCAGCTCTATGGGGTCCAGTAGGAGCACACCGCCAGTACGGATCATGACCATTCCCTAGCCGAGAAGCTGAGAACCCTCGTTCCATCCTCATGCCTCCTTGAGCAATCCCGTACCTTCAACCTGCTCAAGGAAGCTTTCTGTCCCCTGGTAGGGATTCCCTTGTCTCCCATGGCTCTGTTCACTCCTCTCTCTCTCTCTGTGATCGCTTCTCTGAACTTGCGCTTTAGAGAAAGCTCTTCATTCCACTCAAGCTTTCTGTGTGGGTATCCTTTAATCTCCTTGTGTACCTCATATCAGGGCAATCACACATGCAGGAAAAACATCTGAGCCACTGTCCACAAAACATGACCTTCATGTCTGTTCCTTAATGCTACACCACCTCCGTTTCTACCAAGCTTAAATGTTCGTGTTTAATTCTGGCATCTTTCATGGAAAAGGCTTAGCCACAGCCTGTAGTTCCCCCTCTAAGACAGCTGAGCTGATACACTTTAATCTTGTTGAAGATACTAGTTTTGTTTCTGGACATCCCAACAAGCTCTTGTTGAGGCTTTCATAACGTTACTTCTAAATTACTGCCTTTGCCTCTTTTCCGTGCAGAATGCAGGAACAGGGATGGAGATGCCATCCTGTTTCTTTGAACGTAACCTGTGTTGTTTGAATAACCTCCCTGGGTGCTATTTGTGTGGGGCACAAAATAATTGCTTTTACAGCTAAGGTCCTTCCCAGCCTTGTCCTTCTTGTTTTCCTTCAAGATTGTCTCCTACGTCTACTAGACCCATATTGCAGGCTCCCTTCCTCCCTTGTTACATTTTCAAGACAGGACCTTTCGTTGCCATCCCCTGAGGTGGAAGTGTTTCACAGCAGCAAAGCCAACCTCCTTTTTGGAGAGCACTTTCTACCTTTCCTGTGTACCTCCCGTGTCGTTCTTAAGACGGAGGCTGCGTGACACGAGCTGCTTCTGTTCTGCTTCTCTCCTGCACCTGGCACCGTGGGCCTTAACGCGCAGCCCGCAGGTGCTACAGTAGTACTAAAGAACGGTAGTAGTGAAGTACACGCATCCTGCCCGACATGCAGCTTCGCAGCGCCAACGAATTCTGAGTAGACAACGCAAAGCGCCGTCACCGAGAGCAGCATCAGGAGCAAGACTTGCTCAGTTCGCACCCAGCGCGTCTGTCCTGTGCGAGCTCCTCCTGAAACCCTCCTCCCAGGCCTCCTGCAGGCTCTCGGCCGTCCGTGGGGTGTGTCGAAGCGGCATGAGCCCCGCTTCGAGCTGCCCGCAGGCCCTGTCCCCAAACTCCGTGGCGGGGCATCAGCCCGCCTCAAGAAGCGGTTGGCTTCGCGGCGTTCCGTGGGGCTGGTGCCTCTGCCCTGCCTCCTGATGGCACACATTGAAATGCAAATGACAGCTGTAATTGGCGAGAGATAAACCAGGCTGCGAGGGAGCCGGGCGGCGGGGAGTTAAGTGCCTAAGTGACAATTACTGCTCTGCATCCTCCAGCATCCCGAGCAGCAGCAGCCCCCTTTGGTCTCTGCTTTAAAGGAGCTGTAACACGTTAATTGGAGTGCTTCTCTGTTAACATGTCTCACTTAGTTTCTTGTCTGATTCTACTTTAGTGGGGAGGTGGGGGAAGGCTCCTCTTTGTTGAGGTGGCTGTTTATTGTTAAATCCTATTGAAATGTGTGTCATTTGTCATGTCTTCTCCTAAGATTGACTATCTGCCTCTTTTTTTTTTTTTTTTTTTTTTTTAAGGTACGAGCCGTTAGGAGAGAAATAGTACAAGGTAGATGTAGTATTAGTTGCAAATTAGAACTAGGTTTTAATATTCCTGAGAAGCTGTAGATCTTGATGCTTACAAATTAAAACCGCACATTTCACACTGACCAGTTCAGGGGATGACGTATTTCCCTCACATCTTAAGAAAAACTCTGTCAGGAATAACTTAAATAGATAAAAGATACACACGTTTATTTTACTGAGTAGTTTATTTTTCAGAGTATGTATAATTTATCCTTAATTTGGAAATTAATTTTTACAGCTTGAGATTCAACATTAGTCATAGCGTGGAAGATTCTGACTGGGCTTCCTCAGTGTGTTTCCATCCTGCCTTACAGTGTAAACTAAGTGAAAACGGTTTGTTCACTAATGTCCATAAATGACATCCAAAACTTCCTTCTTTACTTTTAAAGACTTGAGTAGAAGAAAGTCCGGGAGCAAGAGACTACTGCTTAATGCTATTGCAGAACAGATTGGACCGGCATGTTGGAGGCACAGTGTGGACAATGAATATTGTAATACTGGCACATAACAAACTCTATAGGAAACGAAGGTTGTTTTTACCTGTGGAAAAGTAATGCATTACATAAAAGCTTCCAGGAGCTCCCTTGCACAGGAGTGTTTTGGCGTGAAGGACTATAAAGTAGAGAAACAGCAGGAATAAAAATTCCAGGACAGACAGTAAAGCTGCAGCAGTAAGTAGTGTGCTGTCAGTCCCTGGATCAAAGCAGCGATAGCAAGTGCAGCATCTCAAGAAGAGTTTAAAGAGCCGACAAAATCAGACAGGAGGGCAATAATGGCTCCATCTGCCTACTAATGTAAACAGATTGTAAATGATACAGGACATAGCTTGTAGGAGGGGGTAAGGAATATGTCAGGACCCCAAACAATAACGTTTTGGAATGGGGTTGGCTTTCGTTTTCATGTATTCAAGGGAAAGGCTGGCTTGAGTCTTAATGCAAGTTTTTGTTCTAGAAGTAAATATCGCTGTCCTGTTTTGATAGCTCATTTTATGTCTTCCAGTAGCTATCTTCAGAAAGGGATGTGGTTACACTGTACTGTGAAATGCTGTCTCATCTCATCTTTAAATTGTTAGGCTGGGCAGGTCACTGTTTGGTTGGAGACGCTAATATGACTAATCGTAGGTGGAGAGGGAAAAGTGGTAATTTTACTGAAAAACATGACACTCTTACAAAGCGTAACACTCAGGTATCTACAACTTAGATGCCTTGAGTCCGTGACCAGGTGTTGTAGTGTTAACTGCATGGTGAAGAATAAAGGAAAAGGATAGTTTACACTGAATGTCTGTTTTTAAGAAACGTACAGGATGGAGCAGCGTAAAACTGCTCTTGCATGCTCCTAATCTTGGGCTGATCTGCAGCTTGAAGCAACTTCAATATTATTTACACAGCCTAGTGGTCTGGCACATAAGTAGAGATGATTTACATTAGGATAACTGGCCAGGATATCACCCTGAGCTATTTGATGCACTTCTGCTCTATGGGTGGCAAAGCTGCTCATGGTAGCTTTCGAATCTGTGGGTTACAGCCTGATGTTTTAGGTATACTGAATCTGGTGTCTCCGTACCTAAAAATGGGCTTCTTATTGCAAGTCAGGATTGGGTGCAAGACACACAGCCACACAGCCATCCATGTAGCAAGTAACTTGATGAGCTGTCCCAATTAAATCACCATATGCTCATGAGTGAATGTGTGCCCTGGGATCCTTTGCATTGGCCACAGGACCACAGCACTACCAGAAGGTCTGCAATCCTCTGTGATAGAGGCCCACTGTAATGCAGTTCTTGGGATGCTTGTTTGATATCACAGCCTGAAAACTTCTCCAAGGAGGACTGTGAAGTGAGCTGTAGAGCTGGCTTTTACTGTTGCCATGTTATGAGAGCTTCCCTTCCCTTTCCCCCTGGTACACAAGCACTGGAGCAAGAGCTGAAATTTCACCTTGTGTATTTTGGATGAAATGCTTACTCGAGAATTTGAAAAATGTTATATGTAGCAGCTATCGCATCACCCTTTTCCTAGAAAAAGGGCGTTAACGGTAATGTCCAACTCAGTTCCAGGTGCAGTAATTATATTTTGTTAACCTAACTCCTCACTCCATTGTCAACTTGCAACTCCCGTCTTACTGTGCAGCCTCTTTCCCTGTGCTGATAAACAGCTGCTGTATATCCTCCTTCTGTTCATGGAGGAGTCACCTCAGTGAATGGAACTGTGTAGAGTTTCCAGAGCTCTTTGGGATCCTTCTAGATAAAAGATGCTACGTACACTGAAGTTATTAATGTTAATGTGATGCCTAGCATCAAGAAGGGTTTTTTTTCAGGAAAGAGAAATGAAAGAATATCAGATTGCTATTACCAGAATAGAAAACTGAGGAAACTAGCTGAAAGTGCCTGAAACAAGGCAGAGTAATCCATTGCCTTAATATGAGGACGACCAGTTTCTCTGTTAGTCTTTGGCTGCACTGAACAGTTCTGGTTTAGCCTATTTTGAGGATCTGGCCCAGAAAAAAAACAACCTAAGAACCCAATAGCTTACTCCATGGAACTGATGGCTGCAGGGTATCTCTGCTTCCATCAGGTTGGTACAACTGAATGTGATTAGATGTTTATATGAATAAAAACATCACACAGAATGGTGACAGTTATCTTTATAGCAAAATGAGAGAGAAAGGAGCAGAAGGAGAGAAAATTTTAAAATATGTTTAAATGAGAACGGACAAATAGTGTGCAGTGCAAGTGTCTCCACAAATAGTGGAGACAAATAGTTTCCAGTGCAGGCTGAAGAAATAGCTTGGTGGGGAGGAAATAAACTCAACACAAGTCATGGAAGTGAAGTACATGCTTTTGTAGGAAAACTAGAGACCAGGATGGATGAAAGAAAGTTAAAAGGACAAATATATGGAAAAAAAAAAAAAAAGGCAATTTCTTCCAGAATTATATTAGAAATCCACTGGAGAGCTGATGAGCCTGAATAGCTCAGGAGGCTCAAGGGACAATTAAGAAGAGAAAATTAGACTGTAAAATACCTTTTACATTGGTCTTCCAGACAGAGGGATAGTTCTTGAGTTTAGCATCATTTTTGGTAAAGGTAAAGACTTGGCAGGAGTAGAGACACTTTTATTGTTAATAAGACCTCATTGAATCACATGATTTAGCAGACAATAATACAAGTATGAGACGTGGACTGCTTGTAGCTTTGTCCCATAATGCCATGGTCTGTGCTACATTTTCCTTGTCTTCAAAATGGAGGTAAAGATGTTGGCTTTGTTTTTAAAGCAGTTTGAGATTGACTGGTATGTGCATGTAAATGTAAAGAGTATTAATATTTTTAATATTTGGACTACATTAATCTATGCAGTCAGTGGCTAAATTCTTAAGTATCAGCTGAACTACCTCCCAGGAAAAAACAACCCCAAAATAAATGTGATTTAATTTATCATTACAGCTATAATAAGAAGAATCTGGAAGATTGCCAATGTTCTTATTGAGGTGGGAAAGATGATAAGGGTGATCCAGGGAATTCTAAACTCATGACCCTCATTTAAGTACCTAAGAAAATTCTTGAGAAAGTCATTACAGATGTCATTATAAAGTACCTGAGGCGCAAATCAGCATAGCTTTCTGTAAATCTAAACTTTGTCTGATATATTAGAATTCTTTGGAAAAGTTAAAAGAGTGAATAATGGAAGAAATGTTAGATATACTGTAACTTATTTACACTCATAAAGAGTTTTTGTTAAAGTTTCTCAGAAAAGGCTCTTAGGGAAAGCTGATAATCATGGGGTGAGTCTTACAGTCATATTACAAGTTTAAAAACTGGTTTAGATAGGAAAGAAAGAAATAGCAAATTCTTACCAGGGGAAAAGGCTGGATTGTCATCCTGGGAAAATGTTAACAGCAGAGCACCTTGGGGGTCAGGCTACTGTACTGAACGATTAACAGTACTAATGATCTGGAAGAGGGGCTAAGCAGCCTGATTACCAACCCTTAAAAGAGATACAACATTGGTTTTGTCAATCGAGCCTGTATAGAAGAACTGGGAAACCTTCCAAGTGGAGTTTCCAAAGCGCTTAGTGTGACTGAACCCTCAGTGTGGGGAAACATCCACTGAAGTGTAAGAACTTTGACAGTGGTGCGCAAAGATAAAGCAAAACCAGGCACATAATAAATATTTGACAATATGTTCAAGTATTTGTGGCATAGTTGTGTGAAAGCCTTTTCAAGAGGCTCAATGGTGTAAGTCACTTTTGCATGAAAAAGTCAACAAGTGGTTACATCTAGCTCTGGTCCATGCTTGGAAAATAGCCTTGTTCTGGAAGCAGCTTCAGCTAGCTAATGCAGGTCTGCTGGCCTTTCTGGGTGGGGGGCAAATAGTTAAAATCAGTGTCTTCTCGGGTGCTTTTGTGCCAAGTTATAGCTGCCTTCTGATTTTTGGTGGTGGTCATTAGCAGAACCCAAGGGGGCAAAGAGTAATCCGCCTTATATCCTGCCTTATATCCTTCCAGTTCTGATAGTCAGTGGTCAGGGAATTTCTTCATCCAAGACCTTCTTGCCTAGAAACAACTGATAGATCTACAGTCTATTAACTTGCTTTAATCCCCAGTGGACCCTATTCCTAGTCTGCACCCACAATTGCCCAGTTTTCCACAGCTGTACAGCAAGCAGCTTTTTTCTGTTGGTTTTGAACCTTCTCTGACAGGCTTGAAGATGGCTTGCTGAAAAACCTGGCAAGAAAAATACTTCTGCTGTGTGTGAGTTTCTCTCCCCACCATTTTCAGTTTCTCCTGGTCTCTAGTTCCTTACCTTTTGTCAATTGGTAGGCCATCCCAGGAGATTTTTTTTTTCCTTTTTTTTTTTTTTTTTTAAACTCCCTAAACCACCGGAAATTTATGTAGCTTTCCTGCTGTTTCCCCCCATCTCCCCCAAGCTTTCTACCCTTTTAAGAAGTTAGTTATCTGCTCAGTGGCAGATACCACTAGAATTAGCGCAACACAGACTAAGCTTTATGAGCTATGGCTGGGAGGAGTGAGAGATGGGAGATGGCAAGAGAATGTGGGAGCTCCTCTTTTCAGTAGCTGTGAGATGGAGATGATAAGGGGTTTTGTGCCCTAAGTGTGACTTAAAATCTCCTAAATATTCATCCATACTTCTCTGTGGTTGTATATTCCCACATTTGAAAGAGTTGTTCCAAAAACTAGAAGATTTTTACAGCTTGTGTGTATTTCACAAGAAAGCGTGAGAGATGCTGAAAACCTGTAGCAAGATTCCATCTGTTTGGAAGTTAAGGTGCATTATTTTCCCTGACTGTTACTGTAGGATTCCTCTGGATACCTGCTCATCTATGGATGCCATTTTTTCTTTAGGGAAGAAATGGAGACGTATAGGCTAAGGCACAATTGAACCCGTGCCTCCAGATGTAAAAAGCCTAATGCATTCAGAAACTGTTTTAGCGAACACTCTTGAATATAAAGGCGACACATTGGGGGAAACACAGCAGGAATTCTTTATATTCTGCAGCTTCCCAGCCTGTTCCTTATGCTCACGCAACAAACCTCATTGGACAGCTACTCTCAGGCTATTTTTTTTTTTTCCTATGGGAGCAGTCACTTCAGTTTATCCCTTTGTTGCTATGGCTTCTGCCTTAACTTTACTGCCCCTCTAGATTTCTTAGAGTGGGCCTTCAAAGCAAAACTTCCCATTTTGCAGAAAGGCACCTGGCAATAAACTAGGCGAAGGTTAGTGTGGGAAACGTAAATCTGATAGAAGGAGCAGTAGTTTAAACAACTTCAGCCCCATTCCAGAAGGGCCTTTGATGATGATATGCCCTGTTTATTAAGGTGGGAAGGGCACACGCTGTCTGTCTCTGGGACGACGGAACATAGTTTCCGTATTTTTGGCTTCTGTCTGGGTGAAATGGCACGTATAGGCCCTGTTTATAGTGATCAAATCTGATCTGCCAGAATTTGGTGTGTATTTCTACCAAGCAGAATCATTATGGACTTAATCCCCTTCCTGCTCTCTGCCCCCCTGTGCCTTTCCCCTGCCGGGGGATGCGCACTGAAGTGGAGCTGGTTCCTTCCTACCACTGCTGTAGCAGAAGGATGCGTATGCATGTGGCTTTATCCACTTCTGCCCAAATAACCAAATGTGGCCTCAGAGTGAGGAGCCACCTGTTTGGATTGTAGCAGAGGGCAGTCATTAACCCACTACATTTCTCTGTTGTGCTCTCTGTGTTACTGCCTCACCTCCTGTGGTCTCGGTTTTCATCTTGATTCCTACAGACATCAGTTTTTCCTATGTGAGTTTGTACATGTGGTTTGGTTTTGGGTTGTTTTTTTTTTTTTTTGGTAGTGGAAGGGAAAAATATTACATAGCACTGAAAAGAAACTTAAATGACATGGAAAAAAGTTTTCAGAAGTTATTTTATTTCACTGTCATTCCTTAAAAGCTTAATAGCTATCTTAGGTATTTCAACTTCATTCATTATCTGGCTGTAACTCACCCAGAATATAAAAAAAACCAGTTAAAAGTGGTGGTGGGGCACCTTTCAATTCTCAGTTGAACGGTTCTTTTGAAGTCTGTAAATATTTTTAATGAGTGGGTTTGGATTTTTTTTTCTTGTTTTGCTTTTGTTTGATTGTTTTGGATTTGTTGGTGGAGAGCTTCTTGGGATTTTTTGTTTTTAAACATATGCCTGTCAGTAGGATATCCTCACACAACTGAGAAGAAATTTCAGTTCTAATGCTTAAAGCCTATTTAAATTTTTGCAGTTCGGGTAGCATAGTCAACTCCAGCTACGTAAGTCATCATTATAGAAAATGTGAAGCCAGAGCATGTAAAATACATAAGACAAAAGGAAAAGACAAACAAGCTGACAGCCATGGTCTTTAAGAGGACGCAGTTGGCATGAAATCTTGTGAACTATATTTGGAAAAAAGAAAGAGTAATAATAAGTAGTAAAAGTTGTTTTGGAGACAGCACTTGCCCAAACTTGCCTGCAAGTTAGTGTTTTGTAACCACAGTGTCACTATGTTATAGCTGGCTGTTTCTGTGCAATGAGTCTGCAGTTATAGTAGAAGTTGACTGTAGTATCACAGTGAAGCTGGTAATTCACAGACAGCCGAAAAGGCATTCCAAGAGAGATTTTTTTTTTTTTTTTCATCTCTAATGTATTTTCATTACAGTGTTTATAAACGTTAATTATAAGAATAGCAAGTGTGAAACAGAAAAAAGAGATGGGTAATGTGTGTCTTAAAAAGGGGAGAAAAACCCTACCTCTAATTAGGTACAACTTGTGTTGGAGTTTTGCCTGATTAAAGCCAGAAAGATGAGATGCATAGTTTCTCAAGTTGTTTAGCTCTGCTCTATCTCATTCTTCAGTTTCATAATTTATGTTCAGATTTACCTGCAGAAAAAATTAAGTATGATTTTGAAGCACTAGGCTAAATTCATCCCAGTATAATCAATCCAAGTGGAACTATGCTGAGGTAGAATTTGGCCCATGCTTTCTAAACTTTTTGAGAGGGAAATCACAAGCTAACCTGGAAGGGAAGCATGGAAAAATCTTTACCTGAAAGAGCACACCATTACCAACAGCCTTTGTAAAGCACTTTCAGTTGTCTTCCCATTATTTTACGCTGGTTTACTGTGCTAATTACATGTTCCCTTCTTCCTTTCTGAAAATTAACTATTGCAGAAGAAATGTATTTACACACAAATATACTTACAATGTAAAAAATTTGATTATAGTCCTGTTTAATGAAAAAGCTGAGCCTTGCTTAGAACTCAGATGTATACTACTTAATCAGATCTTTAACATTTGTAAATTGAAAGAAAAAATATTTGAATCACTAGATTTATGTTCCAGATTAGGAAGAACTAAAATTATATAAATAATATGGTGTATTTGTTTGGCTTTTTTATATGGAATATGCATGCACCTCACAGTGTAGAGAGTTCAGGTAACTTCCCTTGTCTTCTCTAAGAGACCTGGTATTCCTTACCTTCTCTCTACTAGCTTTTATAGGTTTGGGCGTGTCATTTAGATTCTTGGTGCATCCAGTCATATTGTCAAGGGATCTGTAGAATGAGTATAAATTTATCTTCCTGGGGTTGTTTTAAACATCTGGACCAAGTTGAAAGTCAGTAGTACCAGTGTAAGTCCGTATCTGCAGGGGCCTATTTTACAGGGATGCTCTCTCCAGTGTGACTTAGAGGAAAAACCATTCCACTGGGCTCCATCTAAGAACTGCTGGATGTGATTTGCCTTGCACTTTCTCTGTTTTATAACAGTGTTTCCTGTGTGGAAGTTAGTCAAGGAATGGATGTATAAAACTAGTGTTATGAAAGGAGCTCCATGCCATAAAACACTGCGTATTGGCAGCATGTACATTCACTTTGGCCTGGCCAACAAGCACTGAGGTTAGACATCCCAGAACGGAGCCATGAATGTCAGCTGCTGTCCTTGCACAGTGGTCATAGCCCTGACCAGACTTGGCAACGACTGCATCCTCTTAGCAGGTTAAACTGCACTTACAAGTGTGGGCGGTTCTTCAACCAGAAAAACCTCCACCACACACAAAAACCCCCCAACAAAGTAAGTTTAGACTTCTACAGTAAAATGTTAGAGTAGTAAAATCTCCATTTTCTTTACCCCTTCAAACAAACAAGCAAAAAAATCCTACTTCATTAACTGTTTGGATTGGAAATTGCATCTCTTAAGAAGAATTTAGGCATGCAAGGAATTGATGGGTTTGGGGACTTTTTAGAAGTGTGACTTACACTGTCATCCAGTTTAGCTAAGCTAAACCAAACTGGATCAAGATAATCTTGTTCCACAGGGGGATACCCACAGTTGCAGTTCTTCAGGATCAACAGTTGTGCTTTAGTTTCACATCCTACCTTAATCTGAATTAATGTTCAAGTTCAGGCAAGTACTTTTGTTGGAGGAAACAGACTCTGTAAAGTAGACAGAAAACCAACTATTTGCTGTATGTGATTAAACTTAAGTTAATTTCAACATAAATACACCCACACACTGATCTTCCTGTTATACAAAGTTCATAAGACTTATTAGAAAGTGGAAACGTTGCTATCCCAGCCCTGCTTATTGAGGGACGTAGCTTCATGTCTCAGCCTGATCCCAGCCCTACCCAAGCTTCTTCATGACCACAGCCAAGCCTTGGCAACAAATGTGGCTCCAGCGCACAGATTCGAGATGCGGCAGCTACAGAAACAGCAGCCTGCCTCTCTGCTTTCTGTAGCTGTCCCCACTTTCTGCTGCAGACTCCACCAGAATCTGCCCTGTGCCTAGCCCTCGCTGCGGGTGCAAGCCGTGGCCCGGTGGCCACTGGTTGCCTCTGTCGCTGAAACTCTCCCTCCCTCTCCCTCTGCCCCTCCGACATGGCTCAGAGCAAGCTGCAACACTGCTCTGAACTTGTTCTAGCCAGTTTAGGCAGCCAGCCTGTTCCTAGAGATACATTCCTGTGGCTGCCTGAAGCTTCACAGGAGGAAAAAACCCTTCAGAGCTCCCCCCCACCACTCCCAAGCTGTTTATAGGCAAAGGTCAGATCATCTTTTCTTCTGTTGCCTCTTCCTCAGTCTCGCGCTATCTCTTGTGGCACAGCTCAGGGAAAAAAAAACCACCTTTTATTTAAGTGTGTGTTTATAGGGCAAGCGGTGGAATGTGAAAGGGCAGAATTTGTCTTCCTAATTTTTTTAAGGGTTTTTTTTTCCTCTCCCTCCTCCCGCAATTAAACATTTTTACACAACAAAACCAAAGGATCACAGGAATGAAAAGAGAGGTGAGATGAAGATGTTGAAACTGTCTATAACTTTATTTAAGAAAGCAGAGTTCCATGCTGTGGGGAACTTTGTTAACTGAGGTTGCTGATGAAAGCGAAAGTGTATTTATAGCACCCAATCCAGGATAAGCAGATGACAGCTCCATTAACCAGCAGCACAAATGGCCAGAGACACCAGTAACCAACAGGGGATCATCTTCCCCATTAGCCCTCCTGGAGGAGAGCTGGTGGAAGCAGGAAGGCCGGCCACATCAGTCAGGGAGCAGGGCTAGGAGAAGATGGTCTTGTCCTCAACTCCTCGCTGTTTTTAGGTATTTGGGTCATAATGATAAAGCAGCCCTGCTTCCTTCAGGTTAGGGTTATTCTTTTGGTCTGTGCTGCTGTGGAACTGTTTACACTGTGCTGTGGTGGGCTGCAAAAATTTATGCCTACAGAAAAATTAAGACAGTGACTCAGCAGGCCTTACTCAGTGCAGGTTATTGGAAAGATTATGTATTGTGTTCACAGCTCCGTGTGAATAAATGGTTCGGGAGGTATCCGTATCCCAGAATTAGGCTGCTGGGTGTTTCGAGTCAACCACATTCAGGTAGCAGGAAATACTTGCTCAGGGAGATTGCGAATGAAGGTCAGTCAGGGTTGATGAACGAGTATTGTTAAAGTGGCGACAGCCATGTTCTCTATTAAGAAAGCTGCTGTGAATTGTAACTGTGGGAATGATATACAGATGCACAACACTGGGGCATAATTCTGCTCTGAAGCCTGCAGGATTCAGGTTCTGCTCCTGGGCGTGCTCCTGCTGGTGGCTAATTTTCTCTGTAACAAGTACTTCGTCGAGGGACCAAATCCTGTCCCCGCTTGCTAGCTGACCTGTCAGAAATCACTGCGATGAGGAGAGGTGGAGGGAAGGCTCTGGGAGTCGCTGCACTGTAAGGAGGAGAGTTGGAAGTACGGGGCTCAGGCGTGATGTAGCTGGGCTGGCAGCTCGCTCTCCCAGGCGTGGAAGAATTGGGGCTCCAGGACAGCGTCATTGGGGCTGGAACAGGCTGTGCTCTGCGGCACGGAGAGAGGAGCAGTGTGAGTACCCCGCACCTCCTTCCCAGCTGTCCTGGGCCGTGCTTTGCTCTCTGGTGCTAGGCACTAGAGGGAGACGTCAAGACGTGATCTTGCTTGAGGCTGCTCCAGTAGAGTGCACGTTCCCAGGTACCTGATCCCTTTCCAAATCATCCGTGGGAGTTCCAGTACCACAAGAGGGGTTATTTAGTAATTAACTGTAAACGCTTGCCCATTCAGACATAAGCTTGGCAGTATCTGGTTCAGAAACCTTCACTGTAAACCGTCTTTAATGTTTTGGCTGGAAGAATGTAAATCTGGGAGTGTAAGAGGCCTTCTCTTTCTGGGTGATCACCATCTTGCTGTCTGGGTGTGGATGCCCTCTCTACAATAGAAAGGGCGCTCCATTTGGTCAAAAAGACACCAGTAAGGTGTGGGGGCCCCTAGCTCATATCTTGGTGAAATTTCAATCCACATTTTGCTTAACAGCTCTTCCAAAATTACTGCACCCCCGAGTAACAGCAAGCAGGGTGCTGGAAAGCAAACCCATGCCCTGCTATTCAGAAACAAAGACTGCCTAGCAACCAGGCTCCCTGCAGCAAGGGAAGATGTGTCGTGTGAGCGCACGGCCTCTGCTCTTTCAAGGAATGAAACCAAGATGTCAAAGGAAGTTACCCTTTCAGTATCACTCACATACCTGGGGTCTCACCTTTACAGAGGCCTTGTAGTCAGCAGAGCAGCATAACGTACCGCTCGGTTGTACCTTCGCCCTTTTGCAGCGTGCGTGCCATCCTTCTCGGCGCAGCCCCAGTGTAAAACCAGGTCAAGCTGTTCTGTCCCGAGGCTGAGGCATACCAGTCCTGGAAGCAACTCAACCACAGTGACTACAGGTTTTCCCAGGAAATAGATTGTATCCTTAACAGGCAGGTGTTTTATGAGCTGATAAAAATGATCTCAAACGCCAAGAATCAACCTCACAAGTGGAGAGAACAGAAATGATCAGTGGCTGTTTCTCCTGCTGTTGCGAGTCAGAAATCAAACTGAGGGTTTAGTGCAAAGAGGGTTAAAACACTAGTAATTCAGTGCCTACCAGCTGGGAAGAATAATAAAGCCTGCATTTCTGTGTTGGTACGGGGTGAATGCTGCAGAAACAGGAATTTTATTACATAATTATGCCTCCTACATAAAGCTTTAGGGGGGGGGGAAGCTAGCAGGGCTGTGCGTCATTAAAATGACACAAAACATGCCACCACGATCAGAGTCTGTGTGTGCTTAAGACTGTACAATACGCACATACTCTTCATGGCCTTGCCGTATTCAGGAATTTCAGTTCACTTGGTTCGCAGCTGGGAAGGAGGCTGCCTAATCCAAACACGTGCTGTACTTTCTGCCACAGAAATGGAAGATGAGAGGGCAGGGGTGTTTTGTTGTTTGTTATTGTTTTACCAAAGATTTAATTAAATGATTGAAAGGAAAGGGAGGGAAAATGCAATTCCTAACTGAAAAAATGCTGACTTGAGCACACTCCCTTTTAAGGGCAGCAAGGCTTTGATAGCCCATGAAGCCCTTCTGGAACATCTGGTTGCTTTGTGGTGGCCCCTTTGCCTTCTGTGGGAGTGCTGCTCGCAGGCATTGGTGGAAGTTGCACTCAGCCGTTGTCAGGAGGAGGCAGTCCACCCACAACAGGAGGCCATGAACAGCACTTGGAGACTCAGGAAAAAAAAAGAGGTTTTGGTAATTTTAGTGTTGTCATAAAGAGTGTTCTCTATCTCAAAGCACCGGTCAGGCAACAAATCATGTTAATGTCTTTTGGGATGGATCCAGCAGCACTTTTCCTGTTGTACAAGTGAAGAATCTGACGTTGAATGATTGTAATTCTGTTCCAGAAATGGCAGCTCCATGGATGTTCTCTGAACATATGCTTACTGGTCTGTCTGATGAGATTTGTAAGTGTTTTCTGTTGTCTGCTCCTTCTTTAACTTCCAAAGCACAAAGTTGAGAGGAAGCAAGAAGATACTTCCCTTTTTGTGTGCGCTGTCAGCAAGACATCAATGCGGCCATGAAGCGCATTCTTCTATCTGATTTTTCAGTTCTGTGTAAGCCAAAACTAGAAGCGTTCTTTCTGTCCTAAAGAGCTTACAGTTAAAGGGTTTCATTCAGAAAAGTATTTAAACCATCTGTATTAATGACAACATTTAAGTAGGCATTTAAGTACTTGTTTGGATTGTATCCTAATAAGGATGCTTTGTTGAATGGGGCTGAAATAGAAAAACTGAAGGCAAGGTATGGAGAGTATTAGTGAAACACCTGGTGATGCCTGGCAAGCATTTTGCTGCTTTGATTTCACTTCGTCTTCTCCTTTGTTTTAATTTATTCCATTTTTAGTGTTTAATAGGTTGGACAGGGTTGGAGGGGGGCATGCCGACGTAGCACCGGTGGTATAGGAAAGAGAGAGGAAGCAAAAGGGTGTCATAGGTGACATACCCAGGGCCATTATACAGGGGAATGGCAGAGGCATGAATGAAAATCAGTGTTCCCTGGTTTCTTTTTTTTTTTTACATAAAAAGTAAAGATCACAACTATGTTAGTTCCCATATAGATGGGAGGCATGAAAAGCTGTGTCTCCTTTAATATTGGGGTCCTTCAGGTGTTCACTTGTCTGTTGGTATCCTGTAGGATAGTGGTGTGTGACTTTTGGCAGCACTGGAAAAAGAAAGCCAACTTGGAAATACTGGGTTAAATTCTGACCCTTATCAGTCCAAGCAAAGTTAATGGGCTTTCGTTACTCTAATGAGGAATGCAAAGGTTTAGAGGTTGCTTAGTTACTGGGCCTGCAGAGATTTCAGACAGTAGGACATAACTCATATATCCCCCAGATATATTTTTATCACCACAGTCATGATAACATGATCTGTCATGCTGCCAGTCTGCCACTGTAGATGAAACATTTCAGCTGGTGGTCTGCGTGTTGCACTAGACCCATAGCGTGCTTCTGTGTGGCCTCCCACTTCTTCCAGAGGATGTGGGAACACCTCCTCCCATATTTGCTGTGTGAAAGCTAATCGTTGTTGTGCCATCTCTTATATTTAAGGGCCTTTTTCTCCTCCTGTGTGTGTGCAAGTCCCCACAGATGTGTACATCAGAGCATCAGTACAACACAGGAGGTTTCCAGACGGGAATACAGCTGCTGCCAAGGTGAAACCACCTAGTTGATTCACTCTGTTTCAGCAGATCTTTTTCCAGCAAGTCATAACTATTCATTTCAGTGACACAGCCAAGATTCAGCATTGCTGTGTTGGTGGAGCAGCAATGTTGGGTCTCTTTTGCCTGAACAAAATTGTCGGTTCTAGCACTGCAGAAGTCCTTGGTAGTGGCTGTAATGTATGAGGCAGAGGAAAGCAAACTTCACAGTGGATCTGTGCTGAGCTGACAATTGCAGAGGTTGGAATCGATCGAAAATCATTGAGAGAGAACAGAAAGGCTGACTTAGTTTTAACCCCATTCTTCAAGTGCTTTCTCGGCCTGACTCAACATGCAAAATCCCAACAGCCCAACTAAGGTCAGAGAATGGAAGTAAATGCAGCTGGTTTATCTGCCTTATCCCCAGAAAACATTTCATGCCTGACTGATTTGGGTGAGCCATGAACAAGTTACTTGATTATAAACTGAACATATTAGAAGCAGAGATGTTCTACACATCTGCCTGTAAGTCTGCAGCTAACTTGAACAAGAGGTCAGCAAAATTTCTTAACAGCCGAACAGTTTACACAGCCTGCTCAAGTACAGGTAGCCTTTGGAAAGTCTCTGCTCACACAAGGCGGGCACAAGAGGCCTGTTCCATGTTCATAACATTCACAGAGCCTTTCTAATGTAGCATTAAATATTGAAATTAGCTTAAAGTATTTTAAAGCTATAGTTAAAGCTAACAAGCCTGGTATGATGTAAGTGCCTGGATAAAGCCAAAACAACATGCACACAGGTGAAACCGTGGTGCTACTGAAGAAAGTGGCAGGCCTTGCGGTGACTGCAGTGAAATGCAATTTTACCTGCAATGTTTAGCAAGTTGAGAGTCAGGCCTGGACCTTTCATCATTTCCCATTTCCTATCATCTTTTTTGCTAGGAGACAGATGCAGCTCTATTTTTCTTGCAGTTACTGTGAGTCGAGAGGAACAACAGAGGGCTGAGGATGTATGAAAAGAGTTTCTGAATAGTCTGTGCAGTTACATGTAGAGATATGATAGGACATGTAAAACACCCATGACACATGATTTACACATTAAGCCACAACCTATGATGGCTTACGAGCTATTAGAAACTTTATAACCGTGTGCATAACAAACATCTTTAATTCCTCTTTGCTAAAGCTTATAATGCAGAACAGATGAATTTTCCCTCAAGACCCTTACAGATGAAAGGCTAGAGGAAATAAAAAAAGGGATGAAGATGGAACTGAGTAAGCTACAAACAGGAATGCGTTTGCCATCAGGCTTTACACAGTTCCAGTCAAGTGTCACTTTATTGCACACAGAGCGTGTCCTGTGCTCAGTGTGTTAGTGCCGTGCTGGTACACACAACCCAGTGCTCCTGGGTACAGCCCAGCAGCATATGACCTGTTCTCAAGCATCTACCTACCTTTTGGTGAGCGACAAACTTCGAGTCACTAGTCTTCCAAGTAACTGGCTTTCCCAATAGTGAAAACTTCTTCCCTTCCCCCAAATTATGAAATGAGAAAAAAATTTATGCCACAGATATTAAACAGCGAGGGAGGCTGGGCAGTTCTGTGTTTTGTGAGGCACCCTCAGCTCTGAGACAGTGTCCCACTGTTTCGAACAATCATAATAGAGTTCAGAGACCTCCCACTTGGTGTGGGGCAAGGTAACGCTGAATTCAACTTATCTTCATGCCCAGCACTGCCTGCTTTCTGTTGGTCTTTTGCTTGTATGAGAACACAAAGTGTGAAGGAGTTTATTTCCACTCCTGCAATTTTCTGGTGGCCAGAACGCAGCCAAACTCCTGAAAGTGCAATTGAGGGGATAGGGCAGATAAGAAAGCCCAAATATAGGGTTATGTGAGATGACTCAGAGAATTCCACTGGGCAGAAAAAGGGGATTCAAATTCACAGTTTTCATAGACCAGAGATGCCAGCAAAGTTGAAAAGCGGATTCTGTTTTGCATTATCACCACCCACTTTTTCCAAAGATGTTCTACTTTTCTCAGCGGCCTCCCTATTGCTGTAGCTATAAATAAGTATATATCTTTGTGTGTGAGAGAGATTCAGGTTTAAACTTATATTTAAGCTGCAAGGTTATATATAACAGGGCTGTATTAAAGATGATAAAATCCTCATTGTTCTGTTCGTGTTTTATCTGTAACGTGCATGTTCATAGGTATGTGTGCACACAGACATATTAACATATGTAGGCAGGCATAGGACAAAAAAACTATCCAGATTCTCTACTCCATTTCTGGAGTTGGGTGTTGGTGTAATTAACTTTCATGATGTAAAGGAATAATTCTGTTGTAAGACTGGAGCAACAGCATGGCAAAGCCATATCTGTTTGCACACAAAGATTAAGATTTAGATATGTACATTCTGTGGTAAAATGTGTAATTACAAAGTTTGGTCATTCCAGATTCACTTTAAGAATTTCACTTTCTAGATCTTGCCAAAGCATTTCTGAAGCAGGTTTCCTCTTGGTATTTGGAAAGTAACCATATTTTATCCTTCCAGCAAGCTTCACAGTGCTTTTTTATTAATTAGAAAGCTTTGCTTTGATCATTGTATAGAGTGGGTATGCTTTTCTGGACATGGCAATGTTGGTCAAGTTTATATAGAACGAGGAATGTAGCTAGCCTTGAGGAGCAAGAGGTAGTTATTGGCATGGTAGCCAGCAAATATTTAGATAGTATGGATCACTTGCCAAAAAGAGCGTGAATCTGGGATGCCCACCCTTTGGTTGGAGGAGGGTCTTTGGCAGCTCACCAGGGACGTTTCTGATTTGCTCACTGTGGAGCAGATTGATGATGTACGTCCACAGGAGACTATAGTACCTGTCATTCATTTTGCTGGTTATAAAGAGCTCAACACACAGGAGTGTAGTTCTACGTTGTTCCTGTTCCCTGCAGACTGTTGCGAGAGCAAACTAAACCCGCTAGAAACTGGATGTTCACCTCTGCAAAATTGTTGGAGGATATTTTCCCCCCCTCCAGTGTTAAGTCAGTTCCTGTTCAAAACTGCTCCAACCAACTGGTCTGTCAAAGGTTCAGAGTGCTATTTTGGGGGGAACCGGGGGGATTCAAATGACCATAACGAAGTTGGCTGTCACGGAGCGGTGTGGGCAGCCTTTGCTCCTACGCCACAGTGTGTGGCAGTGGCTACCAGTAAGGGATTTTCCACATGGAGGATGCTTTTGCCTGTGAACATGGGGTTAGTTATTAGCACTCAGCTCAGGGGTCCTGTGCCTGGGGGAAATTCATGGCTTTGCAAGCTACACAGCCTCCGCTGAACAGTCAAATGACTGTGTGCAAGCTCTCAGAAAATACCAGGTACAGTGTGTTAGTTTATACCTCAGTGGGAAAGTTGTAAGTTAACGAGCCTTTATCTCATATTTGCTATGATCTAGGAATGCACAAACACTTACTGTGGCTCATCTGAGTCCTGGTAATTTATTATGCTTGTAAACTTGGCTACTTCTGTGAACTCACAGACACTAGTGAAATCCACAGCCCGCGTTATGCTGTGTATTATATTTTTTTTTAATTTTAACTGATTAGACATCTGTCTATTAATCAAATGTATATATTTTTTTTAAGTTAGTAAGAAGACTTTATGGATGGGTCAGCCATTTTCAAAGAAAATGATTCTTTTTCTTAGCTAATCACTGAAGTCTGTCATTTCTCTTTTCCCTAAAGTTATAGGTAGCAAATGCTTTTTTTTACTGGGCATAAATAATAGCTGGTTTCACCTCTGCTTACACGAAGGAGTCCCATTCTGTGGGGAGTATTGGTGTTTCTGGAGTCTGAATGGCGAAGAGAGAGGTCTCAGTGCCTGCGTATTTGCACAACACTGGATTTCCAAAGGCGTTTCTTTTTGTTAGTGCTGTTTGCTTGTTCTTTTCAAACGCACAAGAATGGAAGTATTAGCGAATGAAATCCAGCACAGAATTCACCAACAGCCACTCGATAGCGTGAGGCCGAGGAGCAGTAAGGAAGTTTCCTCACCAGCATGCCAGGGGGATCAGCTGAAGGATGACAGGCTTTCAATATTCTGCCTGAGTGTCAAGTCTGCAAAAGGGATTACAAACCAGTGACAACTGTGATGGCTGGTATTATGTGGACACCTGTTCACCCAATGCTGGACGCAGGCTAGCGTCCACATAGGATGTTGAACAGTCACCAGATGGTGATGGCTTTCAGTTACTATGCATTTTTTCTGGATCTGATCCAGCAATTTAGACAAGATGCTCTTTGCTAGCAAAACAGCACTAGAAGGAACATGTAGCTCTCAAAGGGGTTCAAATAAAAAGGTTTGTTAATGAACCGCAAAACTCCCTGTGTGGAATGAGTTTAGATTATTGTCACTGAGGTTTAACCAAGTGCCAGGTTCTAAAAGTAGCCACTTAAAACAAATGGTCCCACCATCCAGTCGTTAATGAGAGCTGCTGCATAACACAGAAACTTATGTCCGTAAAGGTAGGGCCAAAATGTTGCTAATGCCTGAACAACTTGGGATGGGGTCAGTGTGTCTGTTCCTGGTTGGAAGTCTCAGCTGGATATGAAGGTATGCTGGGGGGAGGGGGGGGGG
>NW_020799099.1:34030796-34054934 GCF_003259725.1 Athene cunicularia
GGGGGGGGGGGGGGGGGGGGGGTATATGCTCTGTGTGCTGTGGAGCATGTCTCGTCCATTCTTCTGTTTAAACTGAGTAAGAGCATATGTCCCTGTGTTACTGCTACTTCTGTTGGTGTTTTACAAGTTGTTTCTTTTAAGTCTAATGGGAACTATTTTTCTTGATGGAAGCATCTGTTTATTTCACTGGGAAAAATTTGGTCCCTGATGGGGATCCACCCAGGTGGGGAGGGTGGGGTTCAGTTTAAGTATGAAAGAGAGTGTTGACTTTCTTCTTCCAGTAAGCAGTCTGTCTGCGTGGTCTCCTGCTGGACACTGAGCTGCTTAGTGTCCAGGGAAGACTCAGGGTCCAAACCTGCAAACTTAAATGGAGAGAGGAGGGAGCCCCTCAAGTGGCCTAGACTTAACAGAGCTCTTCTAAAGTCACAGCAGCATGCTGGGATAAACTGCTCTCGCTTCATCAGCATCATATGCCGTTATCCTCGGAGATGTAAATGAGCATAGCTCCCTCTGGCCCTAAGAGTGTTTCTGATCACTGTGAAATCTGGAACGCTTTTTAAATGGTGAAGAGGTAGTGATTTATAATAGCCAAAACATACTTCTTTACTGATGTTTGTGCTGCCCATAAATCTCTGCTTCTTAGGTACAATGGTAACACTTCTGTTATGTCTCTCTGTTCTTTAAATTGTTCCATTTGGCACTGGGTTCACAATAATTCTTCTGAACACATTACTGTTTCTTGTGACACCATAAATCCTCTTTTAATTTTGGCCATTTATTGCCCTCTCAGTCCCATTTCAGATTTTCTTTCAGATTTCTCATGGTTTGATCATTGATTTGTTACTGTGATGTCTGTTTCCTGGCATCATGTGATTAGCACATTAAGGTGGATATCTGTTGTGATTTGCTTCCAAGTTGTCCTAAGGATTTGTTTTACAGGGAAGCTTTTTATATTTGCTCTTTCAAACATTTTACAAGTTTTCTTCGATTTATTTTATAGGCTTTTTCTCCTTAAGTACTACATTCTTTTTTCATTTGGACTTCCTTACATGTTGATGACATCTTAAACTCTTACGTCATGTCATCTGCTTGATGCAGAAGGTTCTTGATAAGAAGCTTGATAAGAAAATATTGGGCTGTTGGAATGTCACACACAAGATCCACACTGCAGTTGTACTTATTCTTTATAGATCAGTGTTTTATCCCTGTTCTAGAGAAAGGGTTAACAGCTGTGCTTGTGTGGCTAAAGAGAATTACTGGCCTGGCTGCTAATTATCTTCTCTGGAGGGTCAGTCTTTCCAAGAATCAGGTTATTAAAATGAGAACTGACTGTCTCTCTCCTCTCTCAGGTTGATTTTCCTCCTCCTGGAAAAAAAAGTGCACAGAGCATGAGAAATCTGGTACATTGTTTGAAGTAGAGGTATAGTTTTTGAATTACTGGTAAAAAATTACTCTGTGAATTTCTCTTTGGGGTTTATTAATGGAAGTCTTTACCTGTATAGCTAAAATGGGTATATCTGTTATCTGGATGGTCATTCCTTTTGCTTCATTGTATTTCTGCTGGAAAGTGAAGTCCTCCTCCCTTCATACCTGGGATAGTTTTCAGCTAATGATATGTACATGAGGTCTTTGAACGCATCACTTGTTCCTGTGTCTGTAGTCCATGTAGATTTCTTTTTTGTGCCTCCCTGTTGTCTCCATTTGATAGTAAATGGTGGAGAGGAGGTTTTCTTCTTCAGTGACTATGACATTGTTAGGTACTGGGGGGCAGGGTGATTAAAGTTCAGTTAATTTTTTTGTAGTGTAGAGTATGGCTGATCCTGCATACTTTGCCATCTATCGGTTGTCTTAGACTTTCCAGTTACAATTACTGCTCAGTAATGTTCAACTTAGATTAGTGAAATGTGTAATTGTAAATGCTGTTTGGCTGCCCTTATCAATCAATTCTTGGCTTTCCAAACTTAAAAGGTTGACTACTGAATTGTTGGAATTGTCACTAGAATCACATATGAGGCTTGCAGGGAGATAACATATTCGTCTCCTTATAAGACTTAAAATTTTTTAGCTGTTGTTTGTAAGTGGTGTTCTGCTCCATTTGAAGTTGATTTCAGGGGCACTCCTTTTGCCTGGGGTACCTGCATTTGTGGCCAGATCTTCCTGCTTAGTTTCTCACCAGGGAGTAGGACCCTAGCAGTGAGGTCCAACCTCAGGGGGGCAAAACTGTCTTTCAGGTAGTAGAGGATGTCACACTTGTCTGATGCTCTGATTTATTGTTTTGGTTCCCCTGCAGTACTTGGGCTGTTTCACATCCTGACTTTTGTTATCTGAGGAATATTATCAGCAACAGATAATTTCCCTCGGTCATGGAGACAGATTTTAATTCATGCTGTCTTGAGTTTGGGACTGGCTTATTTGATTCTATCTGCTTCCACTCTTTAACTCTTGTAAGCAAAATCTAAAAGCTGCAGGAAGGCTGATGCCAAAAAACAGCTTTTCAGAACACGGGAAGTCTTTAGTGTTCTCTGTTCAGTGGTGTGTCAGTTGTAAACTCTTCACACTGATTTATAAAGCTTTGCATGGCCTTCGACTGTCTGATGAAACTGTCTTGATAACCACCTGCTGTTGCTGCCTTCCTGACTGTCTGTAGGACCGGATTTCACTCTGCCAGTGACAGAGCATTTTGCCATTATTCTTCTGCCTCGAGAAACTCTCTTTCCATGATAACAGCTATCACTCCACTGAGGCTTTGAAAAAGAAGTCTGGTTTTTGGTGGAACTACTTGACACCAGCAGAGAGATTTTCAGCTGGTGTTCTCTTACCAGTGATGTGAATGACATAAAGCAGATTGCTTGGAAATGTATTTTTATGGTAATATTGTAAGACTTTTTTTGTTTTTTAAATAGGTAATTAATGATCTAATCAGCATGATTTTAAGGCCAGGAGTTGACTAGTTGAGCTTTTCATTGTCATACTGCTATTTATGTATTATCTGATTTAGCAAAGTTATGTCAGCTGCCTTAGTTCTCCTCTGTAGGAGAAAAGGGAGTATCCCTCTAGATCTTCTGCCCGAGATGTCCTGTAATTGTGCTGAGAGAGTTGGTCAAACAGTAAAATGCTTTGGACTGTATAGGGTCTGGTGATCCACCCTGTGAAAGAAGGGTGTGACCGTAGTGAAATGTCTAGAGTTGCTGTGATAAAATGAGGCAGAGGAAAGGCCCCCCATGAAGAAGTCCATTACAAAAGCAAAACTCCAGTGGTTTAGTGCCAGGTCATGTTTACTGAGCAGTCCTCAGTCATAGTGCATAGGGTGTGCCAGTTAGCAAGATCACATCATGATGTTTTGCTTACCAGCTGTCTATCTTAAGTAAAACACCATCACTCTGCATATTGGCTTAATTACTGTTATCAAAACCAGTATGGACATTTTAAAAGCAGGCTGTTGCTTATAGAGAATCTTAACGTAAAATACAAGTAAGCCTCAGTTTTAAAAGCGATGGGGAATTCCTTTGGCTGCTAGGAATTCCAGATTATTTACACTAAGAAAACCTTCACATAAACCTTTCTGTTTAATTTTTAAAAACAGTTATGCTAAAATGAGTGGCATGGAAAGGTAAGAGCTGAGAACTAGCCATCACATTTATGACAGACAGAAAGACTGTATTTGCAATGTAGTAGGGGCACAAACAGGACTAGGGATTGGGTGAAGAGTGATACCCCCCCCCCAACAAACCCTCCCAAGACACAGCTGAAACTGAATCACATAGGAAGAGAGCGAGGCTGTGTACTTTGGTTGTTGCTTTATTGTGGTGACCTGTTGGCCTGAGCTGTTCCTCCGTGGCCTCTCAGGAAGGACAGAAGATAGCTGGGTTTTGAGAGAGAAATCCAGGCCATTTCTAAAATGTTTTGTTCTCAGCATACATTTCTGCTTTTCCTTCAGAGTGTTGAAAGGACCAAGTTTGTTTATGAAAATGTTGTCTATAAAGAAAACCCCTTCCCTCTAGTGTGCTTAGTTTTTATCAACAAAACAGAAACTAGACAAAAGGAAGGCCTTTTTTTCTTCTAAAGAAGTATATATTGTTTTTGTTAAGGCAAATCCCCTATTCTCCCTTACCAAATAAGAATCTTTTAACTCCAAAGAGAAGAATATTGATTTGTCTCCTACAGTGAAATTGCTAAAGCATACAGGAAATGTTCTGTTTGTGTTATTTAAAATTTATTTAAAATAAAAAAAAATTTGCTTGATGACTCCCTTCCCCCCTGCTCATTCTGGCAACTTAAAGTACAAATTCAAAGATGGGCTGTTAGCAGACACAGCTTTTCCTCAGGTCATACCAATTCAGAGCTGGACATGCAACTCAGTCCTTGAAAGCACAAGCTTTTAAACTGTGTATGTGTAGTGTGGAAATCGGCCCCAAGCCTGTGTGGACACTGTGGGATAGAGTCGGGGTGTCCGTAGCTCCTTTTGGGGTGGGCGAGAGAGCGCCTGCTGCACCCCTGCTTGGAGCCGCCCCAAAGTCCAGCATATGGGCTCTGCCTCTCCTTGGGGCTCGGCGCCTCTGAGCACAGTTGTGTGACTTCAGTCAGTTCGGAGAGGGGGCAAAATCTGCAGGTTGTTCAGCCAGACTGTCTCTGTGTGCTCAGCGTTGTTGGAATACAGGAAGGATTGGGGTCATGCTGCTCACGACAGGTGCCAAACAAATGAAAAACACTCCTCGCGGTGTGAGCAAGATGGACCAGCATTGTAGTCTGGTCTTTCTGGCATCGCCTGGCCTGTGGGCACAAGGTTCTGCACTGGGAAAAGCAACTCGAGGGGTAAAACAGAACGGGTAAAACACAGCAGTCTGTGGTGATTCACCCTGATAGGCTAGGCCACTCACTATTTATTTTGAAAATTAGAGCACTGCCACTGTCAGGGGATGAGGAGGGGGCTACAGGCCAGCAAGCGAATGAGCCGTGACATTTGAAATATGTTCAGTACCGTAATTCCTGCAAGCACTGTGAAGCAGGCTGCCTTGAGAGTTGCTACATCTTTCAAGGCAGGATACTACTCTTGGCTCCCAGCTCTTCCTGAGTTCAGAGCTTGTCAGCAACAAGTAGGAGGTGATGCCTTCAGCAGAACTGAGCCCTTGCCTTTCGCTCCCAGCTGCCGGGACCTCCATGCTCCCCGTGAGGTGGGCACTGGGTCTCTGACAGAAGTGGTTACTTCCAACTCCTCGCTGCTGCAAAGAGATGAGAGATGATGAAAAGGCCTCAGATGTACTGACAGGCAGAGTGTCCCAGCACCGCATAGCTTGGAGCCCCAGTATCACAGCTCTTTTTGTTTTCTTCTCCACTATAAGTACTATGTGCAAACAGATGAAAATGGGATGTTGGAAGCCTAAATATATTATTTGGTCTGGTCTTTCAGCTAACTGCATTGATATCACGAACAGATTTCATATTCATGAGATTGTAACAATGACCATGACTTCATTTAAAGTTATGAATGTATCCCAGTGGGAATCCTCAGAATCGTCTTAACCTAAGTTTACATTTTCAGTCAGTTCTTTAGGCACTAGTAGAAGACTGTGAATTCAAATGCCTCAAGTAACCTCCCTGCAAAAAGTGTTGAAAGCACCTTGTAAAAAGTCTATCTGACTCCCAGATAGGCTTTTTGCAGTCCTGAAATCCTTGCTTCTTTCCCTGGAGCTTGGCAGCTTTGCCCTTGGTGCCACACAGCCATGCAATCCTAGAGCAGTTCTGCAGAGGGCAAGCCAGGAAAACCCCATGGGAAATGTCTGTGGTTGGCGAGATGGCAGACTGCAGCCTGAGTTGTAGGTGGTGTTGCAGAACTGAGGCCCCGGGAGAGCTCAAGAAAACAGAATATGCCTCTTCGTGTCCCTTGAATCAGGTCATCACATTCATGTGATGGCAGACCACCAGAATGCAAATTTTAGATGCATGGAACACGTTCTGGTTAGTATCCAAAGTACTTGCAACATGTCTATTTTTCTGTATTCCATCTGTGTCCAGGGTTAGCATAGATGTGACTTTTACATTATGCATTTCATATTACTGGTAAGGTGATGAGTATTTCTTTAAATTACAAAATTGGGAGAATTAAGCAATTTTCAGTAAGGGATCATTCACATTCCCACTGGCTTTGGTAAGAGTTTGACTAAGGCACAGAAAAGGTGACCATGCCAGGGCCTTATTTCTGTTAGGCTCCTTCAGTCTTAAAGAGCTGTGAAAAGGATTGATCTAATGTAAGTAAATGAGTAAATTTTAGGAACAACAGGAAGCAAAGTGAGACAATCACTGATGTTTGCATCTTCAGGACAAATGTTCATACCTCTTCCTATAGTGCCTTTAATTTATTCCTGTATATTAGTAATGACTCAAAAACTAATAAAAGTTAAAAACCCTCATTAATGCAAGAATAAGATGCAGTGAAAAAGCAAAAGAGTGGCAGGAATTAAAAAAAAAAAAACTAAGGCAGAAATAGTGAACAAAAATATATCTGAATTCAAAGAAGAGGTGAAGGGATTTTAAAAGAAAAAAAACCAAAAACAACAAACTGACAAAAAACCCCAGGTAGCTGGTGACTCCAACTGGAAGTGCTGTAAAGCCTGAAGAGGTAACTGTGAGGCAGCCATGGGCAACAGCCCGCGTGACCTGGAGGTCAGCCAGGTCCCTGCTCGCCCTGGTGCGGGAGCAGGCTGTGGCCGGCCGGGCCCAGCCAGGCAGAGTCCGCTGCCTGGCCCCTGCCCTTGGCTCTGCTTTTCTGCCAGACTGACAGAAACAGAACTGTTGAATTGTGGTCATGGAGGTTGCGCCGTGCAGGAGCAGGTTATGCAGCAAGGTGGGCAGCTTCCTCCTGTGTGGCTTGGATTCATCCTTCAGGCCACTGAGAAGAGACGGTGGGAAGGCCCCATCCCTGCTGGGCACCTTGGCTACTGAAGGAGGGTCCGCCTCAGGGACAACTCCCATGTTTTTGGCCAGGGCATCTTGAAATTGGATCATTTTGCTGCTCATGTGCATTTACAGGAGGTGCAGAAAGGAAAGCAGGTGTTGGGCAGGCCCCGGTGGGTAGCAGCAGCTGTGCCTCACGTTGAAGGGTCTCCTTGGGGTGCCCAGGGAGGCCATGCTCCACGTGCTGCTGTTTGACCCGAAGGTGTGGCATGTGTCCCAAGCTTCCTGATCATCTGGGAGGTCTGGGGGGATCTCACAGAATCACAGAATCATCTAGGTTGGAAAAGACCTTGAAGATCATCCAGTCCAACCATCAACCCAACATTAACAGTTCTCAATTACACCAGATCCTTCAGTGCTATGTCAGTGCGACTCCTAAACCCCTTCAGGGATGGGGACTCCACCATCTCCCTGGGCAGCCCATTCCAACCTCAACAACCCCTTCTGGAAAGAAATGCTTCCTAACACCTAGTCTAAACCTTCCCTGGTGCAACTTGAGGCCATTCCCTCTTGTCCTATCACTTACTATTTGGTTCAAGAGCCTCATCCCCAGCTCTCTGCACCCTCCTTTCAGGGAGCTGTAGAGGGCGGTGAGGTCTCCCCTCAGCCTCCTCTTCTCCAGACTAAACCCCCCCAGTTCCCTCAGCCGCTCCCCGTACGACCTGTGCTCCAGACCCTGCACCAGCTCCGTTGCCCTTCTCTGGACACGCTCGAGTCATTCAATGTCCTTTTTGTAGTGAGGGGCCCAAAACTGAACACAGGAATCGAGGGGCGGCCTCACCAGTGCCCAGTACAGGGGTGAGATCCCTTCCCTGTCCCTGCTGGCCACGCTATTGCTGACACAAGCCAGGATGCCATTGGCCTTCTTGGCCCCCTGGGCACACTGCTGGCTCCTGTTCAGCCGGCTGTCAATCAACACCCCAGGTCCCTCTCTGACTGGCAGCTCTCCAGCCACTCCTCCCCAAGCCTGTAGCGCTGCTGGGGGTAAATATCTTTCAGGTCACATTCGTAGACACTCATTTTGCTTGGAGACCAGCTCTCATACTTGATTTTTTTTCTATCTCTTGAAAGTACACGACAGCAAACTTGAGTTTTGGCACTGCATTGTGTAGCTGTGATTCCTACCTGTTGTTTGAATTCTTTTTCATCTTTGAGTTGCTGGATTTTTACAGTGCTCTTTGGTCCTCCTCAGGCAGGTAAACCTCTCAGTCTTTTTTTCCTCCTTTTTTTTTTTTTTTTCCTTTTTTTTTTTCTTTACACCAGACTGCTTCTCATAGTATCAATGGGCTTTCTTCCATCTCTGCCCAGTTCCTGTAAACTGTAGGTTTTGTTGGCAAGGTGAAGTCCTTCTATGGAGGAAATAGTAGGAGAACTAGGCCTTCAGTCCACGCTGTGGTTCTGTTCCTTGAAAAATATAGGTTTCTCTGTAACAATTACATATACGTTTTGGATATATTGAATCTAGGGAAGTAGGGTTTCCTTTCCTTTATTACATATCCATTGTATTGTTGAATATAAGGAAAATGTAATAGAATTGTCACACAAAAGAGGTGAAAAGGATAAAACAACACACTTGGTTGCTTTTAAGCACCCCATTCTAAATAGCAAGAGGGTCCTGGTTAGTTTTTTTGACCCCATCTGTTTAGAGCTGTGAAGAACTGAAATAGTTGTTCAGCTACTGCATGTCAGTAGGCTTTGGCAGTTTGCAGTGCAGGTTTGATTTGAGAGGTTATGTGTTCAAAGTTAGAAGGACTAGCAGTGATACGCTCCGCATGTTTAGCCTTAAAATTAAAGTTGAACAGAAATGTAGAGCAGTTGGGAAAAAGAATAGGGTCAGTTACATTGGCTCCCCAATTAATTTACTTGGGGATGGGGTGGAGAGGAGGGAGACATACCTTACAGAGAAGAAAATGATGCTTTCCCTGGTGTGTGCTCAGAGCTTTTCCATAGCAGTGGCAGGAAGGAAAACGTCTGATGCCAGTCACATGGGAGGGTTGCAGGCTGTATGTTCCCTGTGGAATGATCTGCGTGAAATCTCTGATGTTACTCTGAATGGCAGCATGAAGTAATCTCTCTACTCAGTAATCTCTCAACACAAGTCTCTTGTGTTTCATAAAGGAACTAAGATCTGCAAAATATGTATTTCTCCTGTCTGCACTTTCCTCTGCTATTTCTTTCCTGTCTCAGTAAGAAACTGTTGGTTAGAAGTAGCTGGGATACAAGCTCATGCGTCTTACGGAAGTTTGTTAAGTTCTGGGTTGTTTTTTTTTTTGCCTTAACAGACAGTGGGAGAAAAGGTAGATGAAAGTAAACAATTCATTTGTCCTTCTGTGTAACCTTAGCTCTGGCTTTGTTCCTTTCTCATATTTTTTCTCCTAACACATCGCATTTTATATTCCTTATTGTTTCAGGCACAGAAGACAGTCTTTACGATGTGTATTAAATACAGGCTTTATTGAGATTGTCTGTTGTTGTTAGGCTCTAATTAAGCTCCTATATTAAAAATGCAATATGCTGAGCTTTCTGTGGGTGAGAGTCAGTCGGATGCAGGGCACCGGGACCTGTTGCTGCCATCCCTGGAGGTGCACAGCGCTTCTGTAGCAGGGACCCTCTGCACACAGCAGAGTACATCGTCCAAACCATTCTTCCTCTCTCACACAGGCGCACACACACGTAGCTAGATAGTTTTGCTGTCTGCCGCTTCTGCTTTCTGTTGCTAAGTGAACAGCTCTAGCTCACACACAGAGCAGAGCCAATAGCATCCTGACCTCCGAAGGCTAGTAAAAGCTGAAGAAAGGGAATCCAACGGTGCTGTCTTTTCTTTGCTCTCCTCCCACCCCCCTTTCACAGGGAAGTGGGGAGGGGAGAGGGAAAACGCAGGATGGTGAAGATAATTCATAATAGCCATTCATGTTCTGGAGATAAACGCAGTAATACCTAGGGAAAGAAAGAGAATATAGTGCTTCTTTGTATTTATACGCGCGCACACACAGAGGCAGAAATGTTTTTTCTTGTGTTGTGAGCTCCAAGCTGTGATTAGGGAATGAGTTAACACTGTGAAGTTATTTTGCCGTGGTCTTCATAGCTGTTAATCTTCTACTAATCACTGATACTGGAATATACTGTGAGGCTCATCTTTCCCCCAATGAAAGAAACACTGAGTGGGGCTTCAACCTTCCCCTTGCTACTTATGACACATTTATCACCTTACAACTATTGTTTCCCTTCTCTCCTTGGTGAGTATTTGGGGAGGGGGAGGTTGCTCAGCACCCTGCAGGCACTTGTGTGATTGTTGCAGTCCCAATAAACAGAGCCACACAGTCAGTAGCTATAGGAATTGGACATCTTGTAGTCATATTTTATAAAAAGAAATAGGTTATGGCTCACTTGCTCACAAATAGAGCACAGGATTTTTGCAATTCAAGTGCTAAGCTAAAGCATGTGCTTGGTAGCTTAATGTTCAGTGTTAACCTACTGTGAAGCCTTCTTATAGGTTATTTTTCTTGTATTTGAAGTTCTGCCTGTTTAAATATGTTTCCATCTTGATCAAGGTTTTCTAGGCACAGCAAAGAAGTGAGTAAATTTTATCTGTAAACCGTCAATGCCCATGACAAAGTACCAGTGTAAAGTAGCTGTGTTTGCCCCGTGACTGGCTTGATCTGCTGTTGTATGTGGGGAATACAGCACTCACCTTGCCCCTAAGCAGCAGTGTGGATGATAGCAGTTAGTTCTGGATCTGGAAGGGAAATACCTGACCTTCTTGTTAAGTGTAAAGGAGAGGAGCATGTTCAGCAATCATGTGTGGGTGCCACAGCCACCAGGTTTCCCCAGCTGCAAATCTCCAGACAAATGGTGGGTAGATAAATGCTGTCTGTGGAGGGACAATGCTTGGGTGGGGTGCATTGCCTCTCACAACTGGTGGTTGGACCCAATGAACAGAGTAAGCCTGTGAAACCCAAATATACCATTAAAGAAATGAGATTTTTTACAAAGATTGTACCTATAAATGACAGTTGATCCACTTAAGCCACATCATGATCGTTAACAGACAGTTTATTGATGGCTCTTAGCAGTAGCAGTGAAGGGTTTCCTGATCATCTCAAAGGATCAGCATAGGCCTTTCTTTTCTTCAGCTATCACCAGAAGATGGTGAGCAAACAGTGAAGTCCACAATATATCCCAGTGCATAATGCAACCTGCAGGTTGTAGGTAATGTAATAAAACATGCAGATCTGACGGAAGGAGAGTTGAGCTTTCCCTGTGGTGCTGGAGTGCGTGAGCTTCAGCAGCTCTGCCTGCAGTGGGAAACCGAAGGCAGGGAGGTGTTTGGTGAGGATGTCAGTGTCAAGGCAAGGATTTGGAGGCAAAGGCTCTTCTGCTATCTGCTAAGGAAGAGAAGCCTGAAATTTGAATGAATCCATGTGATGCACTAGTCTAACATAGGGTCAGCAGTGCTTCGCCGGGTGTTCCTTTAAACCAAAGGTTGCTCTGCTTACAGTCAGGTACTATGTGAATCACTTGTGTCTTTTGCCTTGACATGTCACAGCTGCCGCTGTGCCACCGAGCAGGGACATGACACAGGCGCTTTCAAGCCAACAGAAACTGCCTGTTAGTATCTGGCAAATTTGTTTAGTGCTTTACAGAACTAATACCGTGCTTGCCTCTTTAACCCTGCTGACTACTGTAAAAGAGTGATAAAACTTTAAGGAGCTTGCCACAGTCAATAATTTTGCATTGTACAATGAAATATAATGTTACAGCTGTCACTTACCTTTAATTAACAGATGACACGTTGTCAATCCGCAATTGTCAATCCAATTTTAATTTTCAGTTTTGAACAACTCCCTTTGCAATATTACCAGATTAACTGCCCTTACATAAAAAAGTAATTTACATAAAAGCATGGAATAATGATAAAGGAATAGTTCTGATCCATAGGTTTCAAGAAAACAAACAAAACAACTCGGGGTAAGTTCCATTTGTGTGTCTGCCCAGAAACTGCTCTCAGCAGTGTCTTTCTTCCCCCATGCAAAGCCTCAGCAAATTGTTAGGGGTGTAACAGGTACCAGAGCCTGTAGCCAAGGCTGGGGGAGCCTTGTTCTATGGAGGGGGTCTCTCTCCCTCATGCACCTTGGCAGCAAGCTGAGAGTTTCTGGGCCTGGGCTACCTGCAGCCATGTCCCTCCTCTGGGCTGCTCCTGCCCACGGCCGGTGCTGGGTGAGCTGGTGCAGAGCAGGCACCTGGCACCTGTCCCCTTCTGGATGAAATTTGGTCACTGTCTTGCCCCGAGCGCCTTTTCTATGCCCCTGCCCCACATCAACCATCGCTGTATATGTAGGGCTTGCACAGGAAAGTCCGTGCACTTCTGAAAGGTTATTTTTACTTGCTTTTAATCATCAAAATCTGTATATGAGAGTATTTCTCATTACTTTGGCTCGTTCACTCACCAAAGGTGTGAGTTTGCATGATAGGCCTGTTATGTTTTACTGCCTGTGTAAAATTCCCATGAAGACTGTTTTTTTCCCCCCCTTTTGCAGATTTATTTTAATTCTCCTGTACAAAATTCACTGTGTGCAAACCCATTTGTCTATCTCAGCTGTCGTGTTGTGTGGTGTTCCCAATGTGCCTATCACCATGGTATCTAAGCACTTTTTAATACATTCCATCTGAAATTTGCTGCCTGTTTCAAGCTTAACAAAGCTTCAGTAAGAGGAAGGACTACGGATGAAATAACAGTTTAGAAGAGTAGTTAAAGAAGAAAAATAGGTTTAGATCATCCTAGTGGTTACATTTCTCCTTCCTTCTCCACAGAGGATTTATACAAATGAAATTTTGGTATGCAAACCAAGGCTGACTTTTGTCAGTTCAATTTACCCTCTGAACCCGGAGTTTATTGATTGCCCTGTCACTTCCCATAACTGCACCGTTCGCTAATCTCTTCTGCCTTTCCCCTCTTTTTCTGCCCGAACACAGCTCACTCAGGCTTTGTTTGTTTTAGGCAAGTCTGCAGTGTAAATAAATTGATGTATCAATAGCTACCCCATTGTAGACTTCTCTTACAAGCACCCTTCTGGCACAACAGGAAACTCAAATTGTTTAAGTTGGTTTGACAATTAACTCCAATTAGGCTAATCTGGAATATAGCCTCTCAACGTGCCAATTTAAAGATTTTTTTTCAGTGGTGTAACTAAATCAATTCAGGCGTCCGTATAGTTTTTTCTTTTTGTATCACAGATAAGCTGTTGTGCAATCCAGCAATAGAGACGTGGGGCTTGCAACTTGGCATCAGCTCCTTGGTCCCTCAGCTCAGGGTGCTGGCCTTCGGCAGTGCCCTCCCGGTGTTTTAAAGACCTCTCACTGGTCAGTGGTGCCTGGGGCTGGTGGTACAGATCTGGGGGGCGGTGGTCCTCGAGTCCCCCCCTCGCCAGTGCCACAGTCCAACTGAGGGTACGCAGTTCCCCTTGCTTTGTGGTTGATCTGAAGGGCTTTGGGGTGCAATCCCATTGAGATCAGAGCACCTTTCAATATACCCTTGCATGCATGCACATGTGTTTGCACGGAAAGCACTCTCTGTCCCAAAAATCTTTCTGAGAAAGATTGCCTTGTACGTTTACACAGGTGGTTGTTTCTGACCTGCCGGATTGGAAGTTAAGCCACTTTCTATAGAGTCAGAAGAACATACTTAAGGTGAAAGTGGAGAAACAGGCTGACTTAGTTTTGCCCTCCTAGTGTTCAAACCGGCACTGTATAAAGAGGAATCTATCATTCTGTAACTGCTGCTCCCGATTACATGAATTGTATAAATTTCTCTTGTCTGGAGAACTCCAAATGCTTTAAAAACTATCCTTGGTGCAGGAGAGTTAATTTCAAGACACAAAATAAGTGTATGTATTAGAATGTAATATAAAATCATCTGTGGCTCTTAAAATATTTAACAGCATAAAGTGGATCATTCCTCCCCGATTTTACACAACTGTGTAGAATTCCTATAGTGTCATACGCTCGCTATTAATCATACAGATAGAACTGTCATCTTTGTGGGCTCCGCTGGAATTGCTAAGGTGCCCTCTGCAGAAGATACTGTGGCTAATGTTCTCATTACCAACTAATTGGCTAAAGAGACTTCTCTCACATTGCATTTAGTCTGATTGATAGTTTTCTATCACCTGATGGGTGGAATGGACAGCCAAACCAATTATCACAGCGGAGAGTGCTATATACCCAAAGAGTTCAGGCAGAGACAAAAGACCCTTATAAGATTATGTCTAGTCAGTGCCAGCTGAGATTTTGTTAAACTATTAAATGGGTTTGGGTGGGGTTTTTTTTTGCAAAAGCACAATTCAGAACGCCTTGAAACTCCTGTAAGCCAGGCAACCCCTGTACTGATTTTGGGTTGTGGTGTTAGTGCTTTGACATTAAGTGGATGTGGAGGGTTAAAAACAAATGGAAGCATCATGAGGTGTTAACAGACAGTATTCTGGAGAGATTTATACCTGAATGAGCCTTGTGATTCATAAGTGCTGGGGTATGTGCTATTTAGATAGTAACCCTTAGACACGGGCATTATTCAAATTCTTTTTGTGCTTATTTTCCTTTCATGTAGCTCTAACAATTTTGAAGGAATGTTTGTGCAGTAATTGAGATGGAAAGGTTGTGGGTTTTTTTTCTTTGTAGTTAGCGCTTTAATTTTGAAATCTTTACTTGAAATGAAAAGGCAGTTTTCTGGAGAAGGGGAGAGCATGTCATACAGTTCTCTCACAGGCCTAGTTTCCAGCACTTTGGGAACGTTTGCTACTTTTCCAGCATCAGTGTCAAAGCTAAAATTCCTTCTCTCACTGCCCGGGAAGCCAGCGTGAGTTGTGGGCCGTGGGCTGTGCCCCGTGGCCGTGCTCCCCAGCACCCAGCAGCACGGCAGCTGCTGCCACCCCATGAAGACAGAGCCACAGCAGAACCAGCACAGCTCTTTGGCTGGGACTCCATCTGTTAATGTTAATGTCCCAAACCAGTGAGAGGAGGGAGGGGTGGTGCATCATGCACTTGAATTTTGGCCATGTCTGTAGGAATTTTGATGAAGAAGGCTGAAGAGAGCATGAGGACTGGTAAGAATCAATGACCAGAATAGAAGATGCCCCTGTGGGGGGTTGCTCCCCCAGTTTTGGGAGGAGCAGCCATGCAGGGCTACTCTCCTCTCCTCCTGCTGCCCTCTCCTGCCCCAGCACTGTTCTCCCAGCCCTGCAGCCCTCGGGGTGGCAAGGTGTAGAGCTGCCCTCCTCTTCCTCCAGTACCACAGAAGCTAGGCAGTCCCGTCAGGCCCTCTGTGGCATTTAGGTGTCTCCTGGAAGCAGAGATCTGCCTCCCCAGTAGCGCGTTCCCCTTGGATTCTGTAAAAACACGTTCTTAGAGAGTTGGCTAGTAAGCTCACCTCTAGTAATGCATTGCCTTTTTTTTTTTTTTTTTTTTTTTTTTTTTTTGGTAAGTCAGCTCATTTGTAACAGAACGATTTTAAATAAGCTTTCCTTGCTTCATTAAAACTATAATGAGAACCAGAAGAAAAGAAATTTCTCAAATAAGGGCAGGTGACACAGGAGGATGTGGATTCCTTTTCATATACAAAATGGAAAGCACGTGCATGCTGTATTCCATTTTTTTCTCTTACCTTTACTATACATTCTTGGTCCTTCGTAGGGGGGACCGCTGAGGATGTCAGGTAGAGAGTTTCAGCTCTGTCCCACACAGTCTGCATTCTGAATGAATGGGGAGAAAGGGGTAATGGGAGAAAAGGCAGAGGAAAAGAAAGGAGAGGGCTACCATGAGAAAATCACACGACTGTGTGCATGCAAGTGCATGGACTGCAGTTTCTTTAAGTGTTTAGCTACTGAGAGCATATAACCCACTGCTCTTAAAGAGCACTCCAGGAAGGCTGAGTGGCGCTAAGGGAAAATGTGTTGGAGCATTGGATCTTCTTTAAATCTTGTCATGTACTTTGGCTCTGCATGGCTGGCCCACAAATTATATCTTTGGGCCGTTGCTGTAGTGAAGTAAAAGCAGCACTGGGCACTGCTGATCTGCAGCTATTTTGAGAAAGACAAGTTTTAAACTAAGCATTTCTTTCATCCTCGGTTGTTATTGACTGACAAGGACAATGGAAGCTGGAAGCATTCTCGCCCCATTTTTTGGGTAGCAGTAGCTTTGTAGAGAGTCTGCACCCTCCCACACACTGGGAAGAGCCAGAGAACATGTAACTCAACGTGACACGGGGCTTGTTTGTATTGCAGAATGTGTCCTCTTGCATTAGTATGTAGATTAATTGAGAGCCAGTCTAGGAAACATCTCAAATGTGCATGCTAAGTGTTGATGCTTTGTTATTTAATGAATACACCAAATAAATTGGACCAAAGGGGTAGGTGCAGTTAGCAGCCCAAGAACAACAACATACTGCTATATTACAGTGACAAACCACTTAGAAATGCAGTAAGCCTCATCTCTTAGTTCCTTATGCAGTTTGCTCCCTTGCATAGACAGGCTTTGTTTCATGCCTCAAAGTTCATTTCAGTTCATTCTTGAATATAATGCAGCTCCTCATAGGCTCCTCAATAATAAATACATCAGAATAAAACTTTAATGAAAAAATAGACAGTGTTCTGATCGAAATTAGACCAAAGCATTTGCTTTCAAACTCAAATGGGGGAAGTTCGGTGTTAAACTTTATTGTTCTATTAGCATTTTAATGAAAAGACTTCCCAGGCATTCCCTAAAGGTAAAGAAATGAGCTGTCTCTTAAAAGCTATATTTTATTAAGAGATGCAACCCAAGATGCAATAATTGCACTCCAGGGTAAGGAAAAGGATGGTTTGGGCCAAGGCTGAAATTACAGTCATCAAAGAAGTATATACATTTGCTTCTTTCACCTGCTAATAACATGCGATTTTCCACATGCTAGCCATAGCCAGCTGAAGTGAGGTTTTTATATTCAAAGTGAACATCTGCTTCTCGTTGTTTTGTGTGAGCCATCCCAACTTTTTTTTTCTTTATTTCAGATTTTCTTTTCAAAGTTTCATTGCAAGTTTCATCCAGCTGCCTTGATTCTAGCCTATGTAGTCCTTCACTGTAGATAGGATTATGCTGCCTGTGAAGAATTATTCAAAGTTTCATGACATAAATCTTCGGGGATAAAGTGCCAACGGCCCAAACATCAGTGTGATGATCCCTTCAGACAAAATGGCACACTTCTTTATCCCCAGCGCAGCGCTGTAGCTTTGGCTTGTGGAGCAGCGCCAGAGTGCTGCTGCTTCATCCCAGCACATGTCGCCTGTCCAGCACGGAGAGAGCTACTGCCTGACAGTTACTGAGGCTGAATTAAGAGAGGTAATGCTGAGGCTTAGTTACCTTTCCCTGAATACTCTCTGCTTGTCCTAATGCAAATCTAACAGTTTTTACTTTGTGTGTGTGTGTGTGTGTGTGTCTTGTAATTGTTAATTATGTGTACTTTCTGTCACAATTAATTAAAAATTGTACTTAGTGGAACAGATGATGATGTCCTTTTTGAGTCATTTGACCTATTAACTCTGCCATTTATTTCACTGTGTCCAGCTTGTACTGGATCGAGTTTTGATTTTAAAGTTTGTCGATGGCTTGATTTTTGATATAGTTACGTAAAGCGAACATCTGTAGGACCTGCCAGTGCCATAGGATAGGGTTCTGTGCTCTCAGCACATTTGCCATGTACTGAACATTCCTGGAGTAACATGAAAATGCCTGTCCATAAGATGTACAGCTTGTGTCTTCATTAATCTCTGAATGAGAGAATATTGTCCTTGATTATTAAGTCAAATTAGGTGAAAAAAGACCCAGCAGAAGTAGGCATGCAGAGAGCTAGAATAGGCTAGCACTGAAAATGACTTCAAAATGAATCTCTCTCTCAAAATATTTATGTAAGAATTAGATTATCCTTCCTCACATTTGCAGTCAGACTTTGCTGTCCTCTTCTTCAGTACAAATGTACAACAGTGTCCTTAACTAAAAGGAAGTTCCTTGGACTTTTGTCCCTGTTTCACTTTAGTATGAATCTGCACTGCTGCCAGCAGTGGAGGTCCCACTTTTGGACACTTGTTCCTGCTGCTTTCTCATACCAGCACCAAATTCCCTACAGCCACATAGTAAGCTGGCTGGTAGGGCTGATCCAGCAGAAAATAAACATAAAACCAAAATCCAGACTCCTGCTGTACTCGTACAACATGGTCTTATGATGGGCTGAAGTGGTTGTACAGTGGTACCTGTACACTGTGAAAATGTGGATCCATATCTGGGATATCTGCTTTTAAAAATTTAATAGCAATTCAAGGATTGGCATTGCATTCTCAAAGTGAACCCCAGATGGCAAGTTCCCATCCCCAGAAAGCTGGCGATCTGTATTAAGAGTCAGTCAAAAAGTCTGGGTGAAGAACATGCAGATATGTAGGTAACACTTGCGTAAACACAGAACTTTCTTAATCTTGCTTTCTCTTTAATTTTAATAATACCTTGTTTTGAGATGTAATACATATTTCCTTGCAGGCAGGAGGTGAGAAGAGAATGGATAGCTGTGGAAGACTAATTGAGAAATCGGAGTATTAATATGACTTCAAAGGCAGGGAAAGGGTGACCAGGTATCTTAACTTGCAAAGACTTTTCCAGTCATAAGACACCAAGTGAAACTTTGTGCTGTCATGAGTTGAAGAAGGATGCTTTATTGAACAGGCAGAAATAGCAATAGGTAAATATGAAATGAGGACAGAGTTGTAGTACGGGCACCCCTTCAGCAATACAGCCCTGTAGCTCAGTAGAATTAAAGCAACATTTACAGCTCAAAGTAGATGCAAAAAGGGTGTTAAAAGTGTTTGTGATTGCAGTGGAACAGTCCTCAGAATCCAGACAAGGTCTTGAAGGTCAGGTCAGGGTGAGAAGGATTTGAGCATGATCTTGGCGATAGGACAAAAAGCACAGGTAGATCTTCAGAACTATTTCTGAAGTAGAAGGCAAGGAATGGAGGGGAAAGGAAGGCAGGACTTAAGCTGTAACCAAATATACAACTTTGTGGGGTGGGAAGATAAAACCTTTATCAATTGATGGATTAAATTATAACGTTTCTGTAGAAGACGACAACTGTTCTTGGCAGATGTGGAAGGTTTCTCACTTTTGTGTTCAGATGCGTAGTTTTCAATACCTAGCTTCCCTACCTGAAATGGCACCTACATATGTTAGCAGGGTGCATCTCTTCTAGAGGAATCCCAAGATCAGGAAGTGGTTAATTCTCTGGTTAAGAGTCATGTTGAGAATGAAATACTGTTTGGTGATTGCCAAGCAGGAGCTCGAATCCTCCATCCTCCCCCAGAAGGGGATTTGAGCAGGAGGTTCCTGCCAGGAGTCTGGCTAACTGAGCAGGAGGATGCCGTGAGTGTGGGACTCCTCTCTCCTTGCCTCTGTGCTTTGCTATGCCTAAATCCATTGAAGCAGAACTAAAAAAGCTCAGGTGGTGGCTGGGACGCAGCTTGCTGGTGGTTTGTAGGGTTGAGCATGTTATAAAGGAGTACGGGGGAGCTGAGATCCCACTGATCTGAGGGAAGGCCAGAGCAGCAGCCGCGAGGGGTACAGCACATCTCTCCTCTGAGTTTGTTAAAAAGTGTCTGGGGCTCGCAGCTTTGAGCTGCTTTGTTCTTGTGACTCTTTCGAGGGGGTTGCAGTAAGCTGTGAGAGAGGACCCAGCTTGAAGGCTGATCTTTGTTTTCTTGTCTCCAGGTAGTGTACCTCTGGCACAAGGGCTGGGTAAGCTAACAGGCTGGCCACGGGCCGTAGGCTGCTAGGTGAGCTAGTGGGCTGTGGGCAGTGGTGAAAGCTTGAAGTAGCTTTCCCATGGGATAGTTAGACACTTTTCCGCACTTCTCTGTGACTTAAACCATGCTGCTTATTAAACAAGTGAATTACAGTGCCATTGCAGCTCAGATACAGATTTTACTCTTTATTTTGGCTGGTTAAAATGTCATCAACTTTTATAATTTCTTTTAATCTATTTTTTTGGGGAAAAATCGTAATTCAATATAGGGATTTGTTGCTGCTCTTTGTGTGGAGGATGATGGAAGTGTTTGATAGCGGGGAGTGTCTGTGGGGGCTTCTGCACAACCATTTCAAACAACTTCTGTTGCTGTAACAGTTTAATTTGAAAAAAAAAAAAAAGAAAAAAGTTTGTCCTAGAATAGATTATACTTTGCATGTGGCTTAAACCTTTAAAAGCACAGGCAGGGAAATTATATGTGGTGAGAGAGAATATTTAGACCACAGCTACATCTCTAGCAAACTAAAATACACTGTAGCAAATCAGCACGTCTAAGGATTTGTGTTCAGGCCTGCTCAGTGTGGTCTGCTTGACTTCGGAAAAGTTATCTCACCTCTTCATGCTTCCATTTCCTTCTCCTTGAAGTCTGAAGACAAAGTCTGTGGTTTGTAAAGCTCCCTGGTGCTTTTATAGGAATGGAAACGTGTTTCTAGCAGTGATGAGAGAAAAGGAGGCCTGGAAAGAAAGCTGGTCCTAACAACAAGGGAGGGGAATTGAGTGAGCAGGATAGCAAATATGTGGGCACAAGGTATGCACAGATAGAAGAATAGGTGGGGCACAAGAGAACAGTATGGATGGTTCTAGTACACATTGACTTGGGGTGAGCCTGCAAATGTGCGGCATGGCCAGGTTCAGCTCCAGGGCTGGTGAGGTGCAGGGGCTGGCCAGCAGCCGTTCCTGCTCTCTGCAAATGAAGGACATCTGTTGGCTGCAGACATCACCTCCAGTGTTTCTCACAGCTAGGGAAGCAAGAGGTAAAGGGCAGTGTGATAGAAAAGAGGAGAGTGGAGCAGATAGCATGAAAGGGCTGCAAGAAAGAGCTTTACAAAAGGACAAATGGAAGAAAAGGGTGGAAGAGGAGTAAAGAATAACACAGTCTTATCGAGCAAGTTAAGCAAGCCTTTTTAATGTCACTTCTCCCTCTGAGCATCCTTGGGCTAAACAGAATGGGGGAGGAAGAAACTCCCTAAAATAAGGGATAGGAGGGAAATGGATGCTTTCTGTAGCTCGTGCTGTTCAAGGGAAATAGGAATTCTGGGTTAAAATCAAATCTATCACGAAAGAGGTATTTAGATTGATTTATCTGTAAATTACAGAAAATAAATTGTGGTTTGTTTATTGCATTTTGTGAAGAACGTTCACAACTGTTGGGCTAATGTAAAAATGGCATTTCAGTAATAATTATGGATATCTTGCTTCAGCCTCATTTAGAAACATGTAATTGAAGTGATAGATAGATAGATGTAGTGCTTATAAATAGTTTAGGTTCGCTAATGTAATAATGAGCAGTTCTCTCATTCTCTCTTTCTCTAGTTTTTTCCTTTCCCACATGCTTTTGCTTCTGAAGCATATTTTTTTTCTCATTTAGCCTTCCCTGCTGCTGACCAAGAGCATTCCCAGGACATGCTTTACCGCACTTGCACGGTTTTATGCCCTGGGAGCACAGTCCCTTGCTGCTGGGTGGGTGTCACAAGCACGTAGAGGCTAAATGGAGCAGATGTACCAAAACAATACAGAGTTGTGAGAGGCTGGGGAAGACATGCGTGGACGTGCGCTGCCTGCCTGGCGGGCGGGTGGCTGGAAGTGCAGCTGCGTGAGGGGCTTCTTGCTGTTGGTGACCTGGCAGGAGGGTATGAAGGCCCTGGAGAAAGAGGGTTGGGGGAGGCAATGAAGTGTGTTACGGATTAGGAATGTCTATATGGCAAATCTCCATAGTGAAGAGAGCAGTGACAAATGGTGCGAGAGACAAGGAATAAAAGGATAGTGTGCATCAGGTACACCTAAGTACTAACAAAGTCCAGGGAAGGAGGAGTAACTAGGAATGAGAAACTATGGGTACAGCAGTGCTGTACTACCCTGGAAACAAACCTCTTCAGACAGATGACTTTCCATGTATGAGTTCTGCCACTCAGATCTCCCTAGACATTAAAAAACTCTTTAAGTACAAAGCAAGGGTAGGTGAATACAGGCCTGCCAGCTCCGTGTACCAGAAGAGTGTGTTGAGACCAGCTGAAGGAAGAAGGGCTGGAGAGCTGCTGGAAAAGACTCTTTTGTAGGCATTTCCCAGCATTGCCTAAAGGGCTGTCTAGGCCTTTAATAGCTGAAGATTTTGTTAGTGTTTTCCTGGTGGTTTAGTGATAGCTGATTTTTTTTTTTTTTTTTTTTTTAATATTCTTCAAGATATACCAAGCAAGCTCTTAGCCTCTAACTTCCTGCTACTTTTAACATCTATCAGGCAATGACAGGTAGTCAGGTACCATAACCTGTAGTATCCATACTGCATAAACATTCCTGAAAAATATCTAGGGACTTCTGTCAAAAAAAAAAAAAGTTTCTTTGCTCTCATCAAATTCTGAGGAAGGAGTGTGTTGCCACATAGCAGTCTTTTATCGTACAAAACTTCTCCCCCTGGCATCTTTTCATTTTGTTTTCTTGTGTGTAGGCAGGTTAAGGTCTGAGTGGTTATGTGATTTTTTTATTTTAACTGAACCAATGTAAACAGCATCCAAATATTAAACTGAAGGACAGAATGGAGCTGAGCAAGCTTATAATGGCTGGAAACTAACACTTGTCTTCATCTGTTAAGTTGTGACATAGTTGCAGGTGGAATCTTGCTCCCTTTTTAGCATTAGTTTCCCCCATTATGTCTGTAAGGAGGATGAAAAATCTTCTTCAGAAGTAGGGACAAAATGCAAGCAACATAACAGCAATGCATTGTCATTTTTGGTGTTGAAAGCATTTGTTAACGTGACTTGTTCTTCCCTAGCATTGGTGGGGAATGTTTTCAAATATTGGCAGTGTCTTAGATGCTTTGTTTTGAACTGCAAAACTAGTAACCTCTTGGACCTGCCAATATCAAGCACGAGCTTAGAGGTCTGTTAGTGAAATATTGAACATGGACTAACACAGAGAACAAGGCAGGCTCGGGGGAGTCAGTAAAAGTCGTGCTTCATGTGTAGTAGATACTATCAGACGAAAAAAGGAAGTTCTAAAATATTTATTCTTCTTAATTACTAAATTGCTAAGAAAAACTTAAAGAGTCAATAGGATTTGTGTTCTTTTCTGTGATGTCTTTTTTTGGATTAGTTTCACCTAGAGGCTTATTGCTTAGTAACTCTGTAGGTAGACAAGCCAGGATCAGACCTCTGGTGCAACCTGTTTCTGCTCTCACTGAAGTAAATGGCAAAGAAAATTTCCACTGGCATCACTGAAAGTGTCATTGAACCTGAATTGCCTTTTGAAAGCAGTGGCAAAAAAAGAGGTGTGGAAAGAGAGGTCACTGTAGATTTTCTTAATGGGTAGATAGCTCGTTCATGTGGGGTGGAACAAATAAAGCTGGGAGACAGGTCAGCATTTGATATCCAAGTAATCAGGCACGGTTAAGTGTGGAAAGTACGACATACTTTCCTCAAGCTGTGAAGAATATCCCCTTCTCTCTTTGCTTCAGAGCAAGCTGAATAGTTTTCCTAATGCATCCATTTCCAGACCCAAATTATCAATGAGAGGTTATAGGTGGGAAAGCGGAGTAAAACAGAGCATTTAAATTGGGAGGAAACTGAAAATGTAAATTCCAGGGGCAGACATCTGCCCATAAGGATATTGTAGTGTTGGGGGGGCGGGGGGGAAGACTACCGTCGTGCTGCTGTGTGACTTGCCAGCTTGTAACTGTGGCACCTTTCTATACCAGTGATGAAGTACATATGCATGAAAATGATGTGTCCATGATGTGTGTGTTTTGGGGTTTTTGTTTGTTCTGGTGGGTTTTGTTGGTGGTTTGTTGGGGTTTTTTTTAACACCCAAGAAGGAAAATAGCTGTCCATCATGTCCCTCCTGCTTGGGTTATGTGCAAGGCCCTCTGTAAAATAATGACAGGCCCTTTATGTATAGTGTTATAGTTTCTTTCATTCTCTGAGTAGAGCTATTTATTCAATTTCAGTGTCCACTAAAGCAATCTCCAAAAGCAGTTAAAATAAAACTCATTACAGTGTGTATGTGATACGGTATGTTTAGAATCCTGAGAATGTGCTGCAATAAACTTTCACTGGCTTTCCCTCTCCACAGCAGTAGATAACAAAATTTACATTTCCACTGTGTATAAG
>NW_020799099.1:34054984-34084445 GCF_003259725.1 Athene cunicularia
CCCCCCCCCTTTATTCTGCTGTGTGGTGGTTCTAGGCAGCATGAAAATACCTTCGGCCTCTTTTCCCTGTTCCTGGGATGCGCTGTCCTTCCCAGAGGCTGGGCCAGTGTTTGTGCAGGCAGATCTTGCCTAGTGAAATGTGACTGTGGCTGAGATAGCACAGGCCTTGTTAATACTTAACATTGAGTAAACAAGGCAGGTCATATCCATCGTTACTACTTACATCCAAATGTGGTGCAGCATCCTTAGCTGACAAAGGTCAGGTGAAAAACAGGTCTGCTCTCTGTGAGAGGGATTTTCTCTTTTTTTTCTACTGTAAAAGGCACAAGAAACTCTAGATTCCCAAACTTTTGAGAGCTAGCTTTGTCTAAGTGGAGCATACTGCCTAACAGAGGCCATATGTACTAATTGCCTGGTGCCACAGTTTGTCCTGGAAGTTTGCAACCACAGAGGTATTTGGAAGGGTCAGAAGAGGTAAGGGATTGGCCTGGTTTGATTTGGTTGGAATCTTGTTTGGATTATTTTTACAGTGCAGTTGATTCTTTATAAGCCATCTATTTTCTCAGTCTATGATAATTTTCTCCTTTGTTTTGTTACCTTGTGGATAAGGTTGCTGCACTTTGACATCACTTGCCTCCTAGAAATGTCAGCTTTTGTTGTCACACTTGCGGAGTTTGTGACAGCTGTTTGAAAAGAACTTTGCAGAATAAATTAAAGCCGCAGGAACTTAAAGTATCTGTGGTGAAGCACCTTGGATTGAGTTTTCTTACTACTTGTTTCAGCACATTGAAAAACATACCTCTCTGGTGCTGTACATATCTTGGATTTCCATTAGAAATCCAGTCTCACTAAGTAGAATCCATTAAAAATACAAAGCAGCTGCTCCTCCCTCCACCCCTAACTATGTGAAAAAGAAACTAAGCACCAACCCCACAACCAGAGACTTTGTCCTGTCTATGGGGAAGACCAGCAAGAAAAAAAAAACAGCAGAGCCCCATCCCAGAGGCCCCTTACAGAAATTACTCCTCTATTGTAAACTCCCACCTTCATAGAGTAGAAGTTTGATGCACGCAAAAGTATGATACTTGTGTTAGCGTGGCTCTCAGACCAGTTGGAGTTTATAAATGAAAAAAAGCATAGTAACCTGAGGTCTGCTCTCAGGAGTGTTGATCAGAGATACCAGAGACTCCGCTTGCATATCCTTTCTGAGCTGCAACAGCTCACAGCATTTGCAGTGTCGACTGTAGTGTAGGACCCATTTTGGTGAGTGTGTTTCATTAATCTCAAAACAGCTTGGAGATGGAGTGTACTGATGATGTTGTATCCAAATAAAGCTGTATAGCCACCAGACGTGAGTAGGAAAGTGCCCTTGTTGCTTACATGTCAAAATTAACCTCCAGAACAATTCAGATCCTCACTAGATTTTCAAGCTGTAGACATTGCTAACAAGTGAAGTGTTGAGCAGGCTCCAGTTGGTCAGCTAACACAGACTGCCCATAACTAGTCCTCCCAATTGCCTCTGTCTAGTGCAGAGTGGGTACCAGCCACCTCACTTTCACCAGGGCTGAAGTTTTGCCTGGTGCTGAAATGTTGCTGTATGTTGTCAGCTGCTGACTATGTATCAGAGGTGAAAAAAAAATCTTCATGGATGTGTTTAGGACCTACTTTTGCAGGTGTCTGGTTTCTGCCAACTTTTAGGGCTGTCAAGGGAGAAGGTGTGGTAATAAGTGTGCAAGATCCATCCTCAGTCTAGCAGCACTTCAGAATCCTTTGAGATAAAGGATGCTATCCGTGATTGATGTAAATGATTTGTTTGAGCTCTGCATAAATACAGCTAAACCAACAGTGTAATCAGGAGGTGATCTGGGCTGGCTTGCAGGTTTTTGGAGAGCTGTTTTCTGTGCTTTCCAGCATCGTTTAAAAAGTGTTCCCTAGCTCGCGGTTACGAGCGTCATCTTCCAAATGTGAACGGGATCTAAACTGGCGCAGAGCAACTTGTCAGAATTGGCACCCAGTCTGCGGCAGGAGCTCAGGGAGGGATGTGAACCGCCTTTGTTCTTTGCAGTGGGGGTGTTAACGCTGAAGTTTATGATAATGTACTTGCCAGCATTGTTAATTATTCCACTGGAAGGAAGGAGCTGGAGAGTCTGCACAATTTGCTATCAGTAAGGGTCTTGTTTCACTGTTCCAGTTTGGCATCTCAAATAGGTGGTGTCTGAGAGAGTCCTGCTTTCTTGGGGGGGATGTGGGGATATGGGAAGGGCTCTTTTTAGTCCCTGATTTGTGTCCTTCTCATTCCTCTTTGATAGAAATAGGATTCTTCTAGAAACCTGGATGAGCAAGCTCTCAATGCTTGTGATGTTAAAGAAATGATTTTTTTCCAGTGGATCCTCACAATTGTGGAGCTCATTAACCTGAATGGCTCAATTAGCCAAATGCTAACCTGCTGCCAGTGCTGCTGCAACTGTCACTCTCGCCACTTCAAAAATGTTGTGTTTCACACATATGCTTTAAATGTGCTGCTACTTCTGTTTATCTCTGGGGAAAAAGATGAAGCATATACATAAAAAAAAAAAAAAGATATTTATCCTTGCAGTAGTAACTGAAATAATACAGAGTGGTACCTGCCATAATACAAACTGTCAATAGCTTTAACAACGATGTGTTCCTGAGGTATTTGGAGTGAGAAGTTTTGACTGTAGGGTGAGTGAGAGGTTTACCGCAATTAGCAGAATGAAATTCATGTGCTTCTCTTTGTCGTGGTGTTAATTAACATTTTAATTTTATTTGATTATTTTAAAGCACATTTTGTGTAGAGGTCTGGATTAAAACTTGTTGGTTTCACTCATTTTATCTGTGTCATGTATTCTCATTCAGATCCTCAGCTGAGGTGTTACATCTCGTTTGCATTATGGTGCCTGTGCTCAGGACCAAGTAGTTGTGTCTTGGTTCAGAGGAATGGGCAGTGATAAAGAAAAGCCCTGCGCTAGGGCATAGTCCGTGACTCTGCGAGCTGATTGTGAGCATTACATTTATTGTGGGGTCTGATCAAAATAGGGCTTTTACCCAGTTTCACAACATGATTTTAATTATGGGGGTCTTGGCAATTACTATTGTTGGGTAACTGCCTGAAGCATTAATTTCTTTAGTTTATCTAATGAAGCTGTAAAATGAGCATATTTGGACCAACTAGCTTGTGTTTCAGAAGACACACTGTGTAATTCAGGTGTTTGATGTATGATTTCTCCATACCTGACCAACGAGGCAGAATGTATACGGTTTGTTTGGATTAGCTTTTCCTCTCTTTTTCTTAGAAGAGTAAATAAAACTATCCCCTTTTTTTGTACCTCAGGACTGTTCTGTGTCACCAGCCTCTTCCCCAAGTGTTCCAGGATCTCTCTCAGTGTAAGCTTTTGTTTTAAAAAGTAGAATAAAAATGGGAAAGCAAGTTTATGCTCCTTTGGTTATGAAAGTAAGAATCCAAATGTCAGTTGGTAGGCTGACTGATTTTTCCCAAATATTCAGCATGTGCCTTCACAAGTACAAGTCATATAGCATGCAACGCCATACTGTATAAAATGAAGCTTCTGAGGACAGAGAAAGATGGCTTACTGTAAAAGTTGTTGTCTGTTTACGATCATCCGCCTCTAGATATGGGGGCGGTGGATGAGTTTCTGCTTTTGCTTACCTCTACTTTGTTGAAGCTTCACCAACTCTTCTGAAGCCTGACTCTGCTCCCATTGTTTCCTGTGGGGAAAGAAAAGCATGAAGGCATTTGATGTGGCCGACAAGCTTACTCTCATTTTTTCAGATAGGCGAAACTGAGTGTCTGAGAGACTTACCCAAGGAGTGTACTGTCAGTTAGGCTGAGAAGTAATCAGAATTGAGACAATTTTGGTCTGGAAAGTTGTACTGACACAGAAAAACAAAGAAATCAAGGAAAGAAGTGATGCTCTGTGCATGTGACAGACCAGAATTTTAGCCAGGTGGAAACCTAAGCTTTTGCTTCCTATTGCCCTTCACTCTGTGGAGGATGGAGGGTGATATTGCTGATATCTTAGTGGGCCGAGTTCTGTCTACTGTCCTCTGCGTAAACCAGCAAGCCCTGTCAAGTAATCCAGGGATTTTGAAAGGGAAAGAGAAATGTCTCACTGCTTGCCTGCAAAGCCTGGACCCTGCTTGCAGCAGCGGGGCCACGCAGCCGTGGACAGCAGCTCGGAGCGAGAATACAAAGGATACGGTGTTTGTTGTGATACCAGCTGCATATGTAGGCAAACCCCACGGGCCAGAAAGGTTTGTGTGTGTTAGCTGTACTGCAGTATATGCCGTAGCAATGATCAGGTGCAGCCAGCTAGACAAAAGTGTTATGGGCTGCCAGCCACAAATGGAAAGGCCTGACCCTGCAAGTCAAAGCTAAGTAGTGAGGGAACAGCAAAGCTACTTTTGTCCTTTGAATTTCCAAGTCTGCAGGATCTGCAGTGGTCTCAGGAGTAAGAAATATTTTTACTTTTGAGTTATGTGCCTCTCTCTTGACCTTACTCTCTTGATGTGCACTCTTGCTAACCACTTTGTTGGCAAGCGCATTGGGGAAACAACAGCAGGTTAGGGGTTAAGGCTTTCTGTTTATTTCTCACTCTAGCCATGCCACTATGCAGAACAGTACATGAGGAACAGCCTGGTGGCTGCTAATCTTCATTTGTTCTTTTTTACGAGGCATGTCATTTAAATTTACCTCCATCCCACACAAACCCGGTCCTAGTATTATTGCACTGCATTATGATTGAAAATTATTTGCAGTAGCTATGCTTTTATCTTAAACAAAGGGTAAAAAAGACTTCTATGATGTGTCAAAGCATGGCACTTCCATGTCAGCCTTCCTTGTCTACTTCTTTTATGGGGGATCTCTTACTTGGGTTCTTTATCGCGCATATAAAGGGCAGCAGCAGCGGGACAGACTCCCATGTGTCCAACAATGACTCAGACCTTTGTGCAAGCTGGTGTAGTCACAGTGGCAAATGAGATGGAGTGAAACTTGGTTTCTGACTTGACTTGGTCCTATGTTTTGTTTTCCAGTCTCAGATAATCTGTTTTGTGGGGCAGGATGGAATGTAACAGTTTAATTACAGTGAAACTATTAATGTCACACTGTCTTACCTTCCCTTCAATTCTGCTCATAGTTGATATAGGTCTCATTTATTTTTCCCATCTTTATAAGTTGAAAGAAATGGGATGAGGAATTCTTGCTATGTGCTTATCTTGGGATCGCTGGTCTGAAGTTCGGAGGACGTGCTGACCCCTGAAGCACTCATCGTGTATCACTTATCCCCAGAGAGCAGATGGACAAAGCTGGCAGTGCTGGGATGCAGCACTGCTCTCTGCACGGGGTGTAGCTCCCGTTAGCTGCTGGAACTGCTATGAAAGACCACCGTCTACTACCTCAGATGCAAGGAGCCGCTCGGGGCAGGTAGCCCTCTCCTCCCCTGGGGCAGCTCAGGCCTCCATGAAGGCTGGTGTTATCTCGAAGAAGGTTGTCCGTGATGTTTTGCACAGATCCCTGCCACACACCTGTCCCTTTTGCAACACGTTGCTTCTGAAATGATCCCGTTCAGTGGCAGAGCTCTGCCCCATTCCTTGTGGGGACACAGCTCCGGTCTAGCGGTGGGTTTTAGTGAAGAGAGCCAGGGTGCTGGTCACCCACAGGGTCCCAGGCTGAGTCAGTCAAGCAGAGTTCATTTCTCTGTTTGCCGGTGCATCTGTGCTTGTTCCCACCCCACCTTTCCTTGCACTTTATCTCACCTCATCCTGGTAGAGTTATTTATCGAACCAGTTTAAAAATGAGAAGATACAGTGCTTTGTATTTTCTAAACAAAGATGGAGAGGGGTGTCGACAGCAGAGCTCTGAACGTTGCGTACAGCAAAGTAAAATAAAGGCAGGCAAATGCCCACCTCTCCCCTCAAACTTTAGATTATAAATTGAGCTAAAGAAAAGGAGTCAATTCCTTGTCTGGTGGACAACTCTGATTTGTAGTAAGGCTGTGCACAGAAACATTGTAGCTAAGAGCGTGCCAGGCTTTATTTGCTGGTTGGTTGGATATTTATGTCAGGTTGCCAGGCAAATTCATATACTGCTATGCTGCAGGCAAGGTCTTGGGGGTGGGGAGGTGGGTAAACATCAAGATCTGAAGGTGTAGGAAGAGGTTTGGAGGAAAAGAATGAGGAGCTGGGTTTGCAAGTTGTAAAACTTGCATCTATTTTTGTCCTCTGTCGCTGAAGCAGAGGTTTGCAGGGCTGAACTGTTCTGCAGCAGTGCCAGGTTAGCACCTGTGCAGTTCTGTACCTGGTGCTGTGAGCAGGAACTCCTGATGGAAAACTGCACAAGCTGGTCAGTCCCTGCGATGCGATTTGAGTTTGTGTCACTTCCTTGGGCATTTGCATGTTTATGGAGTCCTGCATAGTCAAAACCTATAATAATTTCTGTTAAAGTCCTTTCTGCCAGTGCAAACCACAAAAAAGTAATTAAATAGACAGTAAATCTATCGGTACTCTGTGCAACAGTTCCCTTTCTCACTCTCAGCTGCCTTCTTTGTACAGCCTGTGTGTCACTCGTCAGGTTCAGACCTGCAGTTTATGATACAGGATGATTTTCTAATCACCATTTGCGTGCCTGAGAAAAGCTGGAGACTCCCTCTGTGTTTGTAAGTGCATGCTGTGATTTACTGGAAGACAACGTGTGTAAGCCAAAGCAGTAATGTTCTGAAACAAAAGTTAAATCAGGAAACAGAAATAAAGACCAATATCAATCTTTTATATATTTAGTTACCAAACAGCATCTCCTTTGTCAGCAGCACATGTAACAACCACAAAATAGAGCTGTCCCTCGCTTTTAGTTACTGTATATGCCAGGGCATTCTGTTCTTGTATACACTCTCAGAAATAGCTGAAATGATTATAAATGTGTTTCAGCAAACAGCAGCTTTTTTTGTAGCAAATGTAATTGCTAGATAAACTTGGGCCTTGCAAAATGCTGAGGTTTAGCACTTCACTGGACAAGCTGTGCACATTTTTGAGTCAGCCAGCATATGGGAGACTGTCAGCAAACCACTATCAAAGACATTTGTGACTCACAGGAATGGAGAGTTTTGAAAGGGAAATGTCTTAGGTAATCACAGCCTTAGCACATTAGGGAAAGTGTGGTTTTCAGTTACTGCTCTTTTGCCCTTTCTCAGACATGATTGGAAATTCATTCTCTTTTGATTAAGAAATCAGGAATTTGCTTTTTCAATCTATCATTAGTTTTATTTCTCCTTTGGAGAAGGCAATAGGAGTTTATTTGAAAGGTGAGTTATGAAAGATTCGCATTTCTCTAAGTATGTGAGAAGCAATCTTTCACATTGTGAAATGCAGGAAAGTAGGATCTCTGTAGCTGCTGAACAAATCCGCACAGGCAGGTAGGGCAGGTATATAGCGTTAGTTTGCTTTCCACAGAAATAAAGAAGTTGTTGCTTGTGTGGGAAGATTAGAAGGGCGGGAATTTTTACTGAAACAAATTCTGGAAATAGCCAGCCCAGGAGAGAGGTAGCTCCCAGTTTATTTATGGAAGCTCATAATGAAATGGTAGATAACAAGCTAGCATGATGTACAATCTGGAGGGATGAACCTGTACTTGAGATTTGACAACACTACTCTTAAAAATATTTACTGCTGCAATTTAAGTAGACAGTACCAAGAGCAGCAATGTTTTATTTCTGTCAGTTGGCCTTCACTATAACATAAAAACAAGTAATTTAAATAGTAAAGGTTCAGCAACTATCATGCATATTAATATTCAACTTAGTGCACACCCAGACAGTGCCTAAGTGTTCTTCCTTTGCTGGGAGTGGGAGGCTGGGCACATGTAGCCCCTGCACTGCCATTGTATTTTCCCTTCCTGCGACTCCAGGTAGTAACCACAGTGTACCCCTTGGGTATCCGAGGACGATGTTGCTGCTTATGTTCATTAACAAACTAGGCAGGCTAGAAGCAGGATTGTTCTGTACCTGGACAAGATGCTTTCTGTTATCTTCATTCTGAAATACATGCAAATACCCAGGTATATTTCTGAGAAGGAGCAGTTCTGTCCTGGGGCATTAGCTGGATCACAATTACTCAAATAACTATTTCATGCCTCTCTTCATATGCAATGCAAGGTTTATATGCATGAAAGATCGTATGAACACCTCTTACTCAGACTCTGGTACTTGGAGCATCCATTGAGACCTGAAGGTCTTGATGCAATTCGTACCCAAGTGTTGAGCTCAATTCCATCAATGCAGTAACAGGTTTGCATGTTAAAGGGCAAAACCTGTCTTTGAAAGCCTTTTTTTTTTTCCTTCCTGTTGAAGATAGTTGTGAGGTTCGTCATCGGAAACAGTGTCTCCTTCACTTTAAGTTGTTGATAGAATAAAACTATATTTTTATTGTGACCTGGAAGTGGGCCTTGGCAAAATTGTGTGTATTAGATGTCTTTAATGACTTAAAAGTTTCTGACTTTCTTTCTTTCCTTTTCCTCATGCTTCCTCATTACTAAGGGCTGAAATATTCTACTCTATTGACAGAGCTTCTGATCTTGCAGTTTTTCTTTTGCAAGAAGACTCGCTTTGTGGCTGCTTAACATTGTTAATCACAAATAAGTTTGCTTCACTTAGATCCATTTGAGCCCAGAACAGAACACAAAGCAAGCAGTCATTGTGGGCCGAGGTCAAGAACTGGAGAAATCAGAAGGTGCACCATTCCCCAGATCCAGGTGAAAGCGTGGTCAGAGACCAAGCAAAAGCTCAAGGCAAGGTATTATTTGATGGTACATCCAAGTGCCAGGAAGCCAGGGAGTCCACGTGGGGAGGATACAGTCAGGGACAGGCAATAGGGAGGGCACCCGGAGTGCCACTGCAGCATGAGCAGGGCAGTCCCTTCCCTTAGACGCCCAGCTGAGCTGGGCGTTCTGGCACAGCATCTGCCAGGATGATTTATAAGCATATAGCTGCCAGCAATGCCATGGGCTGAGTGCAGCCTGGCAGAGGCTAAAAGACTGAAAGTAAGCTTCTGGTGTATAACCTCCATTTGGAAACAACTGTGTGTGTGGCAAAACTCTGGAGTATTCTGTAGACTTAGATCCTATATACCTAAATGCAGAGTTTGGGTTTGCTTCCTAAAATTACCTGAGTTTTTTTTTTAAATATTATTTTTTTAAATACTTTTCAGGAAGAGATATTAGAAACCAAGAGCTAACTACTTAAATTTTAGAATATGAAGCTATGTCTTTCCATGTGGTTTCCTAGCAGTAGTCCAGTAACATACCAGGTCTAATTTCTGAGCTACCGCCTCAGTTTTATATGCTGAGATCAGTGCTCTCTCACCCTCCCACTTCCCAGATCAGCAAAGGATTTATTAAAACTGTAGCTACCTCCTTGGCTTCTTTGAGTCCGTTCCTCTCATCACAGTCCTGCTTAATATGTTGACGTTATTAAAAATCTAATCAAGCTTGCTACTCAGTGTGACTGTCGTTACCTCAGTCTGGTTTACAGCTTTTGCTATCTGTCCTCTCTCACAGATTTGAGCTTAGCAATCATAAAGAACAAAACTCTCACAGGAGAGCGTACTGGAAAAAAGCCACCAGATGAAAATGCCTTGGAGTTTCAGCAAGGGGGTGACGGGGGGGGGGGAGAAAAAATCTTTTCTGAATACCTTTCTTTTTAGATCAGTAAGACATCTTGTCAGGCTGCATCCCTTTGTTTCTACATACACAAGCAAAGAAATTCCTAGGAGTCTCCCTGAATGAAACGCTGCATCATCTTCTGAAAGCACTGGTCTTGGAGAGGGATGACTGGTATTCATTTAATTAAAATTGGAGTTGGAGCAAATTCCATCCCAGTTTAGGTGAAAGACAGATCCATCATGTGTGGAGGAGGAAACTGAGCAAAATGTTCCAAAACAAATAACCCTACAGTCATGCTTAGTTACAGGCCTCATTTTGGATTCCCTCTCCTAGTCCCTTCTAGCACAGCTGTCCAAGGGACAGAGATGGAAGGATCTTCTCACCACAATACTGAAGAGATTGCCAGGCAGCCATGCCAGGCAGCTGTATGAAGTTACTTAAAATCCATTGCAGAAACAACTTTTTATTTAAAAAAAAAAAAGCAATAAAGGCATGTGGCTCGTGTAATTTTACAGCTCAAGTATCAGGAGGTACAGATTTATGTTCAGAGATCAGTGCAGGACAAGCAGAGGCTATCTTGAGGACAAAGCCACCTTCTAGGCAGATGTATTTGTGGAGTTATGTAAAAGGATCTGGTTAAGCCTGGAGTTCAAATTGTTCTTTGCAGATATTTTGAGCAATGGCTGAAGGTTAGGTGTGAATTCAGCCCCTCCTAGCATTAAGGCATGCAGGTTTACTGCTTTTTGATTTTTTTTCTCCATCCCAGGACTCCTGTGATGCTTGTTCCCTCATCCTCATCCTTTCTGGTGTCAGAGAAGTTGAGGAAATACTCATTACGTTATCATCTACCCTGTCATAGAGTAAAGCTGAAAGGGAACTTCTTGTTTGGAGTTGCTTGCCATCAACAAATGCCATACTGCTCCTTGGGTTATCTGGCTCAAGACGGGAAAAGTTCTTGCAGGATGGAAAAGTGATGTTAAGATGAACTGCTAGGAGTTAATTCTTCAAGTAAAGCTCTGTTACAGAAAATGGATGGAAAAATCATCCACTCCTGGGTTGCCAGTTGCGTCACCTCTGTAACTCTCAGAGAGGGATTTATTTGGTCATTGTTCTTTTTGGTTTGACCAGTTTGGATTTTTTCAGACAGCGAGCTGGGCAATGTTTGGAAGAGGGTGCTGAGGAATGATGGTGGCAGGGAATGATCCTTAGGGTTTTACGTAGCAATCGGCAGGTCACGGCTGCGCATGTGACAGGAACGCTGCCTGTGCTTCTATTTGAAGTTCAAGGCATGTTTAATAGAGACCTTTTGCCACCCAGAGAAGGCAATGTGATGGATCTGTCTGATTTGCCTTGGTTATTGTTGATAATTGAATTTAGTTAGAGCAACACTGCATCTCTGCTGCAAAGTTAAGCAATAGCTTCTGTTTTAATCCCATGGTACCAGCATTCGTCTCTCAGCCGTCATTGTTCCCTTGTGAGTACCGGGTGTTCTTTGTCTGCAGTTGCTTTCTTGTCTTGCAGGCCTACTATTTTCATTCACTTTCTAATTTCTTCCTCTGCCTTTCTTCTGTCTGTCTCCCTCCAAATCTGTGTTAGGTGATGCATATGTGCAGAAGGGGCTGTTTCTAATGAGCTCCTAGGCAGGGAGAAGGCAAGATAGATGACTTTTAAAATTGAAAGAGAAGGGTGGGGGTGGGAGTTTACACTGAGGGGCACTGTATTTTTTAATAGATTCTTATTTAATTAAGAACACTTCTGGAGGGATGAGGAATGATGGTGTCTTTAGTAACACATTAGAGAACAGCAGAATAGTTGTTTAGATATTTTTCCTGAAGCATTCTGGGATTTTTCTCTTTGAGAACTGCCTTTGTGCTTTTACTTTATGTGCAATGGTTGGTAAAGAAAAGAACACAACCACAAACCCATTGTGAAGTACCTGTGTTGTCTGAAATGCATTGAAATGAGCTCTTTCTGACATACATGTGAAGTCTGATGCCTGTCTGAAAAGGCACTAAAATTGGAAGTTCAAGGCTTATACTGACCTTGATTGGATCAGATTGACTCTCTTTAATAAAGAAATTATTTTTGAATTAAAAATTCACAAATGGAAAAGAAGTATCACCTGAAATAAAGAATTGTCACTATAATAGATGCAACCTAAATACCGGTTTGAAATAATAAGTCTTTTAGTACAGGTCACCATTTAAGAAAGAAAGAAAGAAACCGATCAAACTCAGGGGAAGACCCTGATCCCACCTAAGTTTGGGGGACTGTTTTGATGTCATTAGTGCCAGTTCATCTTCAGTGTCTAGCATGATTTTGCAGAGTGGGTAGTTAGAAAAGGTCCTTTTATCTGTGTGCCACCCAGAAGTGATTAAGATCAAGTGAGACTTCACTGTGCTTATCTAGAAAATGATTAAATAGTGCTTGCGACTTGAGGTATGTTGCATAGCCTTAGTGGTGGAGGCAAGGTTGTTGTAAGAGTAAAGTATTAGCAAAGGCCTGAAAAGGAACTGCTTACATTTCCAAAAGAGAGAGTCAAACACTTAGAACACTCTTGTCTTGTGCCATGGGTGTGCAGTGTACCGAGATGGACCGAGCAGGCTGTTTTTATACTGTCTTATATTTCATACACACAATTCTGAATGTCTCTAACATAAATTTGGGAATGATAAAGAGGAAGAGGGTTGTCTTATGGTTCATGTCATCTTCATCCAAAATATCCCAATCCCAAATATCTCCCAATCCATGTGATAGTGAATGGCTTCTCCCTCCAGCCCTTGCAAATACAAGAAATTCTGAGCCCTATTCAGAGCCTGCATATGCAAGCACAGAGTAGGGTAGAATCTTCAGAGAGTTGTAATGAGTTATAAAGAATTTAACCTGCGGCCTTCACTAACCCTTACAGGAGATGAGTGCCCCTGCCAATCCGTGTTGGCACTGCTCATGTGAGTGCTGCTTTATCCACTTCAGTCAAAAATCAGCAGGCTTCAGCTGACTGAGTTAAGTGTTCGGTATTTACTAAGTACAAGTGGTTTTAACTGAAAAAGGTTAGGGAGCTCTCAAACAAGTGGAAGTTTGCAGATCGGGTGGTGCCAGAGGGCATGTCAGACAGCTGGTACCTCGCTGAGTGCTGCCCTGCATGGGTGCTGTGTTTTCCAGGACTGAGTGATGAAGTTTGAGGCTGAGAGTTTCTGTGGCATCACATCAGTTTGGAAGCTAGGCACAGTGGTTAAACCTGCTTCTTTTTATCTTCCCTGTGTCCTCGTTATCAGTTGTGATTTTGCTGTCTACACTATCTTGTTTTCTCTTGTTAAAAATAAGGACAAAATCTTCCCACTCTCCGTTGTGGCTGTGTTAAATCTCAATGTAAACCAAGAGCCAGCATTTGAGAGCGGCAGTGAAAATGCCTATTGCAAAATACTGTCTGATCCCTTCCCACCATATTGACACAAAACAGGCCAGTTACTTGTGATGTCACCTCAGAACAGGATGGTTAAGCAGATGCAGTTAATGTAAAATATATGGGAGTTCCTCATAATCACTTTAGAAAAATAAGAGTTTGTTTATTTTTGAAGCAATGTTATTAGCTACAGGTCCCATTGTATCCTAGCAATTTAGCTGTGTCAAAGATACGATTAAGCTGCAGCTATGGGACTCAAGTAAAACTGCCAGATCACATTAGTAATATAATTTGTGTTTGTACAGCAGCCATTTCCAGTTTTTTCTGCATAAGGGTCTGCTGCACATTTGGTTTTCATCCCTCACTTCTTTTCATTGGAGGGACACAAGGGATTATAAATTGGTAGTTAAAATTCATATTAGTTGGAATTTAGGAATTAAGAACTAATTTTGACTGTTTGCATTAATGTTTTGACTGTGGTTGATGGCAAACCTGGGTTGGGGCCACATGTGTTCTGATTTCCTATGAGCCTTGGTTTTCAGGGCTTTGGCTGTGCGTGCAACTGAATTGAAATATATATATAGTATCTGTGCTCCATATAAACCCCATGCATGAGAAGCTGTCTTTTAAAGATATGGTCTCCACTCAAAGGTATTTATATGTAGTTCAAGGGAAGATTTTTCAGGAGCGCATAAGGCAAGAGGGGCCTTCTTACCTCCTTTTTTAATTTTTTTTTCAGTGGAAGTGAGGTCCTAACCAGTTTGTATTCCCAGATCTCTCAAAAGGATCCTAGTCCTGTCTGGGACCAAAATGTTCCCTCTGTCTAATATTTAAGTAGCTTTTAAATTTTTACAATTTTTGTTAATTTTTTTTTTCCTGTGCCTTCTAGCTTGTTTAAATACATGTGTCCAGATCCACTAAGCACAGCAGAAACTAGATCCAAGGACAAGAGCATTCCCTTCAGATTATTTCTCTGGAACAAATAATACCTTCCTTTTAGCCATAACGCTTTAAGCCTCCCAGCCTTATGGTTGCTACCTTATCAGAAGCTGGCTTTATGATTTGCATTCTTGATCATGAAGAATTGTGTGATTTTTATTTAGCAGATTGAGAGATGTCATAAAGAAAAAAATGTGAGCAGGCATCACTTAGCCACATGTTTCATTTCCTTTGGTCCTGCAAGTGCTAAATTCTGCTTTTTAATTTAATTATTGAAATTACAGGGCCTTGTAAAGATCTGGCTGCATCCCAAAATGGCCTCTTGAAAAATACCTCTTAAGTTGCAGCCGTGCCAAGTAACCTGCTGCAGACAAAGGTCTCAAGGTATCACTGGTAGCAAACAGTAATTGCTCATTTGCAAGAACAGCTTAGTACCTCTCTAAGAGATTCCTTGGGAAATGCACACAGGCATATATGTGTGTCTGCACTCTTAGCTAGACCTACTGCAGTGAAGTGGATGAAACATCCAGTCAGACCTGAGACTTGGGCAGTGCTTCAGAGAAACCAAGCCTGGAACTGGCTTGTATCTTGGCCCATCCCATCTTAATAATGACACCTGCACTCACTGCTTGATGAACTGGCCATTTTGGCCACCTGCACAGATTCTGGCCCCAGGATATGCCTTAGCTGCTGTGGGGCTCCAGAGTCTTGGAGGAGCTAGAAATCAGCCTGAGTCCGAGCCTGGCAGTGTCTGGTTCAGGAATGCTGGCCTTATCTAAAATACGCTACAAAGCTCTCCTGGCCATGTAAGAAGAGAAATAGTTTCTTAATTTCAGTTTTTGATTGCTTTGGTGCTTCTGCTTGTTGGGAATGAGAGAAGGCGATGTATTCATCAGGGTCTACATCACTGCAGGTAGCATACTACTCTGTCTGAGTACCTCAGCAAAGGCTGTAAATTTTAAGTGTAGGAAGTTTTCATCTTCAGTTCAGAAGTCCCCCACAGTTATGCCAAAACTGCAGGCACATTGCAAGCAACAGCTCACAAGTGTTCTTTGTACAAATATATAGTAAAATCCCAGTTAAAATGTAAGATGGGGACCTTGGAGACACAAATGCTACTGCCTGAAAACTTACATTGATGGAATACTTGAGAATAGCTGAGCACTGTTTAGCCTGGGCAAGAGTAAGCTGAAGAGGCGTGAGAGTTGTGCTAAAATCACAAATGGGTGCAAAAGGCAAAGGCAGATGCTGCAGGAATTCTGGGCAGTCAGTGCAAATGAGAGAAGCAGAGCAGGTAATGAAGCTGTGAAACTTCACCAAAGGCTGCAATAATGGGTGAAAGCCTAAATCGGATCAAAAGAGAAGTTGGGTAAATTCTTGGAAGGCAGGACCATGTCAAGCTATGATGGTCTAGATACCTTTTTCAGGCCCAAGGATGCCTGAGCTGCTGGCTGATGGTGGGAAGCTGGGCAGGGTGTAGAAGGGGAAGGCATCCTCTGCATTTGCCCTCCTTCTTGCAGTCTGCGCACCCACTGCTGAACACTGTCAAAGAAGGGATACCAGGCTAAGTGGATCTGTGATCTAATGTAATGGGGCAGTTCTTATAAAAAGCCTAAGACAGGATATTTTGGATCATTTTGTTTAATTCCTTTAAAAGCTCGGTGCGACAGTGTCTTGAGAGAACACACAGGCTAAATGTACTGCTGTCAGTCAGTATGCAGTTCACAATGGCTCAGGTTTGATATGAGCATTGTATTTATCTTCACTGGAAAGGAGGCACTGGATAATTCTCAAGTGCCGTAGCCACTTGATCCTCTCACTTGTGAAGATAAAATATTGTAGCAAGGCTTAGATACACTGCATTGTGTGTGTGCATGCATGTGCATACACACAGGGTTTGGTGGCTGGTCGGAGCTGAACAGCTCATACTGATCTGTATTAACTCTGACCCAGAGTGCCATCCTCCTTTTATGGATGTAAAAATTTTAAATAAATTGGCTTATGTTTTTACCGAATGGTGCTCACCTGGGCAGCAGGTACAGTACGGTGCCTACCATCGGCTCACGCCACCCAGCTGAAAGCCTCACACTAAGCCATGAAGGTCAATATGCTTCAGGTCTGGAGCATCAGTGAAGGAACTGCTTTCTAGGGAGCTTACTACCAAGCTCTGCTGTTTCTCTTAGATACTGGTAGTAGCCTGTGTTGAGAAGGACCATCTTCCTTTCTGTGCGAGCCCTTTTGAAGTTAAAACATGATGTCGTCATCATTGTCTGGAAGCAGTTAGCTCCCCCGCTCACTTGTGGCCTGTTGGAAGCCCAGAAAAGGTGAGTCTAAAGCCAAGGTGCTGCTCTGAAAGCTTTCTGACACTACTTCTCTGGCAGCAGGAACATGTGAATTAATTGGCGCAGCTGCTGATGGGGAGGAGAGGGTTGGTTTGAGTCTGGGGCCTCCCAAAGGTGATCCCCATCTCTCCACGGGGTAGGTGGAAGGAAGGGGAGAAGAGCTGGCCTTCTGCTGCATCTGCCCTCACTGGCTGAGGGGATGCATGCTCTACCTGCTGGCACTTGGGTCAATCTAGTTGCCTCTGCTAATCCTTCTCAGCTAGTACATCCTGCATTTAGCTTTGGAAAATGAACATTAGTTTCCAGAGTCAGATTTGAATGCCAGCAAAAGCAGTCACTATAGAAGCCCCAAACCATTACAGGATTCTGGTTTAAGTTTAAATTAACTTCCTTTAGTTTGTTTCCTTTATGCTTCAAAAAGTTTCTAGACATGAGTACCTGCAGAATCTGAAGAGAAAAAGCAATCTCATTTTCAGAAATAATGAAGTCATATAGTCATATCACTGCTTCTTTCTAATTTCTTTTTCAAATGAATAATTCCCATGGCGACCAGGAGAAATGGAAAAGCAAGAGAAGGGATTGGGGGCTAGTGGTAAAGTGGACCTACCCAAAGCTACTGTGTATCAATTGCAATTTTCAGATCCCTCAGACCATGTGAGTTATTTTTGACAGATTCTGCCAACCGCATCCTTTGACATCTGAGAATGAGGGCAGTCTGGCAGTAGCTTTTGAAAGCACATTTATCCTCATCAGTAAGATAAAGCTGTCAAAAGAACCCAGAGACATCCATGGAAATAAATAATGATTCAATATGCAAAACTAGTTTTCTGGTCCCAGAGAAAGGTAAGAGAGGCACACGTCTGAGAGGAGCATTCAGATGAATGAGGGAAGAGAGAATTGGAATGACACAGTGAATTAAATATTCTGGAGCACTTAAATGATAGGAATTATTTTCTTTCTGAAATATTTGTTCAAAATAGCAATTTATCAAAGATAATCTCTTTGTGGCATTTCAGGCACTTACGTATGCATCTTAGGTATCCAATGCCTAATACTGTGGAGAAAACGCTGATGTTTCTGATATTGTATTTTAGCTGGGTATGTGCAGTAGCCAGGAGAAGGACTGGACTGAGTGTGCTAAAGAAAATAATCAGTTTATTGCATTTTTTTGAGAGTTGAATTGTATAATGGAACGCAATAACAAGTTACTAGGAATTGCTTTAAAGCAGCCCTTAGATGGAACAGACGGTAAGAACGAGAATAATTTAATGCATGGCATTAGCAAGTTGCATTAAAGTAGCAGTCTCTCTGGTGTGTTCTCAGAAGTTTGTGGCCAGCAGGCTCGCTGGGCAATCATTCCAGCCTGCAGAATACAAAACTTGTTGGCTTACTGTCTGTCTGCTCAGAGGGAGAACAGGATTCGCTTCCCTGTTCTCTGCCTTTTAATGTACTTTAATTGAACAGAGGGTGGGTTTTTTTCTTGAATGTGTGTTTGACAGCATATGTTGGAGTGCATTCCATGCTGGCAAAAAGCACCTGACTAACATCCTTCAAGCTGGCAACAAGCTCGTGCTTGTTGTAGAAGTGCTTGTAAGTCCTAGCCACATATCAGGATCCGCCGTAACAGCTGAGAGTAACCACACCTGGGCAGCACAGATAGAGCAGAAAAAAAGATACCCTTGTGCCTTCAGTACTTACAACTGAATTAATTGGATATCAAGAATGAGAGTGCCTGTTTCACCATTCTCACCTTACAGTGCTCTTCTATTCTGCTGTATTTCAGGGCTAAACAGCAGGAGGGGAGAAGAAATCCCCAGAGCTATGTAGGTCTTTCTCCTAAAACTGGCATTGCAGAATAAGGATAATATATTTGAAGCTCTGGGGGTCATCCAGCTCAGCCCCTGCTCAAAGCAGGGTCAGCTGCATCAAGTCACTGAGGACCACGTTCAGTTGGGCTTTGAATATCTCTGAGGATGGAGAATCCACAGTTTCCCTGGGCAGCCTGCTCCAGTGTTTGACTCTACAGAGATTTAAAATCTTTTTTCCTGGTCTACAATTGCAGTTTCCCGTGTTGAAGTTTGTGTCTTGCCCCTCTATCTACCACTATGTGATCCACCAAGAGATGGGCTACACCCTCCTGTTCATTGAAGACAGCAAGAAAACCTCCCCTTTGCCTGCCACTTTAAGGGCTTAACAAACCCTGTTTGCTGTCATTATTGCCGTCAGTAATGGGGAAGGAGGATGTAACCATTTGAGTTGTAGGCACCTGTGTTGGGCCTGATGCTGCACAAGGTCATTTTGTGCAGACCAAGTTGTATTTTCCCGCAGCAGCCTCGCTTTATGTCATGAACTTGTTGGCCTCAGGCAGCACTTACTGGAAGGCTGGTACATCTGGAGACATGAGAAGCTGTTGTCCTTCTGGGGTATCTCGAGCCCTAAAACCGAGCTTTTGAAAACTGGCAGTTGTGAAAGATTCCTGTGGCACTTTCTGCGGGAGCAAGGGAGGGAATGAAGGGATTAACCATCATTGCTGGCATACTTAGAGCTAGCTCTTTCAGTAATGAATAATTACTAAGCAGGGCTCTTAGTACAAGCTTCTTTCTTAACACTTTAATGAATCCTCACTGTGCATTGTGGTGAGGGTTCTTCTTTTCATTATACACAATGAGCACATTTTAGCTAAAAATCCAAATAGTTACTGTATTCTGCCTGTTGAAACTCACCCCTGCAGTTCAAGCAGGTATGGTATACATTGACTTGTGTCCTAGGCTGCTGCTTGTTGATGAGGTAACCCCAGTACAGATGAGCAGTGGCACACGGTTTGCAAAAACAACTTGGTGGTACAGCTCTGCACTATGTTAATTTGCCGGTTGGTTATTATTTGAAAAGTAAGGCATTTTCTGCAGTTAATTTCCTGATTCAGGCTGCCAGGGAACATGCAGTTATCTGCAGGACTAACTGTTACAGATTCTCCTCAGGCGGATCTGTTTGGTAATTTCTTCAAAATTTATTTTTCTTGTGGTGATTAAATGCACTGTACTTGTAAAGATATTTTTGAGTATGTTTCATCTTGCTGACTGATCCCTGTGGTCAGTCAGAGTGTTGCTATGGGACTGTCTGCTGTACAGCAGAAGGAAGGGTGATTCCCAGGGGATGAAATGTTGGTTTCAGATGCCAGTTCTGGGAGTTGAGAGCAAAGAACCGGTCAGGACATTAGGTCTGATCTGACACTGCTTTTCTTACCAATTAGAGAAGTGATTTCCTCTGTCAGTTAGAGCAATGCTTTTTTAAACCCTTAAAGGAAGGGTATAATCCCCTATCTCAGGTATGTATGACACCACCTTGTATCACTGTGCAATTAATATAGGAATAGGGAATAAATAATCTGTATGGTTAAAGTAGTAGAATTTTGTATGTGTGAACACGGCCTTTGTTATTTAAAAATAAAACAAAACAAACCTTCACCCCTCTCCCAACCCTTAAAAGAGGAAGTTGTGGTTTAGGATGCCTGAGACAAACTAAGAAATGTTTGCCCTGATCTTGCACTTTCTGAAACCAGTGGCATTTTTTTTTTTACTTTCTCTGGTTGTAAAGGCTGGAAAGAGATCACCATCTTGAGCTGATGATAATGATGAGGAAGCAAATCGCTCTGGGTCGCTAGTCAAGCCTGGGAAGTAATGTCAGGAGCCAGGCAGTGTGTTACACAGACCTCTGGAAGCCAATACGTATGGTGGTAACACGTGTTTAGTTTCCTGTAACAAGTCATTCAGGCCGCGGTAGGGTCCCTCCATGTGAACTGCTGGCCATAACCTTTCACAGACGGCCATGGCATCTCTAAATTGTAGTCTTACGGAAAAGGTCGTGCTTACTCCTAAACAAATATTTTTTTAAATAATTTCAGGCAGGGGGAAAAAAAGAAGGAACAAGCTGGTTTTCTTGTTGACTTTTAGGATTTTGCTGGTACCAGACTCTTATTTCATCTTGCCTGTGGGTAGCTTGTGTATTATCCAAGTGTCAGACTCAAGCTGCCGAGTGCTAAGTGCATTTGATCAGTAACATTAGCAGCCCCAAGTAATTGATTATTGTCCATAGCTGAGTATTCAGAGCAAGCACACAGCCAATGGCAGTCACTTAATCTGTCATGCCTGCATGTTCTTGTCCTCCTGAGATCTATCAGCTGTGTATAGCATCTGACCCCATCAGGAAAATCATTGATGGCTGCTTCGTATTTACCATGTACCCATTATGTCACCTGTATTAACCACCTGAACTGGTTGCAGTGTACATGGGAGAAGGATGTGTAGCAGGGATGACAGAGTTTGTAGATCTTATTTTAGTCTTCCTTTTCATGCAAATCTAAGCCTGAATTTTTGTGGGAAGAGGGGGTGGTCTTTAAATGTACACTGTTCAATTATTTTTCTGGTGTTAGTATTAATTGCAAGACTCAAAATAGGTTGATTAGAATAAGACCTCACAGAGGTGTTTATAATTCAGATTTTAGAGATGTGACTAATGAATAACAACCACAGCTAATCAGTTCTCAAAACTGATGGTAATGAGCAGAAAAGGGGGAGGAAGCCAACCTATATCTCTGCTAATGCATTTTTTTTCAGCACTGCAGCGGAGGTTGGCAAGATCTTTTAACAAGTGTGTGACTCGGATGGAGTTCTTGATTTTTCACAGGAAAAGCCCTTTCTGTTAAAGCAGTGCTTAAAGATTAATTTTAAATACCAGTTGCCAATTACAGCCTTTAAAGTTAAGGTAGTATTTAATTGTTGAAACTGTTTGGAGACTCAAGGCTTGTTATGGCATCTTTGGGAGTTTTGTTTATAAGTTGGCGTTTTCTGCATTCATAACAGCTACAAATATGACAGCAATGAACACTGAAGTCCTTTATTTACAGAACTGGCACCGCAGGGGCATTGGCAAGACATTTTTTCTCTGTGTTTCCAATACTTTTGACCTTGATCAAGGTCATTTCTTAAAGATGGGTATGTAGTAAATTTTTTTCTATAATCTGGTCAGTTCTCTGCTTCTGTGAATGTGTTTGTTTAACCATGTAGTGAATTTGCTGTCCTCAATAGGAAAGAGCCTGAAACACATCAGATGCTCCTGAATGGGAACCTTAGTCAGGATGATTCTGATCCACCTGGTAATCAAGGTAGTGTTAGCCTTGGAAAATGCCTCTCAAATCATAGGCAGACATCTTTGTGTCAACTCCTTGTGTTTCTGCTGTGTGCCAGAGCCTTGTAAAAGAGAGTATTTCCAACCAGCCCTTCAGGTTGTACAGTTGAGTTTGGGGATTTTTGACACTGAAGGACACATTTGTTACCAAAATGTGTTCCGTGCTGTTCAACAAATAATTCCACTGACACCAGTGAGAATGCTAGTGGAATTAAGGCAAGAAAAGAAACTGGCCCTGGCTGGTGAGGTGCTTGTACACGTTTCAGTGCGCTCAGGGAGGCTCTGTGGATGCCTACTGCCAATTTAAAAAAAAAAAAAACACAAAAAAACCTCACGATTTCAGGAACCCAGTTTTGTCATTTGACATAGAGCTGAGCTGCTGGTTTGTACATTTTGTCTTTAAGTAATACCACAGAACACAACTCAATGTGGGCATGAGGATGAGGTTCCTCTTTCAGCACTGAGCAGTGTGGTTTCTAAATAAAGCTAATGGTGGAAATCAGTTGTGTTTAATCTTCAAGTACTGGGGCAAAGAGTACCCTAAGGCCAAGGGTATTCCAGTCACTTGTGTCCGGCCTGGGGCTTTGTTGAAGCAAGACAGACAGCTCTACATGTCTCTCACCCTTAGCTCCATATTCCTCCTGCTTAACATGTGCCAGCAGTGGGGTTCATGAGAGCTGGCTGAGGAGCAGTTCAGCTGAAAACTTACTGGTTTGGGGGACAGTGAGTTCAAACAGGGAGCACCCTGGTGCAGTCCATCATACAACTACATGAATGTTATTGCTGATGAGGGAAAAGGATGTGGAGAGCACATGTAAAGTGGTCAGGTAGCCCTCTCCTGAGAAACAGGTCTGGTATATGGATGTATGACCATGTGGGTGTTCATGCACAAGAGAAACAGAGCAGTCATATCAGAAAATTTTCTATCCACAATCATGTTTTCCACTTCAGAAGTGTTTTAATGAGTAATTTTTGTTTTCTGCAGAAAGTTGAGCCTTTTGTTGAGCAAACAGTACTAAGCAACTTTCTGTTACGTCTGAAACATTTCACATGCACAAGCATACATATATTATGAGTCAATATGTAATAGAGATGAAGACTATTCTTAAGTTATGAGCAATTTTGCAGAAGCCTGCAGTTTTTCTACAGTTTCTTGAACTTAATGAAAACTACAGCTTCTTTGGAGGATTCTAGCCAGTGCAACATCTCAGTTTTTGCCCAGTGTCAATGACTTGATGTGGCCATTGAGTCCTGCAGGATGGTTCATGACACCTGATGGAAATAACATGTATCAGTCTCAGGACTTCTGAGTAAGTTTTTCAGAGTTCTAGCAACCTTCTGTGTTACTACACTTTACTAGGGTTCAGAGGCCCAAGTACCGACTTACTGCATTGGTGCCAACTGCAGTTTAACTTCCCTTGGGTGGGACCGCATGTGAGTGGCCTCGGCTTTAGATCCAGAAGTGCCAGCTTCCTCACTGGCTGAAATTTTTCATGAGAAGCAGGCTCATGGCTCAGAAGGCTGTCGTAGGTGCACGTCACTTAAGTCCGTAACAGCTCCCGGGCCAGAGTTTGCTATGAGGATCTTTGTTACTGGAATGTGAACAACACGTCTTGTGAATTGTAGAGAAAGGAAGGTAGATGTTGGGAGAGAGGAAGAAGAAGGAAACCTGAAGCAGTTTTTCTTCTTTTGCTTCAGCTGCAGGGCTCAGAAGAAAAGGCCTTTCTTCATTCTTTCAACCTCTCTTTTTAATTTATTTGCTGTCAGCCCTGGCAGAATAATCCTGTGGAACAGTTAGGAATCATATATTTTATATTGCAGCTGTGATCTTCACGAGAACAGAGATCAGAGGGACAGAACAAACTAGTGCAAGGAGTACCTTTAAGCACACAGGGTTTTAATGTCTCACAGTGGTGTGGATGTGTGAACAGTGTCTCAAAAGGGAGCAGTGCAGCCGGCATTACCCTGTATGCAGGAAGCAGAGGGAGGAGAGATGGAGATGTAGATCATTAGTCATTTATCTGCTCACCAAGCTTCTTCCTCTGCCAGGGCAGGCAGCTAGCACTGGCAGGGGAAAAGTCCCAGAGCCCCATCATTAGTGATAGCAATCCCAGCAGGCCCACGGACAGCCCTTGCATACGCTCGGCCACGGGGCCCCCGGGTCTGCAGCCCTCTTCAGTCCCTCCAGCATGCCCTGGCTCCTCTTGCCCACTGTGCTTCATCCTCCTGCCCTGTTGTGGGCTGTGCTCCTGCCTTTGCTGGGCTGTCACACCACTAAGGCTTGCCTCCAGCCTGCGTGTTTCAGGCATGTCCAGGTGCCTCCATAGCTCTATTTGACTTGGATTTTGCTTCCCAGAAATCATGCCTGTTCAGTTTGGGTTTATGACTGCTGATTTTTTTTTCTAAAGTTGTCTGTTGTCAGGTATCTGGGTCCATCATATAAACCAGGGGTCTTCCAAGAAAAAGTTTAATAAAGGTAGAGAAGATATTGCTTGACTTTGTCCAAAGTCATTACAGTTGAAAGTGTAGGAAATTAAAGCAATGCAGAGTTTTGGATGGAACATCTCGGCATGTCCCTGAAATGAGTATGGTCTGTCGGCATGTTGTCTGGATCCTGGTAATCACCACCTTTTTTTAAAACAAGAGAAGATGGGACAGGATCTGAAATTTGTTTCTTAGCACCCATGTAAGAGGCTGGATGTTTGTACCATAGATGTAAATGAGCAATGAATGGTGACATTAAAGACACTTTATGTGCCTACAAATAGCTTTCTGCTTGAGTCTAGTAACAAAATAGAGCTCCTTTTATTTCAGGCTCATTCAAGGCCTGTGTAGTAAAGCCATGCTGGCAATGGCATGTCAGTCTGTAACATTTATTTGGCCTGTTAGTATTGTGTGAGAGGGGCTAAAATGCGTCTATATTGGCACTAAAGTGGGATAATCAATCGAGTTAAGGCAGTTCACTGGAAGCAGCATTTTTCCCCCAGTCTGAACAGTCCCAGGGGAGTTTTCCTGAAGTTCAGTGTCTGACACTATGCTCTCGAAATGGAGACAGCACAATCCTGTCTTATTTTTGCTCCTTTTCTGAGCACGCAATGAAAGTAGGTTAAATTTGGCCATGCAGGCCGGCCAAGTGAACCGGCTGCAAATAAAGCTGGAGTGTAGAGGGCTTCCCGGCGGCCGGGGACACCTTTGCCAAGCGGCACAGGGGTGGAAGGTGGCAGCGGGATGCCTGGCAGGGGCACCTGCAGGTTCCTGGCCAGCCGAAACGGCAGCCTGGCAGAGACAGAGGCCACGCTCCCACTGCCATGTCGCTTCGGTCTGGGGCGTCACTCTGGGCGATGCTGTTAAAACCAGAGAGTACTTGTAGTCGTGCCAGCCAGGAAGTCCTTTTCCGGGGTTTGCATCTTAGTTTGAGGAAATGCTCCATAAGCTGCGCTTTTTAAATAGTCTTTGGCTGGTGCCTGTGCTAGATCTGCTGGCAGATGCTTTTGTGTGAGTGTGCAGATCTGGTTATAGGTAATCTATTACACACCGTATTTAGGCGGTAGCTTCGCTGTCTGCATTCTTGTTTCCATGCCACTAGCAATGAGGAAGACTACGCTTGTTTTGTGCTTAAATCTCTTTATATTCTTTGTTTTCTGAAAAAGCTGGATAAAATAATCTTTTGATGATAATTAACCACTGAAACAGGTTTTTGTTTTGTCTAATTCTGTTCAGGTAGCAGGAGGGGTAATTGGAGGACAGGAGTGTAGAAAACCCTCAATTGAACAGATGGATTTTCTTTTTTAAATTAAAAACTGCATTTTAGAGTCTGAAAGCATGCAGGCCTTTGGAATTTGGCTACACCTGGGTTACAGTTGATATTAACATGCATAAGCGGGGGCAGAGGAAACTCACCGGTCTCTGTAGCAGTAATTTACTGTGCTTCAGCTCTAAAAAACAGGAAGGCATAGAAAGCTGAGGAACCTTTTAGAAACATTTTTGTTCTACAGCATGACCAGGAAAGAAGTTCCATCGTTAGGACAAATTTTGGTGGAAACGACAGATTCATTTATGTAAATCATGAGCTCACTTTTTAAACTTCTGTTGAACAGCGTTGTACAGTGATCCTCATGAATTCCAAATGCATCCGGAAAATAGAGAAGCAAGAACAGAGCCTCTTGTTTTTATTTGATAGTGGTTCCCTTTTTATTTTTTTGTTTTATTTTCAGCAAAAGAACAGATAAAATCAGCATGTGCTTAAGAAATGTTAGAGGGCCAGGTGATACTATCCTGTTACATGTCCTTGGAATAAGTTTGCTCTTCCTAAGTAGGAAACATCAGTAGATTTAGTTGGGATTTAAACCAATATGGCTGAGACAAAAACTTGGGATTTTCATTGTTATACAAGAAGGCAATTATGTATGAATATGAACAAATGCATTTAAATACCTGTTACATATTCCTGGCATTCAGAGCACCAAAACTGCTATGGAAGATAATACCACTGTGGGAAGATTTATTTGTCAGCCTTTTAGTAGGACACTTATAATGAAAAATCTATTTATTTCATTTATCCGTCAAAATATGACTTGCCTTGAGTGGATGAGTAAAATTTTGCAACTCTGCATTAAAGCAATGCAGTTCCTGACGCAGCCCCAGCATCAGTCAGTTCCCGTCTTAACGTAACTTGTGCTGGGGGTGGCGTCTTGTCTACGCTTTGTTTTATTGCTTTTAGGTGGTGTAAGCAGCAAAAAGACACCCACAATACAATGATTTACACAGTGTTGCTCGTGTTAATCCCATTACTTTGCTAGATATTTTTCACGCATCTCTTCACCTCCCACCCCTTGAACTGCAACTTTCTTTGCCGTGAGTCATGCCGGAGTCTGGCGTAATGAGCAGGTGTGGCTGGCAGTGCAGATGTGCTCCTGGAGCTTGGTGCAACTGCCTGGGATAAATGTAAAGGAGGAGGGAATGGCTGCTCTGTGTGTGCGAAAGAGAGAGAAACAGTGGGAGGGAGGGAAAGAGAGGGCGCACATGATTTTCCAGCGTGTAAATCCCTGAGAACAATGAGCACTATGGTCTGCTCTCACTCCCCTCACAAAGGGGAGAAAAATACAGTGACCGCAGTCACACAGGGCAGAATGTTGTCAAGCTAGAGGAGCGGAGCTTGTGCTTCATGCCACCACCTGTGCCCAGAGTAACAGAAGCTTCTGTCCCTGCAGTGCGGTCTTAGGTTTCAAGGAGAATTTGGGATGCGCTGGTTGGCAGCACCACCCCTCCGTCTCCTCAGAGAACCTGCACAAATCCTTTCAGACTTCCCTTCGGACCACAGTTGTAACGGTGCTCCTGAATGCTTCTGAAACACCCTCAGCATGCATGGGGAGGGCTATGCTCCTGGCACCTGGGGTGCTCATGATGAGGCAGATGTCACACAAAGGGACAGGAGATGAGTTTTCCTTTGTACATGCTCGAGCACTGAAAGCAGAGAGCCCAAGTTTATTATCCTTTTTACAGGGCTAGTTGCCTTTCTGCCCACGGGGAGGATAAGTTGGCTTCTCTCCATAGAGATTTGCATTTTGACTGCCATCTTTCTGGGATCCTTTATGAAATGAAGGGAGGGTGTTGGTTGGCTGAAAAATGCAAGCTGGGAGGGCAGGCCTGCAATGTGCTCGTTTTGGCCATAGCAGCCCTGAGTGCTGGAGGATGGTCGCTGTGACCCCCAGATTCTGTCTGTGCTGGGCGCTTTGCGGGATGAGATCCTCCTGCGCTGCTGTGATCAACTCGGGCCTGGAAGTGCTGAAGTGCACCAGAGGGGAACTGGTGAACTGTGGCAATGAGTAATTGGGCAAAGGATAGAAAGGATTTGTGGTGGGAAGCGATCAGTAACATTAAAAGCAAACAAATAAGCAAGTATCATAGTGTTTTGGATTGCTTTGTATTATGAGAAATTCCTTAGGCCAAGCAGCTCCATTTATACATTCTTCGTGTAATTGCGCAAACCATGAGACTGTAATTTAAAAAACAAAAACAAAACAAAAAGCCAGCGGGGGGTTCCTTTACTTGTCTGGAAAGAGGAGTCAATTCTAAACTTTTGTTCCTTTGCAACAATATGTAGGGGCTTTGCAGTGATTGCCTGAATGTTAAATTATAGCACTTGTTTTACTCTTTATGTCTGTGTCTTGCATGATGCAGTTTGTACCAGCAACATCTGAATGCTTTGGCTTACTTTGAAAGACTAGGAGAGTTAAGGGTCTTTCATGAAATAAAAGAAAATCCCCAAAATAGCCTTCTGTAATTTCTGAATTGTATTCTTAGCAGCATTAGCATATAGCTGGAGTTAATTCATTTGCATTAGTGAAAAAGTCAAAGTGAGAGCAGAATTAGGCCTGTTTGAAAACTGAGCCAGAATCATATCTGATGCAACTCAATCTCAGCTTTGAATAGGAAGCCTGTCACGTTGCCTGTGAACCCAGAGATGTAGATGTTTCAGACTCATCCTCAAGAGTATCTGTGTGGCATACCGAAGGAGGGAGTTGTCCTCAGCGCTGGGCTAGGGACCCTGCTTTTCCAGCCACCCCAGCAGTGGCCAGAGCCAGGGCACAGGATTTGCCGCGGTGATCTAGGCGAGTCTGCACTGTCCAGTGGCTCGGGGCAGAGACCCTGCCACCGTGCTGCACAGGGGCACCGGCCCCACGGGCCCTGCCTGCCAGCATCCCCATCCACAGAGCCCACACTGAGCTAGGCTCTCCTCCTTCCAGAGCCAGGCTGGTCCCCCCAGGCTCTGGTGCTGATTACCTGTTGCCCCATGTAGGCATAACTTTAGATGCTTGAAGATGGAGGTTTTTGTTTTGGGGAAGATGACCGGGTGGTCAACAGCACTGTGGGATCTGGGCACCTAACTCCCATGGATTTCAGAAGGAGCTGGGTGCTCAGCTTGTGTATGTGCTTTGGAAGTCCTGAGAGATGATATAGTGAGTTCTCCAAGGAGGAATTTTTTCCCCCTACCTGGTTATCCCAGTTATCTTTTGGCTGAAAGCAGGAGGGCTGGTAACCCATAGAAACTCGTAGCAAAAGTATAAATCTCTTTAGATACGAACATGTATTGTTTTTTGAAATCTTTGAGACCTTTGTCTCAACAAGACACTGAGCATTATTTTTATACATACTGCCCTTTAGATATATTTTCCATTAAATGACTAAGTCCTTGTTTCTTTCTGTTTAAGAAAAAAATAAGAAAAAGGGAGATAGATGTATTTCTGGGGCCTTCCTTAAAGCCCGTATTATTTGACATACTTTTTATCATGTCAGTCTTGACCTGAGTTCTCTCTAAACTTAATAGTTATAATCTTTTAAATTCTTCCTCAGATGGGAACCTCTCCATGGCTGTAATAGGTTTTGTTCTCCTGTATCCTTTTTGAAATGAGATGGCAAGTACTTGAGCTTGAGTGTGCATGAAGGCTTTACATATGGCTTTACATTTTTTTTTCTTTCCCTGTATTAACACATTCTCCCACCCTGTTGTCTTGTTTCTTTGCCACTTCTTTGTCCTTCTGTACAGAGCAGGTGTTTTCACTCAACTGCCTACAGCGATGGCAAAGAATTTTCCAGAGCAGTTGGAGTTAAGATAACATCCATCAACGTGTATGAGGAAACTGCTGCTTTTTATGTGCATTACCTTGCATTTGTCTACACTAAATTTCAGCTGATCAGGGAATATTTCCTCAACATCTCTGGAAATTATATAGTTATTGACTGAGGGGGAGAGAGAGGATAGAAATTAAATGGTCACAACATTTGCTGAATATTTACTAGCGGAGAGGGAGGGCTCCTTTGAAATGCGACCAGTTTCTCACAATCTCATTTCTCTGTGCTGCTTTCTCTGTGTCTCTCTCTCCCCCCCCCACCCCCCCCCCC
>NW_020799099.1:34084495-34107321 GCF_003259725.1 Athene cunicularia
AATTGTATTCTTAGCAGCATTACCACCCCCCCCTCCATATCAAGCAACAGGATTAGTGAAGGCATGAAAGAAATTTCCTTTAGCTCTCTTCATTTTGGGAAGACAAGGCAGCGTGAAGTTGGTGTTGCAGGAGTTGTATGTGGGGACTGTTTCAGGGCTTCCATTTGCTCAGGGAAGGGAAGGTGGGGCCGGGCACTTCGTGAGGGATAGGGTGGGGAAGGTGGAGGGAGCTGGTGGTACACACTTGCACAAAAAGTCGTGATACCTGTAAGGGCAGAGCTCATAGCTGCCTTTTCAGTATGCAAGAAAGCTTCCAGGGTTAGGAGGCTGCCTTATGTACCTCATGCTTATGGATTGATTTCTCATCAAGACAAGGTTTTGGGAACACCTTTTCTTCCTTGAAAGAAAAGCAGGTAAAAATAATACACAAGTTCCTAGTTCTAATGCAGAAAAAAAATATTGTTCCCTTCTGCAGACATGTGCTTGCCTTATGTTAGGAGAGGCACTGCTCTATCATTCAATATAAAAATGGTCAGTGCAGGGGCACTCATCTGTGACAAAGGCTACTGTGGACTTTTTGAATCACATTAAATAAAGAGAAGGGGAACTGTAACACACACACCCCCACCCATTGAGTTTTGTTGCCTCTAGTTGTGAACACCCAACTTTGAAAGTTTTAATCTGAGTTTTGCAACAGAAAAACACTATCCAGAAAGTTCCATTTATTTTAATTGTTCTAGCCAAAATTCAAATCTGTTTTCCTTCCCAAGCATCAGGAGCTTCACAGTTGTCACTGTTGTTTCTATACTGTGTATGTTTTGTTGAAATACCGACCAGGAAACATTAGGGCACGTGCAAGTTCATTTTCTAAGAAGATTTACACATAACCTTGTTGAAACTTCATTGATATTGTGGATTGATAGAAGTAAGTACATATGTATTTAGGATATGTGTCTGTAAACTTTCTAGGCAGCCTGTGGCAAATGAAAACAGAATGTTTCAAATGTGTTTGTCTTTAAAGACCAAACACACCAGCTGAGCCATCTACAGCTCTTGTTGCCATCCAAGCCCCAAACTCTGCATCCTAAAGCAGTCAGGTGAAACGGTTTTGAGCACCACCTTTAGCTGAAGATTTGGCATATGAAGTATAATTTAGGTTGTGCGGGCTAATTTTAAGCAAAACTCTAAGCATTCTTCAAAGAAAGTTTCTCTTATTTCATACCGGCTGTTCTTGTGTTTGATACGACAACAGAAGGTAGCAAAGCACACTTTTAAAAGCATCTTTCTCTCTTGAATGTGTGGTTTTGTTCATGCTCATGCTTCTCCCTGTGCACCCATCTGCTTTGGGGCTTGTAAATGACACACATCACTTCACAGTCAAGTAGCAACCATGGAAAAGTGCCCGTGGCTGCTGGCGAGATCAGGACTACGCATGCAGAGAGGAAAGTTGGTCTTGGCCTCTCTCCATGGAGAAGACCAGCTTGTCAGAGACCCAAGGATTTCAGCCATGGCCTTGACTCTGACTTGACTGAGCTTCTGAGGCTTTGGGGGAAACTTAAACACCTTTAATATCTTTGTGTTTGTTTGCCAGAGCACCTGCTGCCTCACCATTTCACTGTGGCATATACTGGGCTGAGTGAGCTTTGGAAAGCAGAGTAGTGATGGAAATGGTGCAATGTAATGTTTTCATTAAGTACCTGGTCTGCGTTTCCTTTTTCCCTTCTGATTTGGTATTTCTCCCCTTTCCCCCCTTTTAGTCTTGTTATCTTTCTAAAATGCTCTCTGAGCATGTATGTCAAGGGACCTCTCTGCATGGTATTAAAGTAGTTGGCTGCTTATAAAGCTATACCATCAAAGTTGCTGCCTATGGCCTGTTGCAAAATGGGTGTTCAGAATGCAGTATCTTTTCATCAGGGAAAGATGAAATATGTTCTTTGCTAGATTACTCTTTAAAGGGAAATCACTCAGGTGCTATAATTGGAATCCCCAAATTGTGAGCTGAGTTCTTCCTCCTGGGGTCCTGTTGCAACTTTGATATACAGACTTTGTCCAAAGGTTTTGAAGGCAGAAAGCCTGCCAGGAAGAATAGTAACAGAAGGAGGGAGGGGGAAGATCAAGATATCAAAGGGGATGGTACTGACGAAGGAGAAGTCTGCAGTGATGAGGCTCCCATGGATCTTTTCCTTTCTCCTTCCCAGGATTCAAGAGCTCTCTCCCCCCAGTAGAAATCCAAAGGGGAAGCAGTGCGCATTAATACTCCTGCTCATCAAGATGCAAGCAGCCACCAGAGCTCAGGGAGGAGGGAAGAGAGAGGGAGGTGTCATTTACTTCTTTTCTTGCTGGCTTCAGTGAACTTGGCTCACCATGGGTCCCTCTCTTGTTCTTGTAAAACACATCTGAATTCGGTAGCAGTATAAATGTGATGAATTTCTGGTCTGTGTTGAAGGGCACAGAGTGGTGCTGTCTTGCTCTTGGGCTTGCTCAGATATACGTTTCATGTATCACTTACCTAGCACACAGGGTGGTTATGAGGATTAATTAGTTAATGTTTGTACAGCACTTTGAAGATGTAATGCACTATTAGGCTCTAGTCTCTGCTTGATGCATGAGTAGAACACCCATTAATGCTAATGGAGGTTGCATGCATTTCTCAAGCAGAGAATATATAAATGCTAAATATAATTGTAATTATTATTGTATTTCACAATATTACTTGATCAGGCTTTTGTAATTTAGTTTAATTTTTTTTAATATATAATTTGCAGAATTAAAAAAATGTTCTTAATTTTGAATCTTGCTTTCAAGAACAAACTCCTTCAGCCTGAAATAAGCAATCATCCTTCGTTCCTCATGTTTCATTGTTTTCTTCTCCTCTTTGTATCTGGTATCGTCTGGCCAGAGGTAGATTTCTGTGTTCTGCAGTTGGCAGAGGTATCTTGCAGGCTAAGGAAGCAAACTCACAACACCTAGCACAAATAGTATTTGATTACTGCTAATTACAGTGCTGTCACATAGACAGGGGGAAAGAACGACGGCTGGCTTTGTCAAATAGCAATGAAATAACCTGCTGTCTGTCTACTGACTTAATGGCTTTAATTGCCAGCGCATAATCAAGATCTGGTGAATTTGTTTGAACATATCAGCAGGCACCAAATATTTCAATTAAGATCAAGTTGTGTAACTAGTGTTGCTCTAGCTAGAGCAGGATTCTGGTAAATTCAGATTTTTGAGGCTCACGAAAGGGTACGTGTTGGCAAGAGCCAGCAAGTAAACCGACAGCTAGTTTGGGGTTTTTTTTGGTTGTTTGTTGTTTTTTTTTTCCCCAGACTTTGAGTAACCTTCTCCTCTTCTGATGCTGCTGGACCCCTGTAGGTGGTTCTCTTTTACTTTCTTTCAGTCTGGTTTCTTTCAGGGGATGATGACCTCCAGCACAGTCCATGCACCACAGGCTTTCTGCTGTGAACTCTTCCCCCCAAGTCCACCCCCGGCACAAGGTGTGAGTGGGGCCCGGGCTGTGGTGTGCCACCCCGACAAGTGCTTCATCCCAGAGCAACCTCTGTCCCAAGCCCCAAGAGAAGGGTCGCTGCAGCAGCATGAAGTGCAAGGCAGTCTAATTGTCCTTCCAGAAATGCTGTGGCCTAGCACACCAAAGGTGGTCTTTTTCTTCCATGTAAATGATAGAGCCTTTTTTTTTTTTTTTCTTTTGTCCCTCATCCTTTTGCCAGAACAGTCTATTTGAAGAAATCAGTCCCTTTCTATAGCCAGTGGATGTTACAACAGTTTGGGATGAATGCTAGAATTATGTTCAGCTTTGAGAGCTGAATTTGTCCCAAACTATCTGAAGCCACTTTATTTAATTCAAAGCCTCAATCAAAGATTTTTTCGCTATCTTTGAAGGATCCTTCCTTCAGGGATTCACGCCCATTCAACCAGATCATTAGCAGCTTCTTAGGCACAGAAGAACAGGTCCTTGTGATAAAATCTGCAAGGCCATGACCCGGACTTGCCTTTGCTCTTTCATTAACCGCTGAAATGGGAATCTTGCACTTCTCTAAGGCTGCTTTGAGCACTGGATCCTGTAGACTACCCTTCCCTGTCCTGTTCATGTTTAATCATAGCATTTGAAAAGACCCACCTGTACCAAGTTATGCCGATTTACCTCATCAGTTTTCATTCAGCTACTGTCTGAATTTTCAACTTAGTTTGTGTGGCTACTATGGCTTCTTGCATGGCAGATATCAGTCTGGATTGGTGGATGGATGTTCTTGGCACTAAGGACTCTTGTCACTTAAATTGATCTTCTTAGCTTTGGGGGTTACAGTTCTTGCCTTGACACCAGGAGAAGTGTCCTATGCTTGTCTGTATATTGTTATCTTATCTATGATCCTCTTTTAGCTTCGTCCACATACTGTTCAGCACAGCTTTGCTTGACCCCAAGACACTGCTATGACCTGTCTTCTCCCTGCCCTCATGAGCCCTGTAATTTTAGGGATCATGCTCAGCAGGCATGAGCTTGAAAGCTGGCATGCAGAAAATCGCAAGTTCTTTCTGTTTGTTCTGAAGGACCTTTAGAAAGTTGTACCCACCCCCTGCTTAGTTCTGGCAAAGCTGGAGTCATTCGTGCGTGTGTTTAGTGGGAGCTGTCAGCGCTCTACAACTCTGTAGATCAGACCTGGAGTCTGAGAGCTAAAAACAACCCCAAAATGCAGAGACGATGTATGATAGACAGATTTACATTTGCAGAAAGGCAGAAAATTAAACCAGAGTTTTCTTCCTCCAATTTTTTTAAGTCAAAGAGGAAAAGCCTAGACGGCTAAACATTGTGCTACCAGTTTTGCTTTTTATGTGTGTGTGTGTGTGTGTGTACATGTTTCAGTGAGCTTTCAGTCTTTTAATGGGTTCCACATATGGGTATTTTAAAGATACAGATAAGCTGATATTGTAATAATAGGGTAAGGCAGAGATACTGGGCAAGGTCAGTGGGCTTGCATACTGATGAAGCCAAAGAGTGAGAGGAACGAGGAGGGCTTCTGAGAGTGCGTTATTTGTGCTTGCTACCCCTGAATCTAAATTTAGCTGAATTCAGGAAACTTGAATCACAAAGGAACCTGCACCTTTTTTCTTCTTAATCAGATTTTCCTTACATTTCTTTCTTTTTCTTCTTTCCCAGCTACTCGATTTTATTGTCCAGCTGAAATAATTTAAGTATCACACAGTTGTATTCCTCTCAGTGATATCACACAGAACTAAATCACATAGTGCGGTTATGGACTTTCCATCTCTACCAATGCAGAAGATGCTGGGACAGTAGCTGCCAAACCATTGCACATAAAACCCCACCATTCTGGTGGATAGGGAACAGTCAGTGTTCCCTGTTTCTTAAGGGCAATAATGACAGAAGAAAACACAGGTTTTAGTTTGTTCTTTTGCTAGTGTGCTTTCCATTTTCTGCATCTTACTAGTTCTGTCACATACAGGTAACTCAATAAGAATTTCCGTGTTACAAAGTTCATCTCCATTCTCTACTAGATAAATATCCACCCTTTGGAGGATAATGTTTCTGTTGGTTTTCCATTTCACTGGTTGACTGTAAGCACTGGTGTTCTTAAAAGTACGGGGCAGATGCGTGGAAAGGGTAAATCAGCATAGCAAAGCAGCTGCTTCCACTTACACCACCTGAGAACCCCCTTTTAATCTTTTTTTATCTACCCTTTGTGCATTTTGTAGCTCCAAGCAAACTTTGCTAGTATTGTTATTGGCAATTATATCTTCATTAGTTTCTGTCTTGCCTATCATTTTTCCAGCATTCCCGTCTTGTTTACTTCTGCTCAAGAGCTGTGAGCTTTGGTAATTTTCCAAGTTGTCATCTCACACTTCCAAAATCACCAGCTTTCTTTCATTTGCGAAAGTACAGTCTTTGAAGTAAGTGTCTTGTACTTCCTGGCAAAGAGGTTACATCCAGCTTTTAAAAAAGACTTAGAACTCCTGTTTTCTTCTGGTTTTGGCTGAATTAGTGCAAGCTGTGTGTCTCCATGAGCTCTGCTAGGTAGAGGTGTAGTTAAAAGTTCTGCTCTCAGTCTATGTCTTCTTTAATATTAATGAGGTGTAGGGATTGCTTGGATAGCAGATGTGTGAAATCCTGAAGGTTTTTACATTGCTTTTCCAATTCAGTCAAATATAGTATTCTGAAATGCTCCTACCATAAAGAATGGTTGGGGATGTGTGTGCATCAATGGTGAGAGAGGTAGCAGAGAGCTTGCCACAAGTGATGTGGTACAGAGCAGTGATAGGTGCTACTGAGGTCAGATTCTTCACTGTTCACTCTAGTATTTTCATTATTTTTGTAATTCCGATTTTATTTTTGCTGATGAAGTTTCTTGTTGGATGCCCTTCCATAGAAAACTTAGTAATTTTCCTACCTGGTTAATATTCAGATATGAAAAAAACTATTACAGTTTAAATGATGAATAGATGCTAATTTATACATATATACTTATACTCAGAATGCCTAATTAATGATCTTCTGTGTCAGTCACGGATATGCAAATGATTATATTTTGCGACTCTTATCATAATTGTGTTGCCCCGTCTGGCTTCAGTTTGGGGGAATGTTTTTACTGCAGTTTAGGAAGGGATATGAAAGAGACTGAGCAACAAAACAACCCACAGTTAGTTAATGTCTCAGAGCTGCAGCTGATGTGGCATTTTGATCATGCTTTTTGTTTTAGAAGTTGAAATGGGAATGGCTGCAGCGAAGAACGTAACTGCTTTCCACTATGCTGATGAATCAGACCAGGTAGATCCTGGTTGTTTTTACATGTGCCGCTGGCAGGTGTGCAAAGGAAAACACCTTATCTCCCCTAGATCTCTAGTGAAAGGACCCCAGGTTTAGCATTATGAGCCACTTTTAGCAGACTAGTCCGCCTGATGGCAGGGTACATGATGTGGTTTGTGAGGTGCTGGGAGCTCTGTCAAGCAAGGGCCAGGTTGTCCCTGTTCCTGTGCTAGAGCTTTACAGGCTTGTTACCTTCATGGTGCGTGAACTTAGTTCCCATGGAGAAGATCAGCATAAGCCTCTTCTGTTGGGCAGCTGCAAATTTCAGATTCTGTAAAGGAAGGTGGATATTTGCACCTCATCTGAGGTGTCAAAGATAAGAGGTTCCTCTAGAGGCACATTTGGAGCAGGAACCAAGCTAGAGGATCCAAGTAGCTCTCTGGAGAGCTCACCTATCCCTGTCCACTATACAGGGAGCTATATCCACTATAGCTTACTGCACCGGTGCCTAAAGTTAAGTGGTGTTGGGAGCTCTTCGCAAAGCCATAATTTCTCATCTTTCTTTCTCTTTAAAAAATGTCTGCATCCATGGCAAAGTAAAAGATTCACAGTGTATTTTATTAGGGCTTGTGGGTACATTTTGCTACATAAATAATTCTACCTTCCACAATTACAGAGAACATTAATAAAAATTATGATTTTCAGCTGTGATATGTACTTGCATTGAAGTTGGTCCAAATTTGCAATTCTTGGGATTCAGACAAAGGAAAATGGAGAGGGTCAGTTATTTTTATGGCTGTCTTTCTGGTATCTTGGATTGAAAACAGCTGTGAGGGGAAAAAAAAAATCTAAACCTGAGAAATCTCATGCAATCGCTCGCCCTGAAAAACATATTTTAACAAATGAATTAATGGAAGCTGGTTTCTAACCCTCCAGCACTTATATCAGGGTGCTGCATGGGCCGAGGGTTTGCTGGGGCTGAGGGCAGCAGAAGCTCCCCACGGGGTCTGTCGGAGCAAGGCCAGGCACCTGGGCACCTCCCTGGGGACAGGCTGAGGCTGGGCTAGGACACGGGTCCATGGGTGGCCAGGCAGGGCTGTGGGGAGCAGGAGACCAACCCTGGTGGGGCATCGCTGGGCCAGGGGCTGATGGCCCTGGGAGGCTGACGTGGGGTTCTGGGCCACAGGGCCCAGATAGGGCTGGGCAGAGCCATCGAAGCCCTTTAGTGTCCGTCAGGCCCTGAGAATTGCTTCTGCGTTAGACTAAAAAAAGACTCTCGTTAATATTTTCAACTGGACATGTAAGGAAATCCTTAAGAAATCATATTGTGGGGGATGGTGGGGATCTTATTTGGGTTACAAAGAGAAAACAACCTTGGTTTTTTCTCCCTCCAAACGTTTTTCTTGCTGGCTGTTTTATCAGGTCTCAGGTACATTTTAAAGGCCTCCCCTTGTCGCCTTTGTTCCGTGCTGGTATTGGGGTGTGTTGTTTCAGCCGAAGCTGTGTGTATGACTGAGCAGAGGAGAGCTGCAAGGAGCTGCGTGGCTGCGGCAGAGGAGTGTGCCACCAGGCACACTGTCCCTGCTGAGAAGCACCCCAAAAACTGCACTGGGGGCGGGGAGTGCTTACGCAGCACTATGTGGGGTGGCCACACTTGCCTTGTTTCACTCTGTCTGGCATCTGTAAGCAGATGGTGGTGGCTGTGCACAGCCCTGGCAAAGGCTTGGGCTGAACGTCGCTCTGGGAAACTCAGATCTTGCCTCTAGTCAGGAGAGTTCACAGCTCGCTCTTAGCACAGCTCTTAAATCACCGCTGGGATTTGCAAGGAGTTCACAGCAGCATAACTATCAAATCATGCCTCCAAATTGATCCTGTAGGCTGGAACGTCGGACCCTGGCCGGGGAAGCTATTGATTCTTGACAAACAGCCTCGCAGGACAGGGAGGCAGCATGCTCTATACTGTTATGCTCTTTCCTTGCTCTTACAAGTTACGACCATCATGACACAGGCAACCAGCAGCTCCATGACATCAAATGCTTCATCATAGCTGGATGTGTTATTCAGCTTTGCACAGGAAGGCACACACAGTGATGAACTTTGGATGAGGAGAACACGGTCAGTAAGCACAGGAGAGATGGAGTGCTGTCTGTGAAAGCACCAGTGTACAGAGCAATGCGCTTTCCTTGTCATCCTCTTCCTTACTTTCTTTTCTTCTGCAAAGGGCTGGTTCTCTCTTGCAAAAATTCTGACACTTAAGTGTTCTTTGCCATTATTTATAGATTAAATCTGTAATTGGTTGCAGCTCTTTAGAGACACGTTCAGGTGCCAGTGCTTTTTCAGTGCTTGTTATTTGGATGCTAAGTGATATGTACATTAATCTTAGATACAGTGACCCCAGGACTTTTTGTTCTAATGTATATATGCCTATTAGCATTGGAAATACTACCCAAATAAGGAAAATCAGGGAATTTTATTTAATTCTGAGCAAGGTTTTGAAGTATAATCAACAGCTTGTTTTGTAGGTTTTCTTTGAATTTGTGGTACTTAGTATCTGTCACCTGTATTATAACTGAAATGTAAAAATGGAGAAATACTAAACTTAGGGAGAAATGGAAACTTCTGCTACATGGGAAGCTTTTCCTGTGTATTGTTACAAGTTAATACACTCCAGAGTGGTAAGAAAATCTTCATTTGGTTCTTTCCATTTTCTAAAATATGGCTCTGCATCAGCTTGGAAGTTACAGGAAACAACAGCCCATGTGGCTTTGTTCTGTTTGTTCCAGCTGCTTATTCTAGACAGGAGGGCAACCTAGAAGAGGAGGGCTTGACAAGTTTTTCTTGTAAAACTTTAGAGCAAGTTGTTATGTAATCTCAGGTTAAGAGGTGCTTTTAATGCCTGTCCTGGTTCATTAATATTTTCTGCTTTTGCACAGAGTGTTTTAAACTTCAGCTATAGAAATTTAAAATCTGTCTGTATTAGTTAAATTCCCATACCTTAAGGGCATGGCAAGCTGGGGACCTAAACTTTGTGGTGGTGTTTCTAAAGTCTCTATTAATCATTCCCAGGATGTTTTCAGGCACTGCGTTGTTCATCTAGCTTTCAACTGCTGCTCAGAAATAAGCAAATACAAACCAAAATTTACGCTTGGAGTTAAACTGCGGAGGAGAAGTCCATGAAGCTGCTGGAAAAACATCCCAGCCACCCTGAATGAGCCAATAGCAGGGAAAGAAATATAACACTTGTAGTGTGAAAGGCATTCTCCTTCACTCTTTGCATGCGTCAGCCACAAAAATAGCAACATCGGGAACAAAGCTCTGTTGGTTAATGAAAGAAGAGGAAAAAGGTGAGGCTGCTCCAAGTTGTGCTAATCACGTTCTTTCCCGTGATAGCCAGATTACCTTGGTAGTTATTGCTGCAGAAGTGCAAAGTTTGAGTCTGCACCTCCTGACATTTCTACTTCTGTTTCTTCTCTTTGCCTGCTTGCATTGGCTTTGTGGTCACTTTTAGCCCTGTCAGCATATTGAAAATTGCTGACAGTAAACACCGAAGGCATGCATGCATGCTACTGAAAAAAACCACAAGGAAAACAGCCTTGGGTAAATGGTGGATTCACTCACTGTTACATGTTCACAGCTTCCAGGCACAGTCTGGAGCCTCTTACAAAATAAAGGGTTTGGAATTTTCTTTTTAAAAGGAATTGATACAGGCTGCGACATTGCTCACTTTTCCATGTGCGTTTTGGTACGTGCAGTAGGAGAGAGGTTCGTTGTGTGTCGTACTGTACAGAACAGGAGAAATACTAAGAGTTGCAACAGATGAAATGATGGGCGGGAGAGGGCAGAAAAAGGTACAGTGTTGGGCTCACCAGGGGCAGCGTAGACTGGGGGACAAGACTTCTCTTGTAGGTACTCAAGTGTATTGGCACTTGCGAGTGTCACCAGTGTATCCCCACATTCCTGCCGCTTTCCTGGGGGTTCAGCATGGCCTGATTAGCCAGCAGGCATGGAGCTGAGGAGCTGGATTCTGATCTTACCAAACTTGCCTAGGTGCAGCAGCAGTCAATGAAACTGGAAAAAACCCCCAGAGCCCAGCGTTGAGACACATGTTGCCAGCGGCTGGGCTCAGTTTTACAGAGTGCAGGGAGGGGGTAGACTGGACTCAATCAAAAATGGGTTTTGCTAGGAGCCTGTTGCTATTTTTATAGGAGTTTACCCAGCTGGTTTGGAGCCATTGCAGCTGTCTGAAGCAGCTGTAGGGCACACCTTGTTGGAAACACTCGTTCTGCCTGGTGTCATGCTACCCCAGAGCCAAGTCCACCTCTTCAGAGGTTCTTGCCAGGAACCCGGCCACTTTCCCAAGAGAAGCTCCTGCCACATAGGCACTGCCATGGAGGGTGACCCAGGAGCTTTCTTCCTCTTCCCTTTCCACTGCAAAGATGATGTGGGATGCAGAAGAGGCCTGCAACCTGAACCAGAAATGCAGAGATAAAACGCAGGCTGGAATCTCATTTCTCTGGAGTCACAGGACAATTTCTCTGTGGAAATTATGAATTATTCTGCCTTCAGCTGGTGCTTTTAGGATCAGGGTTTGAACTGGATCTATTTTGAGAATGTCTATGTAAGAACATGATTTCTAAAATCAGTTTAAACTTGGTCTCATTCACACCGGCCAGCCAAGTCACATTTTAGTATGAGCTAGCCCAGGCTGATTTAATCTCTGCATTAGACTGAATTAAACAAAGAGAACCAACAAAGCTGATGGAGTCTTTCCTGCCTTGCCAGCTCAAGGTAAAATGCCATGTGAAACAGCTGCTGAAAGCTAGAAGAGATGGTGTTAGGGGAAAAGTCAAGGGATTTGTCTACCCTTTGTGTTCTGTATGTGCTGCTCTCTGCTCAAGCCGCCAGGCCTGGCAGAGGCTGCATCCTCCTGCTGGTGTGTAGTGCCTGCCCTACTCCAAGCGCTGTGTAGGCAATAAGTAAACAAAACAGAATTATTTGACACTGGAGTTTACACTGGATCCCGGCTGTAAACCTCCCTGCATTAAAACCCAAAATATTTTTTGAAGAATTCCTAGGAGGGTGCTGGCATATAATGACTAATTTTGTAAATCTTGCATTGAAAGGGGGCTTGTACATTGGAGAGACTTCTATATTTAGAATAAAACTTTATGCTCCCGCTGTCAGGATGTGAGCTTAATTACAGCATGCTGCAAACTTTGCTTTTGTGAAGGATATTTTTCTGCACTGCTTGCTTCAAAAAGCACAGTTTTGCTGCTATTTTTATGATGCTTTTGTAACAGCAGCAGGAGTTGAAATGGGTTCCGTGAAACTTGAGAAGGATTCTCTGACAAAACCAGTGATAGTAGTTGCACAGTTCCCAGCTCGTAACTTCTCACCAGCTGAAAGGAATCAATGTCAGGAGAAAGGCATAGCTAGTTGCTGTTCCTTTTTTTTTTTTTTTTTCCCCTCCTGTAACTTGCAACTCACTTTTCTATTATACTCCAAATTATCTGTTAAGATTTTAATATGGATTTGCTTTTGCTGCTGTGTTTATGATTGGGTAACTGATAGAGGATTACAATAGAAAAATAAAACTGGTAAGTTAGCAAGTTTTACATCTCAAACCAATGAAAAAGTACACATGATTCAGCCTCCCTGCCTTGAGATAACCGCTAGCTCCTTACAATAATTGCCAACCTGGAAGGAGACTTTTGTCCTTACGATGGAATCAGAACGTGGTTTTTAGAGGGTGGCATGCTCTGCTCCAGAGAATAGCAGGGCTCTTGCACCTGAAGTGTGGTGGTAGAGGGCTTTGTGATGTGTGTGTATTGTACCTGAACAGCAAAGGATCTGAAGGCTGAAGAGGAAAATATTTAGAAATCAGGAAACATGGAAGATTGGGGAGGGGGGGTGGCACTGGGTGGTGTCTTTGTATTTTCTTAAGGCTTCTTTCCCTCGTTCAGCAGAGTTGTTGTCTGTCTCCTTGCACTGTGTGTGCATACAAGGTAACTCGTGATGGGAATCACATGTAGGGAAAGAGTTTTAGTTTAAGCAGCATAAAAAACCCTGTACCTTTCCCCAAACTGTGCTATATGGACGGATACACATTTTTTATCCAGGTGGCACAACTTGCGTATCGTGAATGTTGCCGAGGGTGAGGATTACAGTCTCACTTACATCCATAGGTGCGAAGGACAGCTGACACCTTTCAGAAAGTTCTCAAATGCAGTGCGGGACTGAGTTCCCATTAAATTTACTCTGAGCAAACTTCATCGCTGTAAACATTCTGCTGCAGGAGAGAGTTTCAGTGTCTTGCACCAGCCAGATGTTGGGTGCTTCTCCTGGTCATTAGGTCCAGAAGACCTGAGTCCTTGGTACTTCTGCATAGTTAGCTGTCTGTGGAGTCCTCAAACCTAGAGCACCTACACAAGATGGAAACGTTACGTCCTGAAAGCATCTCACTTGATTTCAGGAGTCATTTCATACTGAAGCAGCAAAACGTGTGGAAGCCAAGCACATGAACCTCATAGAAGCGCAGGTGTGGGGAGACACATGGCCGTGCGTGGAAGGTCAGAGTTCAGAAGAGTTTCTTTGAAACGAGAGAAAAGAAGTGCACACATTTCTCCTGCTAGCACGCTGGGGTGGCATTTGAGGCAGTAAGAGGGAAGTTCCCAGGCAGTACTGTGGAGCGCACTGCGCCAGGGGGGTGTGTGCTGAGCAGTCAGGCAGCGAGGAGCGTTTTGCTGCACAAAGGTGAGGTTATATGGGGAGCCGGGAGAGGATCCATGCTGGGGGAAGTAAAGCAGAGCCAAGGCATGCTTTGCTGTCTGGGCAAACAAAGGAATTTGAAAGTCCAGATTCAGTCTGTGCCCAGGAAAAGATTCCTTAAAGAAACAAAGTAATTCAAAGTGAGCAGCATCTGCCCTCTTTTTTTTTTTTTTTCCCTTTTAAAAAATATTCGTTGGAGCTGTCATAAAGTGGGAAAACCCACCACTTTTTATATGGTAGTGGAGAAGTTTTCTGCAAAATATTTAATTTGTCAACATGTTACACTAAAAAGTAAATATGACATAACTTGCTGGAATAAACATTATTTTCACTTTCACAAATAGTAATGTAAATGTTAAAATTTGCTTTTATTTCCCCTCCTTGGTTTTTAAAAGGAAAATAAAATAATTGGCCAGATGTCTTTGAGATTTGGTGATAGATTACGCAGTACAGAAGCTTGACACCTGGTAGAAATTCTCCTTTCTGAAAAGCTTTTATAATATAACAATATAAATTCATGTATCTAAGGTAAACTGTTTTCCTACCCCCATGGGACTCACACAAATTTCTCCTATTAGCATGGTGCAAGGATTCTATTGAGACTGCTCACCTGATGAGCAGAAATCTGCACAAATGGCATTTGCAAAATCCCAAAAGAGAGACACTCTAGTTGGAAATAATAATAATTGAAAACATTTTTAATTTAGACAGGACCATGCTCAAAGACATTCCAGCATCTTACTAGAAAATTACTGCTACAATAATAAACGACCCAAATGGCTGGGGGTGGGTAAAATAATTCAAGATCATGAGGTGGTATTTTGCCTATGTGCTTTATTTCTTGGCATTGTTTTAACAGTATCATGGCAGCCCTCCCCTGAGAAGGGTGCTCATTTCCTCCATAAAGGATGAAAAGCTCCCTCATTTTCTGAAACACTGCAGGTCCCTCTGTTTCCAGAAACTTGCTTGAGTAGCACTGCTATCTGAGTCGAACAAATAAACCTCACTTGTCCCTGATTTCCCTGGGATTTTGGACTGTTGGCTCAAACAGTACTTCTCACCGTGAAGGAAAGAATTTGTTGAGTTGAATTTATTAATTATGGGTCAAATATTGACGTTCAGATTCTGCCCTTACCTAGTCTAAGACAATGTAAAAACAGAGCCAAGAACTTTATAATTCTGTTTCTGCTTTATTGACAGTGTGTCAGAACAAAAGTGGCATCCTCTGGGAAAGTATAAAGAATATTTTGCCTAGAACAACTTTGGTGTGTTTATGTTTCTTTAAACATAATCTAAGACATTAAAAAAAACCCTTTCTGTCAGTGAGATCTAAGCATTAGTCTCTAGACAATTCTTGCTGCAATTAAGAATTACATAACAATCTGATTGTTATGAGTCAAAATAATAAACTAGTAAGGATTAATAGAATAGTTGGCTAGGAAAAAAGGAGACTGAGTGTCTTGTCTTTCTGTGGGCTGTGTAGACAAAAGCTCTTCCACAGACAACCAAAGCTTTTGGAAGAGAAGGGGCTGAAATGGATGATTCAATATACCTTCACAGAACAAATGTTTTGACTAATACCTTGCCCAGGACATTAAATAAATGGCGAAGCGGAGAATTTCTTTGCTAAATGCTGTTCTATTTGCATGAAGGTACTTCCTCTATGAGTTGGGCTGGTTGATGCTGAGAAATATTGACTTATTGAGGCAGACTGGGCAGAGAATAGCATTAATAGTATTAATGCTATTCATTGTCTATTTAATTTATTACTACTTCATTGCTGCTGGCACCTCAGAGCCTGGTCTGGCAGGAATGGCCAAGTGGAAAATAGGCACCTTGAGACCTTTTGTCCTCTGGCTCCCTGGAGAAGTGTAGGTGGGTGGAAAGGAGGAGCAGGGAAGCACTAGAGTGAACAGTGTTCCCTCTGCCTCCCTCCTGTAAGCGGCAGTTCTGAAACTTCAGTCTGTTTAGGGTGTAAGTCCTTCCATTGGAGACCAAAATCATGACAGGTTCGAGCTGAAAGTCACTTCTGTAAATCTTCTCTCCCCAACCCTTAATGCAGTAACAGCCAGGCTCTGCTTTCACAACACACCCAGGATGGACCTCAGGAAGCAAAGTGCAAAAGGTCAAGAGCTGCCCCTTCCTATAATACATTTATCAGACCCAAAGTTTGATTGGGCAACTTAGGTAAATATTTAGCAGGCACAGGCTGCCCAGCCTGTAAACGTCAAGGAGTGTATGATATATGACAGGGCAAACCACCAATAGCTGGCCAGAGACCCAGCAAATGCAAGCACAACAGTGCAGGGCATTGACTCCCCCGAGCCGGGGCACTGCCTCCTTGGCAGAGCCCCAGCTGCACAAGAGCCAAGCGTGCAAAGGGGCAGCCAGGCTGTCCTTGTGAGCTAAATAGGGGACAGAAGAAAAGGATATTCTCCTTTCTCTTCCTTCTTAAAATCGACGCCAAGTGATGTTTCTGTTATTTCTGACACGTTTCAGAATAAACATCAATAGGAGCGAGAGAAGCAGAGCTAGCACCAGCACAGTCTTTGTGTACTTTTGCTCCACGGGGTTTCCTTTTCCCTCCTGTCACTTATTCTTCAGAGGAGACTTTTCCGACTAAGACAATAGCAGGCTACTTTGCTACTGGCTCTCTTTGTGTCAGCCCACCAGCAGGGGATGCTTTGTAAGCCAGAATGAAGATAAAGTCCCGGAAGATCAAGTAATCAAAATGAGGTAGGGGGGCTACCCACAAAATACAACTCAAGTTTTCTCTAATTTTGTGGCATTCACAGCTGGGTTGTGGTCACAGCTGACACAAGACAACTGGTTCCTGGTGGATCTCAGTCTTCACCACTGCGTGTTACTTGCAAAATCTGCCAAGTTTCTGAGGTCGTTCTGGCCAACAAGGAGTGGGTAGGCAGGAGCTGCCATAGGAATTAGTTGCCAGAATCAGGCAGCCCAAACGGCTGCCTGCTTGGCCTACCCTTGATGTCTGTATTGGTTTTGATTTGCAGCTGTTACCCAGGTAGGGGATTTATGTGAAGTGTAGATCAGAATCTAGAATTATATTCAGCACAGGAATATTTCAATTCTGGGAGTTCTGGTTCAGAGCGATCACTTGTTCAAATTGCAAAAAAATAATCCCTCAACTTTTATTGGAAGGGCTTCAAGGGAAGGCCTTGAACAGATTTATACTGTTTCTTTCAATCTGTACAACACTGCTGCTGCTCAAGTCTGTGTGCTTGCTTCCAAAGCAGAATGGCAGACAACACAACACGTACATACAATGCAAAACTTGTCACTTCCATAGGCAGAACTATCAACCTGGCTACTAATATAGAAGTGCCAAGAGGAGCATTATATTTGTCTGGATTTTCTTTTTCTTTCTTAAAGCTTTCTGCAATACCTCCTTGAGCAGAACAGATGCAAGGTAAAAGTACAGCTGAACAGATGCAAACTGGATAACTAGCAGAGATCTGAAATGTGTAGTGAACTTTCTCACACATCCATATGTTTCACTGTGCACTGAGAGGCTGTTAGGAGCAAAGAGGAATGTGATGGTGTTTCCTATATAAAAAGCAGCATGTCTGAGGAAGCATCAGCTGGAGTTCTCTGGGCCGCCACGGGGCCTGAGTGACTTGACAGGGGTTGGGATCCTGTATCAAAGCTGAGTGAGGTTTCCTGTGAGCATCAGTGTTAGTTGTCTGTGAATAGCACGGCCTCTGAAAAATGGCTTTGAGATCCAAGTTTTGATCCCCGAAGTTATTGTTGCCAGTTACCGGAACTACATTACTCCGAGCAGTTCAGCACTGTTGATACCATGTTCAGCATTAATAACCATTTCGCTGATCATCTAAATGTGCAATAGAGAAAAGAGAAAGATTGTGCTACTAGATGACCTTAAAATCTACATTGTAGGACTGATAAATCCTGGTGTCTCAGGTTCTTCGATGGAGTTGGTAGAAAAATGCCTAGTGCCCTGATCAACCACAATCCTTTTCATAACTGCCAATCCTTTCAATCAAATGTCAGTGCTCAAGACACCAGGAGTATGCTGAAAATTGTAATTTGTTTACCCAGCTAACAACACAAACCATCTTGCAGGCCAGATCCAGGCCTTGTGCCACAGACTGGCCATCCTCAGTCCTTTGCATCACTGCCAGTGAAACACTTTGGCTCTGTCACTCACATTTTATTTGGGGAAGTACCAGAATCCATTTTGGAAATGAAGCTGCGAGCTGTGCTAGAGCCTCATGGTTTGAAGTGGCTGACAGAGCTGACCCAGAGGCTCCTGATAGCCTTGTCAGGCAGGCCCTGAACTAACTTCAGAAAGATTTCAGTGGAGCATTTAAGGTAAACCTAGCACTGTTTTCAGTTTGTTTGAAACGCTGTCGTGGGGATGTTAGGATATGGTTGAGGAGCAGCACCAAAGATTCCGGTGTGGGACATGGTAAGTGACCAGAAGTGGGGATGTTTTCAGCTGTTTGAAACTGAACTAGCCTCCCTGCTGTGTCAGTGTCCTGAAGACCCTCAATTCTGTCTGTGCTTTCCAAATTCTACCCACTGGGCTGCTGTTGGGGTGTTCTGCCAAGTACTTTCTGATATGAACAGCATCTGAATTGCCTCTATTCTTCAGGCTTCTTAAAGAGCCCAACCAAAACCAAATGTAGTCAGCAGCTTCTGATGTAAGTTTATTAATGTTTGGACGTATAGCAACATTCCCATTAGATGCCTTATTTGAAAGAAGGTGCAGTGATGACTGTTCCACCATTTCTGTGCACCGTTATGTGGTATATTTGTGTGGTTAGCGATGGTAAATGCCAATCTAACATTGCGGATTTCAAGGCAGTGACTGTTGATGTGACTGGCAGAAACATAAAACATTTCCAAAAATGTCTTTCAGTTTTGGGGTACCTGTATATGCCAAAGATCTGATGTTTAGAGGTCTGATACTTGGCATTTCTCACAACCTGACTCCTATATATGTGTATGAGGCACCATTAGTATTTGGACTGTTCTAGAAATGAAAAGATAGATGATTGTTTTTTGTTTTGGTGGGTTTTCTTCCTCTCCTGTTTCTGTAACTGACAACCTGAAATCCTCCCCCACCCCCTCAGGCCAGTAACCTTGTCTTCTATAGTGGAGCCTGTACTTGACCTACTCAGGGTCTAGAAACCAAGATTGGAGGTGACAGCCACCACTCCTTACTCTTCACATCACCAGTTTCTCTTGCTCCTCTTTCACTTTTTGCAGCTCCTTCCCGGAGGCAGAGCTAACCCACTGCTGCTTGTAGCAGGGTACTTCCCTTGGAGGACTGGAACTGCAAACAAAACATTTAGTCTACATGTGATTGTTTGGATTTCTAATCTGATGAAACCTTGCTCCAGATTCTCCCTGGAGGAAATGAAGCAGGAAATGGCATTTTCTCCATTTCCTTTACCTCAGCGTCACCCTGTGCATCATCTGATGAGATAATACTGTGCTTTGAGAAACACTTAGGGGATTTTTTTTTTCCCCTAGGCTTTTCTCCTGACAAATGTAGGGTCTGTCAATCCTTCCCATTTATTTCCCTTGAAAGTGTGAATTATAAGAACATTCACGTTTTTTATCTAAGCAGATTACAGACATTGGATGTACAGACATCAATTTATTATACTTTTCTTCCACAGTATTGATTAATAGGAAACTATCTCCATTGTGTAGGCCTAGGTTCTGGAAAAGGCCATTTTATTCTCAAAAACAATCCACTCAAACTCTAAATGTATAGCTATGCTATCATGGTGTATTTTATTCAAAGGAGGTGGGAAAGAGGAAATTCTTGCTGCTTTAAACCTTACTGTGGTTTTTTTGCATATCTCCTTGAGTCAGATCTCGAAGACGTAAACGAGTCAGTCCCTTCAGAGGTACCATTTTAAATCAGATGGTGAAATACGTTTTAAACAAGTAACAAATGTGCAGTGTATGCCTTCAAGTAACTGAATCTTAAAAATCAGTAATAATTTCATCCTGAAATTAAAATCTCAATGGGAGTTCATCTTCAGTGGCCTTGTCTACCCATCTGTTTTGTCGCTTGTGACATGGGTCATATGTGGCAGGGTTCAAGCCTGGCTTGATGCCCGAGGAGCTTCTGCTCTGAAGGGAACAAGCGAAAACTCCAAGTCCCTGAAGTAGGAGGAGAGCCAGGGGGAGGCAGACCTTGAAGAAGCTGAAGGGACCATTGGATCCCTTCCTCGAGTCCCAAAATATCTCCTTAGTGGTTCACCACCAACAGATGGGAAGACAGATCCTCTAGTCACTGTGACAGAGTTAAGAGAGTGAAAAAAACATGTAGCACACCTTGCATTGTTTAAAAAGCCTGGTCTGTCTTTCATGGTATTGTTCCCTGCACATCTCGAAGCCAAGGGTATGGCTTGTGTCAGGACTTGAAATTTATCGGCTCACCAGCTTGGTGGGGTCAGGAGGCAGGAAAGCTTGTTGTGGTGTTCAGGGATAGCAGTATATCAGGATGTAAAAGAAGAAAGAAAAGAGCCTTATCCCATGTATAGGTGATTGTAAGAGTGCCAAGCTCTTCTCCGACTGGAGGGAATACTCCTTGTGGGATGCTGTGGCTGGACCTTCCCACAGGACTCAGTCTGCAACTTCCTCTGACTACTGAATGCAAGCAAGGGGGAAATCTACCTTTCCTGTCAATCAGAGCTTCCCCAAGTATCAGCAGAAGGACAAAATTGGCAGGATTCTTGTCAGTTTTGCTGCTGCCCATAGGGTACTGATTATCATTAATGAGTCTTATTGATTTCACTGTGCGTCTTCTTGGGAACAACAGGAGAAGCCTGTCTGCAGACTCAGAAACACAGCGCGGCAGTGGGTCATATTTGGAAAGTTATCTGTGCAGTCACAAGGGCTGGGGGTTTTTTGTTGTTGTATTGTTCAAATTAAAGGCTAGATTCTGCAGAAGCTGATGATTTTGAGAGCCACATCCTTCCCCAGTCTCATCAGGAAATCATTCCACTTACCACTGGTGAGTAGGTGAGTGGGTTTCTCAAGCCCTCACAGAAGCTGTATTCTCAGCTTCAGGAGAGGGAAGGAGTTGTAATGTGACAAGAGTCTCTCGGGGATCTCTGGGTCTGATGCATTCAAGACAGCCTGGATTTTGTTTGTTTTGGTATGGGGTTAGCTCTGACTGCTGCATTGCTCCACCCACAAGGACGGTGCTCTTTGCCCTGTCTTCTTAGTAGCAATCCTTGTTGTAAGGTGTGGAAATTAAATCTCCAGATACAAAGCCTTAACTGAAGGGCAGTATGTGTAAGGATTCCCCCTTTACCTAGACATTATGTCTCCAGCTCATCCTCCCCCCACCCCTCAGCCCTGGCAAAGGAATGCCAGCAAAAACAAGTGCTGTTTGTTTGTTTGTATTTTGTTATAAAACTGAAAATAGGAAAGTTACTGTTTTTTTTTTTTTTTTTTTTTTTTTTTTTTTTTTAATAAAACAGATGTTTCCCAACAGTTTTTCCCTCTTGGTTGAAAGCCCCTAATTTCTGTCAAAACACCCATCAGGCAGTCACTCTTTAACTAGCTGTACTCAGGCCGACAGTGGCATCCTGTTGCCTGCACCGTTTTGAGTCCACAGGGGGTTTGCAGCTCCCAGAGTAGCTCAGGAGCACTTGGGAAATCCCAACTCCATCCTCTCCCCACAAGTTGTTCTCTTTACTTGTAAAAAACTAATAAGGAAACAATCTCCCCTCACAGATAGCCCCTTTTTAAAAATAGACGCTGTTTCCTCTCCCTGCCCTCCTCGTTTCAGGGTTGTGAACGGCAGTGTCTCCACACGGCAGTGATGGCAGCCCAGTGACATTTATCCTTCCGTAATCAGTTAATTGGGCCAGCCCTCTGCCTTTCAGCCGGCACTTCTTAGGAACACAACGGATTTCTGAACTGTGAGAACTTTGCTTTGAAGGGACAGCTTGATCCTTAAGCCCATTAGCCAGATGCCAGCCCTGGCTGGGGCGATGATGGGTAGCTCCAGGCACGGCCAGCTGCCCGTTGTGCACTGCTGGCTGCGTCCTTCCACAGGACAAACCTGGTCCACAGGGCTGGGAACTGGGGTCTGAGGAGAGCCGGTTTCCCCTCAAAGATATCTCCCCTGCACCGCAGAGGAGGGTTTTAGCCCCCTTGGCAGCCTGAGGTGTGGGACACAGCTAGGGGCACGATGCCAAGCCTGCTGGCTCACTGCTCTGATCTGGTGTGGCAAATCCCCTTCTCCTAGGTTCCTGAGGGTAGCTGTGGTCATGGCAAGTGCTTGGAAAACTTTCCACATCATTTACAAATCTGCCCTCGGAGTGAGGTCATCTTATAAAGTCTGTTTAAAATTTAAAAAAAACAAAACCAAAACGTATAAAGTGGAAACATTCCTTTACTCCCTCATCTCCTTATCTCTCACTTGAAAGTAAAGGAAGTAGAACATTTTAAAGCAGCTTTGTTTCTGTGGATTAAATGAATTGAAATACAGCTTCTTCCTCCCTTGATTTTCTGCCCTCAGCCAGGTAAAGAGCTGGTCCATTGAAATATTGACTATCATTAGTCTGAATTTGGATTTTTTTCATCTCTCGATGAAGCACTAGATCTTTTTTTGGTTACCATCAACCCTCTGTCATAGCTGTTCTGTGTAACACTTCCCCTTTGATATGACAATGACTTTGTACAGGGGAAGGACCTTTACCAGAAGAAGAATTGTTTCAAGAATTGATGAAGGGTGAAAAAAAAAAAAAAAAAAAAAAAGAAAAGGAAAATGGAAAGGCAGCACACCTTGGCAAATAGACGAAGGTGGAGGGAGGCGGCTCTGTGAAGGTGGCGGAGAGCATTGCTAACAGGCCAGCTTAAAGCCCTCTTAACAATGTGCTGTTGCTCTCCCCCGCTCATCCATTGATTTCCTCCTGCCCTCCATAGGCCTGGCTGCAGTTAAACCTTGTGTCCTCTACGTGATGCTGAACCGAATCAGATTTTGCTTTTAGTTGTTCGATCAAATTTTCCTTCCTTGAGCTTAGAAGGCACACTTGGGACTTTATAGTAATTGCCTCCCCACGCTGAACTGCTGATACCTTTATTGGATTGGCGTAGGGTTTCAGAGGACTGTGTTTAACATGCAGTGAGCCGCAGCAATGCAAACAGCTCCAGTGTTTAAACAAGCATCCATTAGGCCAGGAAACAAGACAGTGCCAGCCCATTTGGTGCTCTTTAGAGCTGGCAGCTTAAGGGGAACCGTGCAGCAGGGCTTGCTTGGGGG
>NW_020799099.1:34107371-34121307 GCF_003259725.1 Athene cunicularia
CCCCCTCCATGTAACTAATAGAAAGTGAAGGTCTGAGATAGGCAAGTTAGGAAGCAGATACATACCCGTACATGCAAACATCTAGTCTGTGGCACCCTCAGAAGTTCACCAGTGTGTCCAGAGCTCAGCCCAATTTACAGAAGCTGCAGTGTGGTGTATTGGTTGGGTGTTTGCTGGGAGACTGCAAGGAAATTCAGGCTCAAAGGACTTACATCCTCAGAAATAAATGGGGACTTTGGTGAGAAACCAGTGGCAATTTAGAAAGCGTGATGTATTTATTCACTGACAACAAAAGGGAATTGTTCATTGTCTGAAAAAAATCTGCTTTCTTTAAAGGTGGGTCTGAAAAATGGAGTCACCCAAAAATAGACCAAACTAAAAAAGTGCCAAACTGATTAAAACGCTGAGTTTGCAGGCCAAAGCTTTATTGTTGCCAGCTCCAGGCCAAGGATCGCCAAGGGCACGCGGGCTGCCTGACCTGCTGCCCTCTCCGAGTCCCACGGGGCTGAGGTGAGCACAAATGTCCTACCCCTGAGCCGGTCTAATTTCCTTGTAGCATGTGGAAAACTTGGAAAGCAGCTAATTTTGTTTGCAGAATTATGTAAGACTTTTTTAAAGACTTCTGCTCTATCTGGAGTACAAGCCCTGAGCAGTGATTACCAGGAGCTGTAGGCTGGCCTGGCTTTACCGGGTTCTCTTGCTGTTTCCTGGGTATTAGCTGCAGACCTTTTTCTTGCAACCACATGTGTCAATATTTAACTCCGTTCACTGGAGCTATTTGGATACATCACTACTGGCATGGAGAAGTCTTCAGGACTCATCAGTTTAACCCACCAAGTGCTGCAGCTGTTTTAACTGCTGCTGCCCTGCTGCTCAGAGATGGATCAAGGTGGCTCATCCCGGGCATGGCTTGGTAATTTGTTCACCAAAAAGCATCTCTGTAGGTTTGTGAGAAATGAGCTGGGGGGGGGGGCAGGCGGAACTTGCGACTGGGGACATGTGCAAAGCTCATTAATATCTCATTATGTTCGAATTGCAGTCTCCCAGCAGATTGGCATTAACGTGTGATGTGCTGGAGGAAGGGGCTACAGGAGAGCGGCAGGGATATTTTAAGCAAGCTTCTTTTTTTTTTTTTCTTTTTTCCTTTACATTGAAGAAGCGGAAAAAATAGTGTGCGCAGGGCAAGGCGCCAGCAAACCACGATGTTTTGTGCATCAGCCCAGTACAGTACACTTCATCAAACAAGAACAGTGCTCAGTTTGCCTTATCATAGTACCCACTAGCATCTTTCAGTATTTCTAATAAACCTCCTTTATTTTCAGGAGGGCTTAACTGAGCTGTAAAATTTGGCTCAGTGTGAAACTTCCAACATTGAGGATCTCAGCTCAGGATTAATTCCCCCTACTCCCAACTGGACAGAGTGGGGAGTCTGGGGGGTACTTCAACATTTTGATCCCTTCTGTAAGTTTGTAGATAGAATGATGTCTGAAATACTTTTTCTCATGCTCCTATACTGAAATAGCTTTTGTTTTATCCTTAACTGGAGCATTACAGTCATTAGCTTATCAGCTGATAAGCTGCAGTCATTAGTTTATCAGCTGACATCAGTGCCTGTACTGGATTCTGCAGGACCACATACATTTTTCTGATAAAATCTTGGCTGCCATGTTACTGGGAAAATACCCATTAGTTTTAGGGCCAGTTATTCCTTGACTTTCTGTATCTGAGCGTATAAATCCTCTCAGAAAGTAAAAGGCAGCTCCCAGCAATGGCTTATCCAGAAAAAGAACAAAACAGTGAAGGACTTTACGTAGCAGACTCTCCTCCTTGTGCTCCTAGTTACTGAGTTGCATGATTTATCTCAGTAAACTTCCATTGAGAAGACTGGAGTCACAAGAGGGACAGAGAATATACTTCTTTTGTACTCTGCAGCACTGGGCTTTCATGCAGAAGTGTTTTACTGACACATACCAATGAAACCTATGGGTTTTGCTTTTCTGCATACAAAAATCATTTTAATAGGTGTTGTATTTGAGGAGACATTTATAGCCAAACTGTAAGAAAATTCTTCTTCTTCAACTCCTTTTGTGCTACATGAGCAAAACAACGGTTAAATTAGCTCTCGCTCTTATGAAAGGCTTGCAGGCCCATAGATCTTGGTTCAGACTGCATATTATGTTTGAACTTTATTGCCCAGGCTATTTGTTATGTGTTTATCCTTCCTAGTAAACTTTCTTTTGCTTTTATGGAACAATATTGGAGCCCTCCAGTGGCCAAACTAATCATTCTGACGAATGGAGTTCAAGTTCTGCCAAGGAGGTTGATTTTTTTCCTTACCTATTAAAAAATTAATTTGATCATCTTTTTTATATTTGGAATGTATGTGGAATTTATTTGAATCACAGCATCATATGTGAAAGCTAAGGAAAGGTATGAAAAAGAATAAATAGTCTCTTTGCGTATCTAGGATCTCCATATGTTTATTCTTCTGTATTTTCAAAAATTAAATGAGTCGATTGTTTAAATAAATTCGGTTAGATTACATTTTCTGAGAGGATCCCATTATGCATATGAAGCAGAGAAAATACATTTTGAGTATCATGACAATTCACATTTTCTTAAGTGACTCTATCAGTGCTGTAACTTTTTATCTATGATGTGGCTGGTCTGTTCTCTAGCAAAGCCTGATTTTTGTACATGACATTGTCATTCGTATCAGGGGCCTGGGCCGGTTGAAGATTTCGGCCTCAAGGCTCCCTCGTCTGCTGTTCCCGCTGGTGTCTTTCACTTTCCATGGCCTTTCACTGTGATACCCACTCAGTGTATGAAATAATCTATTTTATTTATATTGTATGCCTTGGATATTAGTAAGAAGAGTTCTCCTTATAAAGAATGTTAAGAGCCTCTAAGAACTAAAATCGCTTACTTATGCCTTCTCTTGTTTGGTATGACAGTTCTTCCTTTAAGTTATCAAACTGCAATAATAATCTTTAGAAGCCCAAAATCAGATAGGTAGGTCATGATTATGTTGGAGCTGGGAGTTTTGGAAGGATGTGAGAGATGACCAGGGGAAGAGGAGAAAGTATGGTCATTTGTTTATCTTTTAATAGGATGACCGCAGTCTGGCATTCGGTCCATGTTCAAAAAGCAGTTAAGCAAGTGCTTAAGGTTGTTATTCCTGCACCGACCGCTCTTTATTTAGGAGTCACTGGAAATGAGTTTGTACCACTTCGCGTTGTATAGCTGCAGCTTTATAAAATCATGTATCATCATCAAAATGCTTCAGAATGAGAACATTCAAAAACTGGTAGAGGAAGTGTTCTGTTTCGGGGTTTTTTTTAGTAAAAACCTTCTAAGTAGCTTTTCTTCTGCAGGCACTGTTGGTATAAGAACAATTGTACTGGGTCATCTCAAAGGGGCATTTAGCCCAATGTCGTCTCTGCGACAGAAGTCAGTAAGCAGAGTGTAAGGAACAGAGAGTCAGCCTTCCCTGGCATGTTCTCCCATCTTCCAGCCATCACAGGTGTAAGAACAACTCGCTGAGCCCATCTGTGAGCAGTTTGCTTTTGCAGCCCCCTGAATACATGAAGAAGGTTTCTTCTTGTTCTTGAAGGGTGGGGTGAAAATGACAAAAGCCAAGAAACAGTTGCAGCAGAAACTTCTTACTTGCACTGTAGATAGGGGCAGGTTATGCAAATTCCTCTCATCGACAATAGCTGGAATTCCTGAAGCAACCCTAGGCATTGTTTCCTTTCATGTTTTTTATGTGAATTTGAGAATTGCTGGAGGAGATGGATGCCCAGCTCCAACTGACTCTTTGAGGAAACAGCTAATGAGGTCGTTTTTTCTCATGGCTTTTCCCAAGGCCTGTAGACACCAGCAGAGCTGGGAAGAAAGCAGTCAGGTAGATGGGGAGAGCCTGATCGCTGAATATGAATATGCACTGAGGGCGGGAGCAAGAAGGGGCCTTGTAACTGTCAGAAGGAAGGCTGATGCTCTGGAGCCACTTTGCCTTCTGCAGCCACATAACTTATGTGTGAGGCTGTTGAGACATGAACTGTGAAAATATGGGAAATGGTGACAGGAGAGGAAAAAGGATGGGGCTATGCAAGGGGGGAGCAAATGTTCCCCACCTGTCTGATGCACATTTCATACCCAGCTGCCCAAAGCCTCCCATCACCACACAGAGCTGCTGCCACTGTTGCTAGCTTGCCACTTGATTGTTGTAGCCTCCTCTGATGGCTGCTGCCACCCAGATGAGAGCTTCAGGGATCTGGCAGAGCTGTGGTAAAGCAGAGGAAGCAGAGACCAGTTGTAGCTCTTAGCCCCTCAAGGGGCAGCAGCATGAGATCAGCTTTATCCCCAGGGGCTCCTGCCTGTGTGCCTTTACTAAGAGAGGTTGGAGTGTAAGCTGGAATGCCAGAGCGCACAGGCTGGCTGTAGCCCTGCTGTGCTGAGACGGCGAGGCGAATCTGTATGGTTCTGTGGTTTAGTCTGAATCCTTGTGGTCTGAACCTCTGCTAGACAGTGGCTGCATGGAGAGACGGCGTTCCCGAGTAGGGCGCTGTGCCCTGCTGTGTTCCCCCCGCAGCTCCGTAGGGAGCCTTTCACCCAGTACCCATTTAGTAGCTTGCTGTCCGGTAACATTTCCAAGCTCTATGCGGACAGAACATCCTTGGGTAGTTTATGCTGTTGTACAGAGGCACAGGGAACACTTGAGGGGAAAAATATCTGCTCTAGTTTCAGGCATTGCAGTCCTTTCTCATTAGCAGGGAGAGAAGGCTGGCACTACTTTACTGATGAGTCAGGAAAATCCTCTCTGTTTGCAGTGTCAGATGCTTCTAAGACAATTATTGTGGGTCTGAATTTGGAGTTTGGCAATACAGCTTTGGTTTTGGCAAAAAAAAATTTTAAAATAGTGGTGACTTACATCCCCAGACATACTGAGACCATGGTCTCCTTCAAATCCTACAGCCACCAGGACCCACAATATTCAAGGTTGGTTCTTGGCCTCTTGTCTTCCACCTGGCATTGAAGAAAGTCAGTCTTGGGCAGCTGTGCATTTTAAAGCTGGGCCCTTAATGTAATTCTGAAATATGCTAATTGCCAGGCTTTTGTTTTCATCTGACAGTTTTGAAAAGCTTAGAAGAAAGGAGGAAAAATAAAAGAGTATTGTAAATAGCCCTAGGAAAAACCTCAACCTGCTGCCCATGTAATTTCCTTTAAAAACAAACTTTCATACTGTGCGAAGCTTTATCACACAGCGGATTTGCACACAATCCTATATGCCCTATATCTACATGATTTTCCATAATTTCTTAGGCATGCTTACTCTTTATTAAAGTTGTTACTAAGGTTACTACAACTTATTTAAGAAGGAAGAAGTGCTTGCTTACCCCAAAGCTTGTCTTATATTTCCCTGCTATCTGTACATCTAATTAAAAATACTTTTTTTTCTCTCTACGGACTTTGATTAGACCATCATGGTTATAACACTACTATTTATCTGGAATTTAAACTCACACACTCTCCTGCTACCTCTCCCCTTATCCTTGCCTCTTTTAAATAATCCAGAAGTGATTAAGCATGTAACTAAGCAAGAACTTGGAGCTGCACAACCTTCTTTCCCTTGGCGCTACAAGAAAGTAAGACTCTTTCCAAGAGCAAATGTAATATTATAATTATAGGCCAAACTATGAAGATTTCAAGCTTTTTTTCTTAGAGTTTAGTGAGACAAAACTGAAGCCTGACCCACGCAGACAGAAATCTTTATTAAACGCAGATGTCAACAGCAGTAGCATGTAATTAGTGTCCTAATTGTGACTGGGCAAATAATGTTGGTGGCTTGGGGAGAGTCCAGACGCAGGCATCTGACTGTGGATGCCTCTCTTTGAGCTAGTTACCGAGGCTCCCTTTAAGGTCAGTGAAAAGAAAAAGACACTTCTAGAGCATGATTTATCTCATTCCTATCTCAGCCTGGTATAGGAGATATGAATTGCATCCTTAAGACTGGAATGAATCGACTTGTTCTTGCCTGCAACTTTCTTAGGGTGCCTACAGGAGTTCCCAGGCTCTTTCTGGCTCTTTCTGTCCTGTTCATAGCTTTCCCCCCTACCTGCCCCCTCCGCTTTCTTTTTCCTGAATAAGAAAAGAAGGAAAAGCAAAAGCACCTATGGATCTGAGAAGAGACAAGGTATTTTATATTCCCGTTGGCTGGGCACAGGATTTGGGAGGTTTGAGTCCAATTCTAACCCGGTCACTGACTTCATATACAGCTTTAGGCGAGCTTCCTGCTGTTTTCTTAAGTGAAATGCAGTGGCTCAATATATGTTTGTATGTTTGCATCTGAATGACAGACACCATTTAAGTGCTAAGTGATAGTTTGCAGGTTTTTTGTTGGGTTTTTTTTTTGACACACAAATAGTTTTTTCGGTTTGGTTTTGGTTGGTTGGTGGTTTGTTGTTTGGTTTTTGTTTGGGTTTTTGGTTTGTTTTTTTTTTAATTCAGCCCACCTCTGTTTTACTCTGAGACCAAAATTCACATAATTCTGATAGCAGCCCAACAGTACTTTATCTCCAGACTTCGATTTCCAGAACTGAAAGTGCCTTAGTATTAGGTGGCTCATCAGCCCTACAACAGGAGAAAAAGGTTGGAATGAGAAGTCTTTTAAGAAGGAAAATAAGGTTAGTGGAAGCCTATTATATGAATTCACAGCTGGCTTATGGTGTATTTCTATGGCTTATCTAACAGGAAACTATGATGGCTTGTGCTTCATACCTCCAAGGGGTTTAGGAAAGAGCTGTAGTGTTCTCAGTGACTCAGTCTTACCTACAGCATCTAACAATAGCAAATGCTTTTTTGTCACCTTGTGTTTCTTTGACACTGTTAAAGGCACAAACTCAGTGGTGAATGGGACTTGAAGTCTAAATTTATTTGGATTAGCTGCTAATATATGCTTAGTGTGCGTAGCAACCCATGTGAGTATCATGGACAGAAACTACATGTGCATGTGTGCACGTGTGTGGAAAATGCAGGGATTTTTCTGGCCAGCAAAAGAAAAAATTTAAAAAACTGTGTTGTGCACAATGGGCATGTACGGACATATGTAGCATTATGAGTTGCAGTTCCTTTCCTTGGAGGGTTGTTTTCAAAATACACAAATAGATAAAAGTGCCTGATAGTATACTGGTGCACGGCCACAACTAGCTGGGAATTTGACTTGTCTAGCAGAGCGCTGACCACCTTTCTCCTTGTCTTCTTTTCCGTTTGTATGGAGACATCTCAAAGCCTTACACACCTTCGGGATTCAGTCAAACTTTTCCTGCCGTTGCTACAATGAGTTCAACCCCCCAACAGCTAGCATCTTGGGGAATTTGCCTGTAGACAGGCTGTTGCTGCTGTATTCTGAAGCACTGTGTTACTTTAGACAAGCTCTGAGTAGACCTGAGCACCTTTACTAATAGATGGCTTAAGAAGGTAGAGCTTTGTTTTCCCCATAACCATAGCTAACACTTTTCCAAAAGCATTCAGTGATAAGATTCTCTTGTGATGAAGTATCTTCAACCTTCAGGTAACAGCTTTTGGAGGACAGAGCAGACAAGTATGGGATGTCTATTCACAAGACTCTGGTTCCTGCTGAGGTGGGCCCTTGCCCACCTGTCAGTGTAGTTCCTTTAAATTGAGCACAGGCACCTTTTTTTTCTTGACATCACTCAGACATCAACAGAAGGAAGGCTCTAGGCCAGATGATTTTACAGTTACTGCTGGCATTTGCTCCTGGCAAGCACCTCTTCTAGGTGCTTTGCAGCTCATTGCCCACCACTGGACACATACCACACCTGTGCCCACCTTGGGTGTCATCACGTGACAAGCAAACGTTTATTTGCACTGTTGAGGAAGGTACTGGGGACACTGGGAGAAATGGTCCATGCTGCCCACTGTAAGGGCAGGAAAGCCAGGAGCAAACAGTATGAATTGCTTGGGCAGGTTTCCCATGGCTGCTGTCTTTGCTAGGTTCTCCAGGTATGTGTAGGGAGTGAAGAGATTCACCAGATTGCAACAAAGTGCATCCTTTTTAGGATCTGTCCTTTGGCAAAGCATGAAGCCAGTGCACGTGTGCAAATCAACTACACTATGTATGTATAGTCAGACTAGTGGTGGGAGAGGAGGTTTATCCTGAGTTGGAGACAACTGCTGTAGATTAAATAAGGAAAGTAAGACCTGAGTGAAGGTCTTGGTCTGATGTTGCTTTTCTTTGCATAAACCATTCTTTGTATTTTAGGTTGCTTAGGGTACTCAAGGTGAAGGTATATGCTGAATAAGGGACTTCATTTGCTTAAAATCTCTTTTCTTCTTCTTTACACTTCATCAGTAGACTTAAACAGTACATTTGCAGTTCACCCCACACAGCAGGTCTAGCCTTGGGACTCTGTGACTCTGATAATTGCTCCCTGATCTGGGAGGCCAGACATCAGTTGTTGTTACATGCCTTTGTGGGACCCAAGGTCAGCTTGAGGTGAAGGTACTGAGGCAACAAAGAAGTAAAGTTTGTATGGTTTGCTTGGCCATATTTAGGGCAAAGCTGCTATTCAGTGCTGTCTGGCATTTGGTGTGTGGCAAATAGCTCTCAAATTGTGCTTAGAATAATTCAGATCGTGTCTGGGGCATCCTGTACAATTCTTTGACTCCTTGAGTCTTCACAGATCTTCAATGATCCTGCCTTCTTTTTTTTTTAACAGTGCTGGCTATAACTTTTATTGAAAGCAAAAAAGGAATGTAAAGAAGAGTTGTTCTATCAGACTTGGTCTCCATCTCTGAAGAAATTTTGGTGCAGAAGAAGTGATCTTATCAATGGACCCCTAACTCCCAGTGAACTTAACAGGAGCTGAGGGCTTCAGCACCTCATGACTGGGCTATGGGTTTAGTACAGGAGTGCTACAAAACTGCTGCTGCATGCATTCTTTTAAATAGATATGCAAAGGCAAGGCAAACAAGAAGTTTCTAGCATTGCTCTTTGTTCCTAGAGATGGATCAAGCTGATTGTGCTGATCAGGGAACTGTTTGGGTGAAGGAAAAAGCCAGATCCATTTTGGATGTTTCTGACATCTTTTCTATTTTATAATTCTCAGTTAGTTGTTTGGGTTTTTTATGGTCTGTAGTCTAGCACAATTCTACTTCCAAATCCATCTGTCCCAAGTTGGTTTTTTTTTCCTTTCCCCAAATGACATGGCTCAAGAGCATAATCAGAATTAGGACTTCAAAAAAACATGAGTATCACTTCATGAACATGCAAAAGATTAATTTCACTCCCCCTTCCCCCCATGCTTGGGTCTCCTTTGCAATGCCTACTGTGCTTTTGTTTAATCTGTTCTTAGATAACTACACTCCTTTAAAAGTACTTTTCCTTGCAAAGAAACCTTCAGGTCACCTACGTCCTCAGACAAGCTGCACAGCCAGGCACGAGGGACAGCTGGGGAAGAGGAGGCAGGCTTATGGACACAAGCTCTGGGAAAAATTCACCATTTTGTCTGCAGCACAGTATAACTTGTCCCATTGTTGATTCACAAGATTTTTCTTTTCTGTGTGTTAGTTGTGAAAATCTGTTAATTCTGATCTTCAAATGGAAGTTTCATTTACACTGATGTCACCCCAAGAGGGTGACTAAACTGTGTGAGCTTGAACAGGTACAGTGTACAGACTGGCTCTCATTTCCTTCCTTTTCTGATAATATCAAACACTTTGCTTCGAAAAGTGTGAACTTGAACTTAATCATGTGGGAGAATCCCTGAAATTATTTACCCCACATTGATTTGAGGAACTGGAAGATGCTCTTTCATGCAGATCAGGGATAAGTAGCCATGTTGATGTGAGGTAGTGGTTGTTGGGAGTTAACACCAGTGAAATGAATGGGAGATAATCATACCGCTTCTGAGTTCAGCCTTCTGACAGCTTGCTATCGGTCTTTCAGAGATCATACGCTTAGACAGGCTTTGGTAAAAAAAGAGGTTGAATAAAGCTCATAGTCCATGGAAACCAACAGTGTCATTGGGGGAGTACTGTCATGCCTTCACCATCCCTTGTCTCATCTGTCTGCTTCTTTGGAGTTTCTCCAGGAATATTCTGGAATATTGTATTATGCATGTAGATAGTGCCATGGCAGTACTTTGCATGCAACTGGAAGGTAATTTGCTTGCTCTAAGCACAGGAAGGGCTTCTCTCTTCCAGCAGTTAAGATTTCAGTCTGTGGTTCTGAAGCCATAAACAGAGTTTACATCCTACCAGTGCCTTAGTAATGAAGGAAAGCAGAGGCTATGTCAGAGAGCTGCTGCTCCTTTGCAGAGCACAAGAACACTTTCCTATCCCAAATGCCCCTTCACTAGGCAGGCAGGGCACCACCAGCACACTTGGCTAGTTTGCTACAACTTGTGCCTATCCAAGGATGAATTGGGGCAAAATTTTCCCTAGGAGATTGTTTCTAGTGTCACATGCAGTTTAAAGAGCTAGTGAGTAGTGAGTGAGTAGCTACGGTGCATGTGCAACAACACTGGATGTGTTGCTTTGCTGCTTCTTAATTTAAAACACAAGAGGTTCCTGCATTTCTTTTCTACCCTGATTTGCAGGAGTTCTTCAGGAGGCACAGCTTTAATAATCTACAGTGTCTGCTTTTTATCATTAGCTTCTCTCCTGTCCAGATACAAAGCAGACTGGGAATGTTTTCAAAGGGTGAAGATTTATCAGCACAACTCCCAGACAAGTCAATTAGAGGCTGCCTGACTAAATCCTCATAACACGCTTTGAAAATGTAGCTCCTGCCGTCTGCGAGGACAGTTGCAGGGAGAGTGTAGCTCGGCTGTTTGGTGTGAGAGACACGAGTAGGCACTGCCAGCTAAGTAGTTTAGCTCTCAGGCTTCTTAGCACCTTCATTAAGACTTTTGCACAAACGAGGAATGCTGGCACTCTCTAAAACAGGAGGTTACTACTTTGCCAGTGTTTATCCTATTGGGCTAATCTGGGATTAAATTGGATGGACCTGAAGGGAAGGAAACCATGTAGATCATACAGAGCAAGAAGGCTGTCTGATGATGTCGACAGCATTGCATCCGTGAAATAATTTGTGCTCCAAAGTCCAGTTAGACTGGCTAATAATTTTGTATTAAGAAAATGAATTACATCCATTGCCTGTGTTTTACTCGGAGCTTCCCCAGCAACCTTGCGTGCCAGATCTCCTCAGATGTGTGTCATTTAGTGTCTTTGCGTTCAAATTTTAGTTGGAGTTGTGTAGAGAAAGAGACAGAAATTGTGAAATAAAAATATGTTAAAGGCAAACTGGAATTGATATATGATATGTGCACTTGTGCTTCAGAAGGATCATGCATTTTTCCCCAGCCTGTTCTAGACACATACAATTTCAGCAGCATAGCTGGTACTTTTTTTATATATTTCTCCACTAATTTTTGTACAGATTTCTTCACTCCTGCATCCCTCACTAACTAGGCATTCTCCACAGTGTTCATTTTGTACAGCAGAATGTCTTTCTGGCAGCAATGCAATGGTGTGGTTTAAAAGACTGCAATAACCATCAGTAAAGATATACGTGCTTATCTTTTTTATTTTGATGAAATCAATACATGCAGAGCTAGAAGTCCTCTTCTCACACAACCTGAGCAATGGAAATAAAAAGTTCTTCAGTCTGCGATGACAATAAATGTGATCAGGCAGAGTGAAACCATGGAAGAATCTACCTCTCTCCATCTCTACAGAAATGTGTCTCCTTCCTTTTCTTGCTCATCCCTCTCTCTTAACTCTGATGAAAGGTCATGCCAGTTCTTGCTTTTCTTGAGCTGTTTTGGCACACATCAGCATCTTCACCTGGCTGACTGAGGACAAGTAGAATCACAGTGTTTGCCTGGTCTGACATTGCTAGTGCTGTTGCTGTTTTGCTCTCACCCAGGGCCTTTTCTGTTACCCTTCTTCCCTGTCCTCTGCTTGACCTCTCAGCGTGTTCCAGTTCCTGCTGGTGGCTGGGAGCCTGACAGCTGGCTGGGGCTGGGAGCCCCCGTGAGGGCCCTGCCACACCTCTGCGCTGCTTGCTTTGCGTCCAGACAGCCTGTACTCTCTACTCTTGAGGTGCTTGAGAGTGCAACCCTTCCTGCCTGACCAGCCCGGCTAAAATGGGAGGAAGTGGATCATTTTCCTCACTGTTAGCTCTTTCAGGTTCAACTGGTGCCCTGAGCATCTTTTACTTCTGATCATTAACAGGAGTGGGTTTGTTCCCCTGATGACTGTTCACACAGACAAGGGCGATGACAGTCCCCAGCAGCCCTCAGCAGCTTGGGTATCAGGCAAAGGTTTGACCTCCTTCAGGAGGCAGAGGTTACTCTGTGAGCCTGCAGAGTTGAACAGGTTACTGGCTGGGTTGGCAGAACAAGATTTTACCAACTTCAAACAGATTTCACAATGTGAATTTCCTGCGTATTTGAATCATTGCCCTGGCCAGCAAGAACTGGGCAGGCAGGCCCAGCATGGAAGAGCACAGCATGAGCTTTAAGTGAGCAATTGCGATCCAAAATCAATTTGCTATGTCAGGCTTCATCCTGTGAGTTAGCAGGTGTCGGTGCGGTGCTTTCAGCAGCGTGAGGAAATCTCAGTAGTAGGGGAGTGGTTTGATGCATGAAATACTTTCATTTGTTGGAAGCAGTGGTATGTGACCCACCTCCGCTTTGCTCGGCCACTCGTCTGAGGTCAGCTCCAACTTGGCTTTTGAAATGCTGTCCTGCACTCCTCACCATCTCTGGGTGACATCTGCAGCAAGTGTCATTAAAAGGCCACTGTGGAGCTGATGGACTTCAGACACTGGTCACAAGATGTGGTTATACCTCAGGCAGTGGTGCCCTTTGGCACTGTTGACTTTTTAATGGCACTTTCAGAATTGGTACAGCAAGGAAGGATGTGCAAGAAACAAGGAATCCTTTCAAATGTTGAAGCTGAATTGCTGGCATGCAAATGGCAATACTGATTATTCCTTATTGATCTCGGATGTGGTGGTTATGGACATTACATCTTTGCCTAGAAGAGCAGTCACCTCAAATCTGGTGCTTAGTGTTATTACACAGCAACCCCTGGGACACTTGCTAAGTTGTTAGGATTTGAGTGCAGCACAAGAAGTTAAGAAGCAAAACTTAACTCAGTCTTCAGGGTGCGGGCTGGAGATGGCTGAATTGGGGTGGTGTTTGTCATGAGCACTCCCTGTCAGAGGGGGGGGGGGTCGGTCAAGATCTATCTGGAGAAGTTCAGTGAGAGGAAAGAAGAAGAAAGGTGGGGCAAGCTCAGGAGCACCTGGAAGAAGAGGTGCTAAGCCAGACAGACTGATGAGAGGGAGAGTGGAAGTCCTGCAGGAAGGGCCGGGACTGAATAGAAGAAGCCATAGAAGGGAACCGAGGCCCATTGGAATATGGACAGCTGGTGGACCAGACTGTGATTTGGTGTGAGGAATGGAAAAGATCAATTTTTATTTTTAACAGCAAGAGTTACAGAAGAGCATTGTGGAGAATATGATAACCGTTGTTTCATGTAAAGGTACCTTCTCTGAGGAAGATGGGCTTTGGGCTTTGGTTGGCTTCTCAGCTTTCCCATGGAGAGCAAAGATAGCTATGGAGCAAGGTGCATCCCAGCACAGCTGCGGAACGAGTGCGTCAGACCTCTCACAGTTGTCCCCTTTGCCTCGTACAGACGTGGCTGGAGGCTGCCTTAATATGAGAAAAGTCAGCGGCAACATGTCCGCTATGTAGCTGGTGCATGAAGGCACCTGTGAAAGTGACCCCAGCCTCCTTATCTGTGAGCTCAGATATCTGGCCACCGAATGGGAGTGGAACTGTGCTCAGCCTCTACAGGCAAAAAGAGAATTTAGCGTCTAGGCTCCACCCCACCATTCCCCCCC
>NW_020799099.1:34121357-34153290 GCF_003259725.1 Athene cunicularia
CTCTGTTCCTATATTTTTTAAAAGAGCAATGAAAGGGCTAAGCCACCACCACAGCCCTGGTCACTCCCCGTGGATGACTGGAGCAGCCGCCCACCAAAGGCAGCTCGATGGTGGAGGATGGGCAGGCGAGTGGCTCGGCTGTTGCTATAACAACAGCACCTCGGTCTCATTTCTTTTGAAAAATGAATTGCTGCTGGTGGGATGAAGCGGAGCAGCTTCTGCCTGCAGATGAAAGCCCAGCCGACAGCCTCAACACTCTCTTGTTTATGTGTCGGGTCTGTTGTGGCATGTCCGAGCCCAAAATTTCAGGGCGGGTTAGATTAGACCATTCCGGTCCACGTGTGTCTGTGTGTTTGTGTGCATAGCCTCTGTCCCCCCACACCTCTCCCCCAGTCAAGATTCATTTAAATAGTCAACCCGCCAAAGTTTGACCTTTTCTTGCTCTGCAACTAGAGTTTCTCCAAAGGCATATATAAAGAATAGAGAGTCGTACTTCTTTCTCCCGTTTTGGGGTAGAAATCTGCTGTGAAATGCAGGTCTATCAGCCAAATATTTTGTGTGAATAAAGCTAAACGTCTATGAAACTGGCAAGTATTTTATTGGTTTGGGTTTATTTTATTATTTCCTTTCATTTTTATTTTATGCATCAAGAGTCTTCTGCTCCTAGACATAAATCTCTAAGCTACTGCTAATATCTTCATGATGCATACTGTAAATCACATGCACAAGCTATATACTACTTCTTAGAAGGAAAGGGAAGACACTTTACAGGAGAATATTTTACTTCAGACATTGTTTTTACAGAGGGAAGGGGAAGTGCTGGGATTTTAGTCCAAGACACTGTGGAGTCCCGGCGGTGGTAACCTGCCAGTATATGGTCAGTGTACGATATTCAAGCCATCCGACAGATGACATAATGTTTGGGAATGAAATCAAGATATGAAAATGAATGTTAGCACTGAAGTAATTTGATAAGAATGCTTCTGTGTTGTACTCCAGAAAGAAGCGATGCATCTATTGCGATGGCTCCCAGCCCTTCCAAAGTGCCCAGAGCCAAGGTGTTTCCCTGTCTGCATCGGTTGTATCCAGAATTTTGCCTTTAAATAAACCTTTCATGTTTTGTTTCTGTCTACCTACAGTTCAATAAGCAAACAAAGAAAATAAAAAGATTAGGTTTTTTTCCTAGTGCCTGTAAACTTGCCAAATCCAAAAACCCCTGAAGGAGAATAATATGGAGCTACAAACTTAGAATAGGCTTCATTTTGTTTTCATTTGCAACAAGGCACAATTTCTGTATGTTTGATATTTGATGGCAAATAGTTTCCATGTTAAAGCTGGGGGTTTTTGTAATGCATGATAAACACAATTATTAATATTTATATACTGGGCCTGCTTTTACTTTCACTAAAGTCACTGTATATTTGTACAGGGGGACATCCAAGTTTCAGCACACGATGAAATCTTCAGGAGCAGATATTTTTAGGGCTGGTTATTTGCCACTAGATAGTTTTGATTCTTTTGGTAAACATTCATGTACAAATAAGATGATGGATTCGGGAAAAATTAGTAACCAATGTGAAAGCATGTCACTCCTACCGATATTCTTTAAGAAATACCTTCAAATTGTTGTGGAATGTATGGAGTGAGTTCTCTTGTATTTCACAGGAGATAATTGCTTTCACTAACCCCTGACTTGTCATTAAAACAAATGAAGTTTTTTCCCATGTCTTCCTTATATGAACTTCACTTCACAACCAGAAGTCTGTCACCAGGTCTTTTGGTATGACTGTTCTTACTTTAGCCTAGCATTTGGCCAATATGAACTCAGGGCAAAGGGCCATCATAAGTTTTGGACACTTCTTTGAACCCTGTTTTTGCATGTGTGTGCCATAGAACTTGGTCTTGAGTCACTTGCTGTTCAGTGACTGTTTTTCTGATGTGGAAGGCAAAGCAGGATAGTGACCTTGTAGTGTGATGGCTTAGTTGCTGAAATGGGTGTTTCAGCTCTAAATTGTGTAAGTGGCCCATTAGGGACAACTTTTAAATATTCTATTTTAAGCCTTTATATCAACTGTGTTACTGACCACCTGTACTTGAGTACTTGAGGCCAGGTGCTCTTCCTTTTCTTGCTCTGAAGAAAGGAAACTTGGAAGCAACCGTGCTGCCGTACTTGTGAAGTGGTGCCATTACCGCATCCGTATCGTCCTGTCTTCGTCTCTGGGGTCTGAACCAGGGTTATATAAAGATCAGTGAATCAAGCTCAGTAGTCTTCTGCCACATGCCAGTTACACCGGTCAAAAAGCAGCAGGGAGCTGTAATGCCATACGGTGGTATTCAGCTTAACATAGGTTTTAGGGTAGTGAAGCAGCAGAGGTGAGAGCCATATCGTAAGCCTCCTTGTGGGATCTGATTTTTATCCTTCACACTAGTCCCGGGTGTTGACTTACCTTCCACATCGCTGTTAACTGGCACAGATGAGGCAATTACCACCCCTGGGCAAGCGCCTCTTGCTAGAGCTTGCTGCTGCTGTGGCACAGAGAGATGAAAAGGTGATACCTCTGCTGTGGGGCTCTGTGCTCTGCAGCCTCGTGTGCTCCCGCAGACCATGGCTGATTAACTCGACTGTTCTGGGCTTTAATTGAGAGAGCGCCAGCGCAGTGTGTGCTCCCGCCTGCATCTGTCACCACGTGCAGGACCCTGTCCCCAGGCATCTGTGGAGCTCATGGGGGCAGGAGCTGCTGTGGTCGGACTAGGGGGGAGTGGGAGCCTGTTGATGAGAACTCCACACATCCAGTGGGGAGGCCCAAAAACCACTCTCAGCCATCCTGACCCCCACCTTACTGCCGGTGGGTTCCCCGTTGCAGCCTGCGGCACAGAGAGAGGAGTTTCTCAGTGTAAACCACTGGCCCTGCTGTTCCCTGACCCCCAGAAACCAGGGGTAGGGAAAGACTCAGGATAAGGACAGCTCCTGTGGAGCTGCACAGGCATCTTGCACCGGAGGAAGAGCCTGGCCGAGCAGCGGTCTGTGTGGCAGAGGCTGTGGTCACAGAGCACCCAGTCTCTGTGTGGCACCACAGAAGCCAAGAAGGAATTTCAGCGTGTGGGAGGCTTGGCATGTGCTGTCTTTGTCTCGGACACATACACCAACAGCGACCTACTGGTGACTCTTAGCCACATGTTAATCATTTTCCCACATAAAAACCCCTTCTACTCCAGTACAAATCAAAGAGTTGATGGTCTGCTTAAGGACTCATTGACTTGCCTTTCTGCCTTGTAATAAAGGTCACACTTCTGCAGAGGACCAGCACATAGCTTGGTGTCCTGCGTGTGTTCAGCTGGGACTGCAGCAATGCCTGCATCAGCCACGTATTTCTGCGTTGCATGCTGAAGAGGCCACGCAGGCCTGAAGGGCGAGAGAAGGGCACAGCCTTCTCAGAACCACTCCCTCTAAAATGGGGATGAGATAGGGACTTGCTTGCCTGCCTTACACATGGGATGAAAGGGGAACTAACCCTCTGGGATGGGAGAAATAAATGGGATCTGGATTGTGGGAAGAAAGAAGGTTGAGGACCTCTAGGTTAGGGAAGGGGCGGGAGCTGAATGTCTGGGACTTTCATACCAGTAAAAATACTTTAAAAATTGATAAAATCTTTCAGTATTTTGTCTTCTATTGTTCTAGTATCAAGGATGCAAGTATGTCCTGAAGGCGTTTGCTAGAGCTGTGACCTCTTTGCTTCCTCCCCTCCCCACTATTGTTTTTTGCCTTAGCCAAAGAGGGATGCTTTTTTTAGCCGGGTACATAAGCGGAGGACTTAATGTTTGGTGTGACAGGAGGAGACTGTAGGTTGTTACAGTGCTTTGCTATGCTGCTTTTAACCTGAATTAAAGCTTATATTAATACACTATTTTTTAAATAACATTCTTATATTCTAATTTAATTGCTTTCCTGGAGACTTGTCTTGCTATCATTCCTGTCAGTTATTTATCTTTTAAGTTAGCTCTTAGCATACAGATTATTTCCTTTTTTTCGTTATTTGATTAACATAATGCAAAGTGTCTTCTGTTTTTTAGGGTGAATATATTTTTTTCCTCACTAAAACTGATTCTCAATATGCTTTGTAGCCAAGAACAGAGGGCTAATCAAATGAAACTATGTTAATGAATTTTCTCAAAAAAATTTAGTGTCAACAACACATGTTTAATTTCAAGTAGTCAATCAATTGTATTGCAGGTATTTTTCAAGAGGCTTCTAGAAACTTCTAACAAAAAGATTTTCAGAGTAAATAGTAAATTTTAGTGATTCCATTTTTTTGGTCCAATTTAAGACTCTTTGCTGTGTTAGATACTGTTTAAATCTCATCGTTGTGTTAGACGCCAAAAAGTTGAATTACTCAATTTGCTCCATAAAATTCTGGTATCTTGGAGAGCACAGACACACTTTACAGTTTTGCTCTCCTGTTCAGGGGCAGGTTTGGTTTGGGTTTGATTTTGGTTTTGGTTTTTACACCATCTTTTCAAATTGATCAAGGCATGAGAATGAAATCAAAGTAATTTCCTAATCAGAGTTTTTAAAACTGATTGTCACTACTAGGCTTCATAAGGATTATCTGTCACAAGGCTCATCAGCAACTTGTATCTGCAACTGGTTAATTGTTTTTTCTCTCTTGTTTTTCTTCAAGCTTCAAGAGACAGTCAAAAGGAAATTGGAAGGCGCACGTTCACCTCTCAATGGAGAACAGCAGAATGGAATTTGTGATGGGAGCTTTTCTCCAACCAGCAAGCGGATACGGAAGGATGTACCAGGCATCGAGGCAATCAACAGCTTGCCCAATAATTTGCCTTTGCCCTCTGTTTCTCCTCTTCACCAGCTTGACATGAAAGCTCCCCTGCCCCTGCAGAACAGTGGAACTCATGGTAGTGGTCTAGAAGACTTAGGTAAAAACGGTGGGCTTTCTGAGATAAAGCTCCCCGTTAACGGTTGCAATGAGCTAGACGATAGCTTTAACATCCTGCAGAACAAGGAGCTAAAGCAAGAGCCTTTGGATGACCCCGGCTGCATAGACACTTCTGAAACATCTCTTTCAAATCAGAACAAGCTCTTCTCAGACATTAACCTGAATGATCAAGAGTGGCAAGAGCTAATAGATGAACTAGCAAACACTGTTCCAGAAGATGATATACAAGATTTGTTCAACGAAGACTTTGAAGAGAAGAAGGAGCCAGAATTTCCCAGGCCTGCCACAGAGACTCAAGAGAGTGCAAGCGTGAAAAGCGATCCATCTCATTCTCCATTTGCTCACGTGCCGTTAGGGTCTCCCCAGGTGAGGCCTTCTTCTTCTGGTCCTCCATTTTCAAACGTCTCCACAGCCTCTAGCATAGCTTCTGTGTCCAGCGCCCCGCCAGCCCCCATCCCTGCCGGCTCACCAGCAAACTGTGTTGTTCAGTCACCTCAAACTCCCAGCCAGGCCCACACCCCAGGCCAGACGCAGACACGGTCTGGGAACGGCTATCTTATGAATCCAGCAGCAGCGGCAACTGTGGCAGGATCAGGGCCTGGGCCTGTAAATATGCCGAGCACCGACTTGTCTCCAGCTGAACAGCTCAAGCAAATGGCAGCCCAGCAGCAGCAAAGGGCTAAGCTCATGCAGCAGAAGCAGCAGCAGCAGCAGCATCCAAATCAACCCTCAAGCTGGTCACCTGTGGGCCCTCCATCTAGTCCGTATGGAGGACCCTTCAGTGCAGACAAACCAAATAGCCCAATGATGTATCCCCAAGCCTTTAACAACCAAAACCCAATAGTGCCTCCTATGGCAAACAATCCACAGAAGACCACAATTAATAACTACCTCCCTCAAAATCACATGAATATGATCAGTCAGCAGCCAAATAACCTGGGCACAAACTCCTTAAGCAAACAGCCCAATATGCTTTCTTACGGGAACACCAAACCTCTGACCCACTTCAGTGCTGAGCTGAGTCAGAGGATGACCCCACCAATGGCAAATCCCAGCAAGAACCCCATGATGCCGTACATCCAGCAGCAGCAGTCCCAGCAGCCGCAGATGCAAGCTCAGATGGCGCACCTGAGCGAGGAACAGAAGCGCATGCTCATCATGAAGCAGAAAGGAATGATGAATCAGCCCATGGCATATGCAACACTTCCTTCCCTTGGACAGGTAAGTGTGAGTTCGCGATATGTGGGCAACCAACAAGAGGCTGATACAAAGGCTTAGTATCTCTTTGTACGGTTCCCTCCTCTCTCCTCCTCTTTCTCCTGGAAAGTATGGAACGTCACTGCAGGCGCTTCTTGGATTTTTCATGTGGTGTTGGAGCTTGATCATTTTAAGAAAGGACTGAAACGATGTTGTGTTATGCTTTAGAAATGTTGTTAAATTACTGCTTTTCTGAACTAGAGCTCTTCCCTGTGCTTCTACTGATGAGTGCCTAGGGCCACTCTGGGATGTTTTGGGTCGTAAATCACTCTTCCTTGGAGGGTTTGTTTCCTTTTTTTTTTTTTTCATAATGTAAGCCTTGATGGTTTTGGATCCCAAACCACTTCATGACTTTGTTTCCACAGTGTAGTTAGCATTGGAACAAAAAGGCAGAGTGGTTGGCCCCTTCTTCTTGGGGCAGAGATTGAGCCAGATTTAAACAGCATATTTGGCATTTTGGCTCAGGGAACAAAGCATTTTGGGTGCTGAGTGCTGTTGGTTTCCACTGGAAGAAGTAAGCACAACTAAATACTTTTAGTGGTGCTTGAACCATGCGTGAAATGAGATGGTTTATTCTGGGCCTTTCAAGCAGTCTTTAGCAACCTCAAGTATTTATTATTGTGAATCTGTAGAGTCTTTCAGCAAGAGGCTAAAGTCATGTTGGCTTGAGTGACTTGGCATCACTGTCTCCCATGTATTCCATGCTAATCTCTTGAGCAGCAGCTGCCAGGCTTGGGAAATGCTTTGAAATGAATTAATAACCAGTTTGAGTAATGGTTACAGTAATGTCCTGTTGCCTCCTAGGTCAGCTGTGTATTCTTAGTTGCACAGCCCCTGTAAAGATCTGCACACTGGTGTCATGGAAAGGCTCAAGAATAAATTTTCTGGATGTTGTTTTAAGGGTTTTAAAAAGAATTAAAGTTAATCATCAGTTCACAACGTAGGTGATGCCTTCACAGAAGTTACATGCCACCAAAACATGTCAGGAATTCTAATATAATAGTACACTAATAGAATTGTTGGTTGATAGTTTTAGAGTAACAGCTTTTTACCAAATTAGCTGTTTCCACACCACCTACAAGGCGTACTTCCTTCTGAGCATGGTTTAACTGTGACTCACACTGTAATGCATGTAGAAATACAGTGAAATTTATAATTTCTTCAGCTAGTGGAGTTTGGGGATCTACCAATAGGAGGAGTAGGAGCTTTACCAGGTCAGAGCCCATCACATATTTAAAATTTATTGCAAAACAAAAAGAAATGTTTACCCACCTCCTGGTTTTGGTTCAGGATGCATGGTGACAGCTCAAAGGTTCATATCTTTATTTTAATTCTGCTTGCCTATTGCATTAGAAATAGCTGGCCTCAAACCCCTTCTTGTTGGGAAGACTTCTCTAGAGAAATACTGCAATGATGATATAAAACTCAGACTGTAATCTGAGCTACAGATTTGTCAGGTTGTAACTGAGAGGCAGAGGATGTGTGGTTGTGCTGTCTAAGGCCTTATTTATTTTATTTGCTTTTGATACATTTGTTGAACTCAAAGACCCATCAAACAGCTGAGAGGATGAATTGCCTATATGAAAGAGTTAATGTCATCTCCCCCATTTCCTAAATTGAGAAATTCATGGTAATATCTCACTACAGTTCTCCAGTGTGAACAGAAAGCCAAACTTTCATATATCTAATCTCACTCAGTTCCTTTTTTTTTTTTTTTTTAATATAGGAAAAACTAGATATTTGGTTACAACTAGACATTCTTCCAAAACAAAGTCCAGATACTAAGTCATTTCTGTGTCATGTAAAGAAGAAACTTAAGGCAAAGCCATACTTTGTTATATTATGTGTGCAACTCACATTTATTGACCCAGTCAGAATGAGGGACTTCTTGCTTGTATGCAGATGTAGAAAGGTCCCTTTACTACTTGTGAAAGCCACTTGCCTACACTGAAGGGATTTTTGTTTGGTGAGGACAGTTGAAATAATAGATTTCTAACTGTAATGTATTTCTTAATTCCTTTCCTTCCTGCTTCCCTGAAAAGCATTTTTCTGTGGGAAATTGGAAAGGTTATTATTGTGAGATGTTCTTGGTGGAAACGAATTGTTTTTGCAAAGGTGGTAAAAATGATATATTGTTATGAGTTAAATCTAGACTGATGCAGATTATCTGATTCTACTACTTGCTGCAGGATGCAGATGGTCAGACTTGCCAAATCATATATGGAAAATAAGGCGATCGCACTCTTCAGTTTGAAATACGTTTCTGAATGTAAAGTGGATGTATCTGTCAGTTTATAATTTCTACTTTCATTGCAGTTTTGGTTTTTGATAGAGAATTGTAAAAGTGTGTGTGTGTGTGTGTGTGTTAAATAATAATGTGGATTTAACAAATGGCATTTAAAGGGAAAAAATTTTAGCTATTGCATCTCATGGTTAGCACTGACTGTATATTTCTGTTAGGTGATTGTTACAAGGACATACTTAAAGACCAAAAGATGATTTAGAGAATACCAGATATGTACAAAAATGCCTTGTCTTTATTTTCTGTGTACTGCTGTACTAGACGCAGGAGGAAACATGGTAACAAGTGATGAGGAGAAGGCTGAGGTGCTTAATGCCTTCTTTGTCTCAGTCTTTAATAGCATGACTAGTTGTACTGAGGGAATCCAGCCTCCTCAGCCAGAAGACAGACACTGGGAGAACGACCCCCCCGCAATCTAGGAGGAGACAGTCAGTGACCTGCTGCATCACACAGACACACACCAGCCTATGGGACTGGATGGGATACACCCAAGGGTGCTGAAGGAGCTGGCTGGGGTGCTCGCCAAGCTGCTTTCCATCATTTACCAGCAGTCCTGGCTGACTGGGGAGGTCCTGACTGATTGGAAATGGGCCAGTGTGATGCTTATATGTAAGAAGGGTCAGAAGGATGATCTGGGAAATTGCAGGCTTGTCAGCTTGACTTCGGTACCCGGGAAGCTGATGGAGCAGCTCATCCTGAGTGCCATCACACAACACATGAGGGACAACCAGATGCTCAGGCCCAGTCAGCATGGGGTTATGAAAGGCAGGTCCTGCCTGACAAACCTGATCTCCTACGACAGGGCGACCTGCTCATTGGATGGGGGAAAGGCTGTGAATGTTGTTTACCTTGACTTCAGTAAGGCCTTTGACACCGTTTCCCACAGCAGTCACCTGGCAAAACTGACTGCTCGTGGCTTGGATGGGCACACGCTTTTCTGGGTAAAAAACTGTCTGGATGGCCGGGCCCAGAGAGTTGTGGTGAACGGAATTAAATCCAGTTGGGGGCTGGTCACGAGTGGTGTCCCCCAGGGCTGGGTTTTGGGGCCACTCCTGTTTAACATCTTTATGGATGATCTAGACGAGGGGATCGAGTGCACCCTCAGGCAGTTTGCAGATGACACCCAGTTGGGTGGGAGTGTTGATGTGCTCGAGGGTAGGGAGGCTCTGCAGAGAGACCTGGACAGGCTGGAGCCATGGGCTGAGCCCAACTGGAGGAGTTTCCATAAGGCCAAATGCTGGGGGCTGCCCTTGGGCCACAACAACCCCCAGCAGCGCTACAGGCTTGGGGAGGAGTGGCTGGAGAGCTGCCAGTCAGAGAGGGACCTGGGGGTGCTGATTGACAGCCGGCTGAACAGGAGCCAGCAGTGTGCCCAGGGGGCCAAGAAGGCCAATGGCATCCTGGCTTGTGTCAGCAATAGCGTGGCCAGCAGGGACAGGGAAGGGATCTGACCCCTGTACTGGGCACTGGTGAGGCCGCCCCTCGATTCCTGTGTTCAGTTTTGGGCCCCTCACTACAAAAAGGACATTGAATGACTCGAGCGTGTCCAGAGAAGGGCAAGGGAGCTGGTGCAGGGTCTGGAGCACAGGTCGTACGGGGAGCGGCTGAGGGAACTGGGGGGGTTTAGTCTGGAGAAGAGGAGGCTGAGGGGAGACCTCACCGCCCTCTACAGCTCCCTGAAAGGAGGGTGCAGAGAGCTGGGGATGAGTCTCTTGGACCAAGTAGTAAGTGATAAGACAAGAGGGAATGGCCCAGAGAAGACTTAGACTGGCTGTTAGGAAGCATTTCTTTCCAGAAGGGGTTGTTGGGCGTTGCAATGGGCTGCCCGGGAAGGTGGTGGAGTCCCCATCCCTGGAGGTGTTAAGGAGTCGCACTGACATAGCGCTGAGGGATCTGGTGTAGTTGAGAATGGTCAGTGTGAGGTTAATGGTTGGACTGGATGATCTTCAAGGTCTTTTCCAACCTAGATGATTCTGTGATTCTGTGTTATAAAATTAATAAAATAAGTATGGCTAGTTGTGTTCATGTATGCATAGATGCAGTATGTACAGTAATTAAACCCATGTCCATTTGGGCCTAAGGTACTTCTGTTGTTAATAGGCAAAATTTTCACATGCACTCATTCTTTCAGTCATTGATCATACTTTAGAGACACACACCATTTTTTCAGTTCAGCAGGGACCTTGCAAATGTTTTGTGGAGGTCAGTTGCCTGTGACTGTCCTATTAACACCTCCGAGCTAGTGCTCTGGGCTCATGTCTATGGCTTGGTGAGCATCACTGCATACTCTTGTAAAGAGGTGGGCAGCAAGAGAGGAAGCTGTGCAGCTCAATAACCATGCAAGTGGTTGGACAGGGAGAGTGCTAAATTAGCAGCAGTTCTAGTGTTCCCTTGTGCCTGACTGTTCCCCACTTGGTCAGGCTTGTACTTAGGAATCCCTGCTCTTTGCCTTGTCCCACGTACCCCGATCTGCCCTAAAACCAATTGTTAGTTTGTGAGTATGTGGCAGGTATTGCCCTTTAGCCTCTTGCTTTTGTTGGGTGGTTCTTTCATTCTTGCTTATCTGTGGCTATAGGCTAAAACAGCAAGAACAGATTTTCAGTGGAGCTGGTAATGTGATAGGTGTTGGAGGGGTAGAGGTCCTCTGCTATTCTGGTTCCCACGTGGTAATAAAAGAAATTGGTTTCACACCAAGGTGCAACAGGGGCTTTGTTTAGGCTTTTTATGTGATTTAAGAAATAAAAGCAGGCAAGTCTAAACGAACCTCATGTCTCAAAAATTAGAGCTTTGTTTAACCTAAAATGTTCCATTTAGTTTTTGAGGTGTATATAGGGTTTTATGGGAGGCACTTTTTTCTTTTTCTTTTTTTTCCTTTAAACCAAAAAGTAATTTCAAATTGAGGAAAAATGAAAACATTTTCTTTGGAAAAATTCAGAATCATTAATTGTGCCTTTTCTTGGTTCCAGCTGTTCAATATGTATGTGTAATGGTAAGAGAAAAATGCAGCCCAACGGAATAGATGTTGAATGGCTGAGACAGAATTTGATGTTTGGAGCCAAGTGAGTGAGGGAGAGTAATGAGAGGTTGAAACAAAACAGAATTCTCCGTGGGTGTAAGAAAAATAAAACTAGACTGCAGCTCTTTGCCTGCATGGGACTGTGAGGATGCTGCAATTACAGTTCCTATTGAAACCACTAGTTATGTTGTTTGAAATTGGAGGGAGAAATGAAGAGGAGAAATGACACCACACTGGAAGAATATCTTCAAATTCTCTTTTCAGTCATTTGTTTTAATCTTATAAATTCAGGAGGAGTCATCTGCTCAGCCTGGTTTTGCATGTGAAGGATAAAGGGAGATCTGTGTCCAGAGAACATTTCCAAAACATAATTGTCTTTGTCCTTTCTAAGTGAAAAGGTGTGTTTCTCCCTGGAATTGTAAGAGATTATATACTTCTTTGAAGGTTATCTTTGGGATGGAGAAAAAGAGATTGTTGATGTTCTGGGATTTGGCTTTTTTTAAAAGACTGCCTGAAAGTAAAGAAGAAAGTCTACAGATTTGTATTCACTGAATGAAAGTGTGGCAGAAACACAAAGTGTCTTCCTAGATTTTAGGGGAGACAAGCTGGAATGGAAATAATGACTGCGACTGTAAAGATCACTTGCTGAACAGCCTGTAGAGATGTAGTGAATGCCCATCTATGCTGTTTCACTCGTAACCACTGTTTTCCACAAAAGGTTTGCCCTGGAGTTCAGATGCCATGCCTGCCTTTTCCAAATGCCAAAATTTGCTGCCCAGAAATCAGTCTCCCATAGACTCTGAAGGACAGACCTCTTAAGGGTAATTGAAATGTGCTCAGATGGATTTTGACCATCTCACAAGGCAATTTGTAAACAGTAGCTTGGCCTTCTTACTGTTCCTGCTATCATCTGCCCATTGTGTTGGGAAGGAGGTCATGTTAACATAAATCACTAGAAACTAATGTTGGACAGCACTTGGCTAAGATCAGATCTCCATGGCATAATCCTAAAAAACAAATTTTGGCTTGTTGGTATTTTCTCATTTTGTGACCTGTGGGTGTTTAGTTTTTAACCTAATACATACTTTGTTTATTCCATATGGTAAATGTTTTTTTTTCTGGAATACTGAGTTATTTTTGTAGTCTAAGCCTTGCAGAATCAAAGTATAAGAGCACTGCTCCCATGCCCCAACTGAACCAATTTTCTTATCTTAAGAAAACCAAAGATATCTTTGGTGAAACCTACTTTCCTGAAACCATGCTGACCGGTATTCCTGTTTTATCCTCTGAGTCATTGCTGGTAAAGAACTGAGACAAATTGTTCCATTGTTTTGCTGGAGAGTGTGTCAGAATAACCAGCCTCTTTCTCTTTCTAAATATCTCAGTTATAGTGGTAAATCTTTGGTTCTTAGAAACTTCTCCACTTGTCCAAGATTCGTTAAAATACATTGTTGTACGATTTCCCTGTTGTCTAGTTTCTTGAAGACTCATGGTGTGAGTTATTCTCATCTGTAAAGAAACTGTCCTACATTACTTTTAGAAGCATAAAATTTGTATTACTGACTGCACAAAGTATATATTAAATGCCCCCTATTTTGAGATCACCATGATAGAGTACTTTTTCTTCCTACATGACCTAGATTGCTACATAAAGAGCAGTTTGGCAGTTTGTCCTGTTATTTAGCAAGGCCTGTTAGTCGAATGATATAACATGTGACCAACTCTCCTTTAGTTTATTAGTTACGACTGCAATTGCGAAGCACTGTGATTTTGAAATGTCTATAGCCAGTAGCAGCATATTTTTACATAAAGTGCTACCATTTCCTGGGTTTTTTTGTTTTCCATTTTCTCCTTAAAGTGCAAGTTATCATCATTGATTTTAGTTTTCTAGTCTCATGACCCATTCCTCCTGCTTTCAGCAATAGTAGCCATAACCCATTTCTTATTGTTCATGAAGCCTCTCTAGCTCTTCTTGTTTATTGTATATGCTCTTAATGTTACTATACAGATGGTGTAAAACTGTGTTCTTTCAACCCACTTTTATGGTTGGATCTGTCATAAGCTGGTGACATAGCACCCCTGAACATGCTGGGATGTTCATACCATGCTTTCCCCAGTACTGTCTTCTGCAGGCTAGTTTGCTGCATTCTGAGCATCAGCATAACTAATATAGCATTTCAGTGCTAGATGGTGGCTGAAAGATCCACATAGCCTTTTCTTCATATAACAGTGTTACTGTTCTCTGGAAAATCAAAAGCCCTCCTTCCTCTCCTGCTTCCTCCACTTGGGCAGTCACCTCTGAGAATCAGCATATTTGCTGCAGGAGAGCCACAGGGGTAAACCCGGTCATCCACTGATGCTTTTAGTCTTTGAGAATACAGAAAGGTATTCATTGCAAAATGGTACCTGTCATGTTTTGATGTAGACAGTGGGTTCAGCTCATGAGTTGGATTCTCCATTTTTATTTTGATAGAAGACTTCATCCAAAGACTAAGAGTAAGGTTCCCATCCTTGGCAGCGTGCTTTGTCTATTTACCATTTAGTGCCTCACAGCTGGCTGCTGGAGCTCACAGAATGCTGAGAGTCTGAGAGTTTCGGCGTGACTTGGTCTGATCCCTTTCTCTCCAGTCTGTGATGTTGCATGGCCCTACCAGAATGCAGATTTGATCACAGTTTGCACTTAGATATTATTTTAGAGTTTTTAATTTGTCCTTGTGTAATTTCTCTGAGACCATGTCTGTCCCTAACTTTACCTTTCTCTGGAGTTTAGACATTTAGAGTACCTCCTGCCCCTCTATTTTCATTTTCCTTCCATAATTCCCAAGTTTGCCAGTTTGCTTCTCAACATCTCAAATAATAATTAGACCTTAGTTTTAGAGGAATCTATATTCTTATGTTTAAATTCATTACTATATAAGACTGAATGTCTCAAAAAAGTCAACTCATGCCCCATAACACTGCTGGTCGTAAATATTCAGAAGTTCTAAAATTGCTTTAAAATCATGAGCTCATAAAAATAATATATATTGGGATGGTGATGGTAGTTGTCTTCGTGTTTTCTGAACTGCTAGGATTCTTGTTTTCCAGCTCTTCTTTATCCCTTTGGGACAGAAGTTTACTTTTTAAAGTAAAGCTTTGATTCTCCCTTACCCCTTGGTCTCTAGAATATGAAAGGGAAAAGTTATAAATCTTAAGATAGCATTGCAAGATAATGTAATACTTGGGGATTTTTTTACCTCCGTTTCAGTGTCATCTGCTCCTATGCTACCCAGATGGATGATTAATGTTATGGTGCAACTCCAAACCTCTTTCTTGGAAGAACTCTTTTTGGTTGTGTTTGTATTTCTAACGTGTCATGTACTCCTTTTACAAAAGACACCTCACAAAAACAAATGGCATTGTTTCCAAGTTACTGTCTGTACTGAGGACACGGGTGAAGTAATTGCTCAGTGTGTACCAAAATTGCTTCATTTGCCACCAATAAGGAGGCTGCACGTGGATTTTCTGTGTGAAGTGGATTTACTAGACCTTGTAGCTAACAGCAGTAGTAAAACCAGCAGCAGCTCTTGACCAGATTTAACAGCTCAGATCCAGGGCTAGGGAGGCCTCTATTTCATCTCTTTTTCAGAGGCACAGGAAGATCACTTCTTCTCTGCCCAACCTTCCAGGTCTCATGCTAACTGAGGTTGGTGGTCAATCTTCCTGTGCTGGTAAAGGGAGTCAAGCAAGTCTTGCAAAAAATTTTGGAAGAGAAGAGGCTTTGCTGGAAAGGCCAGGGCAGGCTTTGCTGCTGTGCACCCATTTCTTGTGCTGCAGCAGTTCTGCAGGGGACACCTTCCAAGTCAGCCGACTGTAAGAAACAGCAGACGTGCCTTGTACAGTGCCTCTGCTGTGAGCAATGGGGGGCATTTCAGAGTGGCCTTCTGCTAGCGCTTGCTGTTGTGGTTTGGATCTGAGGATACTCAGACCTACCATGTTTCCACAGAAAAAAACCATTCAGAGTGTCTTTTTTTTCCCTATAATTTTTAAAGATAAGTTTATATATAAATGATTAGTCTTTATCAGACATATAACAATGCACTTTAGATTAATGAGAGCTGGACCCTTACTGCTTGCTGTACTGATTATAAGAGATGAACTGGACTGCCTCCTTTCAGGACTGCCTCCTTTCAGGCTGCATTTCCACCCTTACCAGCCAGCGCTTCTGAGTGTCATTTCATGTATCTCTGACGATGTTAGATTTAAAATTACCTTTTGACTATTCTGTTCTGCAGAGAACAAAATGCTAGCAAATCCCTTTGCTAGGAAATCCTTTTCCAGGTAGTCTGGGAGTTTATTCTCCAATTTGTGTAGTCTCATTGTCTTTCCCAACCTTTGTAAAGAAAACTGGAGACTAGATTAAAAATTAACTCTCTTTCCATCTCTTTTTCCATCTTCCTCCCATAGTAGGGGCTTATACAAACTGAGATTTAATTCCAAGCAAACTTGTAAATTTTTTTAATAGTATTTGAGGAAAAGATTCATTTTTACATATGTTCTTGCAACAAGAATTGTTCTGGAATAAGCAGTACCCTCCCCCTGTGCTCCCTTTACTGTGGGAGGGATGGAATGACTCTGCTGCTTAATGTGGTTAAGTACGTTTCATGCAGTTTCTGCTCTATGGTGATCACCCATCCAGCTCTGCCAAGGACCTCCTTTCCTTTCCCTGCATTCTCCCTCTGCTTCAATTTCTGGTTAAGGAGCTTGCAGCAAGCAAAACTGCTTATCAAATAAGTGATAAGGGTAAAGGTTATTAGGGTATCCTGTAATTAAAAAGCCTATTTTGAACTATTAATAGACTGTGAGCTCCATCCTGTTCTTCTCTTTTTTTCCATTCAATATTCTTTTTCTTTCCTGTGACATGTAGGTCCTTCCCTGCCCATAGCTCTGCAATCAGGCAAACAGAAGAAGAGACACCATCAGGGCGGTAAATTATGGAAAGTCAGCATGGGGTCTGCCTTCCCCCGGGGGCTGTTTGCTGGGGGGTGGAAGTGTGGGCAGCACCCCATGCTGCATACATCTTCCTTTGCTGTCTCCTGCACCAGCTCCTCTTTCCTGTTCGCAGGCTGACTGGGAAAGGCACTGGCTTATGGGAGGGCCAGGCCAGAAAGGCTGCTCTGTTTCCAAGGCTGAGCTTTGGTGCATGTGGAGAGCCAGCCCGGGGAGCTGAGCAAACCGGTGGGTTCCTCTTTCGCTGTACCCATCGCCAGAGTTACCAGTGTAATGGGGAAATTAAATTCCCCCACTTTGCGAGTGGGAGGGGAAGTGGGGGAGTAAGTGGCCGTCCTTTCCAACTGCTCCTGAAGGCAGTCATGTCCGTCTGATCAAGCTGATAAAAAAAATGTTGTGAGGGAAGAAAATCTTAGTATTTCTGCCGTAATGGTGCCCAGTCTGGGCTTTTGTGTGAGGTGTGGGAGCCACATGTCAGAAGAGGTAGTGCCCACCTCAGAAATCTTGAAGCTAATTAAAGATTACATATGGTGACAGCTTCATTTTGGGTGGCACTGTGAAGGGTTCAAAAAATCAGAAATGCCACAACTGAAGTTGTCCACAACTATCTGTGCTACTCTGCAAGGTGCAAGAAATGGCAGAAGAGGAAGGACACAGGGGGAGAAGCTAAAACGTGCAAGTATCTTATGAGAGGCTAAGCACTGCCAGAAAGCAAAAATCCCCTGCTCTGTCGTCATCTCCATGCTTCTTAAACATCTTGCCCCACTCAATAGCATTTCAGTGACACTGAAGAGGCTGCTTGTTTGTCCCAAGAGCATGAATACAGCTCAGCTCTTTTGCTTGAGAAGAACATCAGTAAGTACAGCTTAATGTTCCAACTAGGAATTTAGGACCAAGTAAGACTCCTATTTTAGAGGAAGAGTAATAGTCCCATCTTTAGTGGCTTGTTTTCACTCACGTATGTTTACTGCAGTTCATGGCTTTTCATTCAGGAGTGTCTGAACTTGTGAGCAGACACCATTACCGTGTTTTATGGAGTTACATGCAGAGCCCAAGAGCTCTTTTTAAATTTGCATGTACATACTTCTTTGTAGCTGATGTACGTTTTTGGACATATATTACCAGAAGCTTTTCCATCCCTTCTCTAAAGCAGTGTGACTTACAGCCTGCTTCTGAGCCATCAGCAGAGGGCTTGGCCACCCCCTCCTGGAGCAGCACTCTCGAGTTTAACCGCTACTCTCCGTGTCTCTGCCTTCTGTCTGTGTGAAGGAGTGCTCTTTGATGCGCAGTCTATGCTACCCAGCTGGCTGTGATGTTCCAGCTCAACAGTGACATGTTACCTTGCACTTCTGAATTCCTGTTTTGTCTTTTATCTATGTGGATCCTTATTCTGGTGCTTTCCACAGCATTTCTGGATATTCAAGCCCAGTGCTACCTAGAAACATTTTGCCATTGGCATGTGTGTTCCCTCCAGAAAGATGTCTTAATGTCTGCAATGTGTATGTGTCCATACTAGGAATGCTTAGTATCTCTTGAAAGACTGTCCCAGTAAGTGGTTAAGTACAGATTTGGAGTCCTGCATTCAGGAGGTTCTGCCAGATCCCAGCTGATGCATTTAATTTGCTAAAGAATGTGGCTTCTGCGCTCTCAGCAAAGATTTCATTCCTCATGGGCAGTGGGAAACTTGCCCTTTCCATGTTTTTGTTCACCAGCTTAGTATTAAGTCTGAGACAGCCAACTTTGTTACTAAGCAGAGAAACCAGTCTGTTGGTCCCAATGTTCTTCACTCTCATATAGTGCATCTGTACATGTATTACTGGGTCCTCCTGCCCTTATTTAGCCCCTTTTCGTGTGTGTGAGGAATGTTTTGCATGCTTTAGCCTGCAAGTGTATCTTACACATTGGGAGGAAACCACCCATTCTGTGTCAACACATCTTCCAAACAAGTGGCTTCCTCATTTACACCCAGTGGGAGCTTGTTAGCAGTTCTTGCTCTACAGTAAGAGTGGGAGCTGTCTAGACAGGGTCAAGTATCTCATAAGAAAGCAAGCCCAAGTCCAGCAATATAGTAACAAAATCATGTTTTAATGTTTTCTCTGTCTCTTTTTCACTTCTCTTTCACACTTGTGCAATATTAAAGTCTATTCCTCACTCCAGAAGCTCAGTCTTTGGCTGCTCATGCTATCATCCCTCTGTAAAATCTGTTCTGCCAGGTTCCTTGCTGCTAGCTAAAAATCTCCATTTTTGAAAAACAGAGGTATACCTGTAAGCTGTCTTTTGTTTCCTTATGCTATTTGGAGAAACCGAGGGAAAGACAATGTCTTGAAAAAACAGAAAGAAAAATAGTTCGAAAGGGTCAGCCTAGAAAGAGTTTAAAGTCTGCCCTGAGAGGATGACTCCTTTATTTCTGACATGATGTTCCTTACAGGCTTGAAATTTAACATCCTCAAAAGAATCTGCATTTTAAATTATTTTTTCTACATAGTATTGCCTAGAGAAAGCAACATTCCTGAGCTTGCCCAACATGCACTTTCCAGGGAATTATTTTTCCAGTGTGTTCTTCTTTCCCTCTGAGTCCAGCAGGTTAGGGTTTTTTATTTAAAAAAAAAAATAAAAATCTGTCCTATATTATTTGTCTCTTCCTTTTTTTCTCTCCCATTACTCCATGAGCCATTTTTCTTTCTTTCCCTCTAAGCTCCCTGCTCAAGTTTACCCTCTGTTTCCCCTCATCCAGCTTTTATTTCTCTGCCTCCCTTTCTTATCCATTTAATAGCACAGGACTGTTTTTTTGGTATTGTCAGAGTGTGCAGGAAATCACTGTAGACACCACAGCTTTCTGTGTTCTGTATATCTCTGGCAGATGGAATAGTATGAAGTATTAGTTGTCATATTAAATGTTTTTTTCAACCAGTCATGGGACAGATGAAGGACTGGGGCATTTTAGCTATAATCTCACTAATGTGGTGGCACCATCCATGTGATAAATTCGGCTGCTCCACCTTCAGTGTGCCCACTAATCCATCTCAAACAGGACTTTAATGTTCCGAACTATGGAGCAGCTTCATTGGATCAAGTTTGTTTGTAGTATGCCCTAATCACAGATGGCTTAAACAAAACCAAAAAAGTAGGAGATTTCTGTTGTTAAATTACCAGTGACATGTAGTTTCCCACACCTTGAGGATTTGTGTCTGGCAGTAGAAGGCAGTCAATTAGTCTTACAAGCATTCTTAAAGAAGGAAAAGCAATTTTAAGTTATTTTTTGGGGTGACTTCTAAGCTATATTAATGATACCTTCTCTTGCCCTTCATGTCAGGTGAAACCGGTCTCATCATTTGAAGACAGCTTTGCTGTTCCCACAGAGAGATGCATAGAACAAAAATATTTAAAGCCTTTTAAGACATTTCTGGAATAGTTACTATGTACATCACAAACTATACAATGCACATGGATGTATAGTAAAATTTAATGGATGTGGTCACTCTGAGGCAGTATTTGCCTCATTCATTTTACCACAGAGGAGTTGCTAGTCCAGGAGTAAGAAGAAACTTTTCTGTGTTTCTGGGAGGTACCAGCAGTTTCACCAAGCGTCTGCTCACATCCACCAGCCTTACTCTATGCAGTAAAAGAGATCACGGTGGTGAAAATCTATGCGACGGTACCGAAAAGCTTGCATGTCTGAAGCAGATGAAGCTCTGAGTTTCAGTTGGAGATGTCAGAGATTTCACACCATGACACAAGAAAAGTCACCGGCTGTGCTGCTGCAGGAGTTTCCGCTTGCACTTGCCCGGTTCCTGCACCTGGTTTGCAGACAGCACGGGGATTACATCCTCAGTCCTTCCCAGGACGCAGATAAGAGTGAAAACCACTACCAAAAAAAATAATCCTTGACTCTTGTTACATAAAGGGTGGGCTGTTTTCCAAGGGCCCTGCTGAAAAGGACACAGGTGTCACCTGCAGACGCACTCACAGCTTGAGGGAGGCTGTTTTGGCTGGGATGGCCGGCACACCAGGTGCCCTGCCAGCGTATGATTTTAATGCTAATGAAGCAGCGGAAAAGGCTCTGATTAGTCGAAGTACAGTGGTGGCAATAACTGGGAGTCAGGGAGGGGCAAAACCAAGGGTACCAGGCAGCCCTCCTTCAGGAGAAAGCAGCTTGTGGAAAGAGTGGGGCTGCTAAGCTTTACTGCCTTAGAGTAAAATCTGCACTGCTCCCACCTCCTGACTCTCTTCTGTGCCTGTCCTGGCGTGCTCGTGGCCACGCACACGCGTGTATGCGTTGCCATGAGCGGGATGTTTCCCACTGCCCCTGGGCAGGGGAAGCCGAATGAAGACTGGCAGGACTCAAACCTCTTACAGCTTATTATCCACCCACCTGCCCCAGCATCCTGCTTACTCGCTCTGCCCCCATCCACCCCTCAAAGCCTCGTGTCAGAGAGGGTTCACACGCTTTGGCTCTGGACAGCGTAGGTCAACATAGAACAGCAGTGTCAGGGCTGTAGCCTCAGCAGAGCTCCCAGCATTGCGACTGCTATAGCGAGCAGCAGCTGTGGGGTGGCCAGTGCAGACTGGGGTGCTCCCCTGGGTGCACTCCGGCATTGCCGCGTACACCAAAGGCAGCTTAGGTGTCTGTTTTCCTCTGCTTTTGCTCAGGTCCCCTGCTCTAGGTACTGTGCCAAAACCCCCAAAACATTAATGCAGGTAAATGAGCTGGTTTATTCATGCTCCTGAAAAGCGCGTTCCTCTGGAAAAAGCATGGACTTTTGGAAAATCCTCATGGGTAAGTCTGAAATCTGTGTACTGCAGAGGACACTGAACAGCAGGACACTGTTTTGGTTTTGAGGTGGTCTTTAATCACCTCTCAGAATTTTCAAAGAAAAAAGATGTGGGTTATTGTGATTGATTTTCAATTAATTGAGAATCATGTGGTCTCTCTCCTCCATTTTCCTTACCTATTCCACCTTTTATTTTATTTTCCTATTAATAGACTGTGCTTTGCCTTTTCAACTTAGCAAGTGCTTTCTCACCTACACAGCCCTAGTCAATGGGAGCACTTATGTAAGGATTGCAGAGTCTGCCCCCTGTGCGTCTTAATGAAATTGGAGAAATGCTTTTTTTCTTTTCCCCTAGTTCTTTAGGATTAGATTCTTCTTTCTCAAAGGTTTTTTTTGGCCTCGCAAAATTAGATCACCACTATGTAAAAAACAACCCACTGTGATCACAGCTTAATTGCACAATGCCTGTGCTTTCTTGAATGTTGTTCCCATCTCTTCAAGATTAAGTAAGATCCAGTGGGTTGGACCTTTGATCTGCATAATAAAGGACAAGGAGGCAGTCTGTAAATCCTTCCTTTCCATCTTTATTCTTTGCAGTTTGGAACCTGAAGGCTTGAAATAATTTTTGCTTGCTAAGAGGAAACTTTATGTAATATATGTGGATGCTATTATGCTAATTAGTGTTGTTAGGAAAAATCAATGTATGTATGTCATCCAACAGCAAGCAATGATCTTCTCACAATCAGCAATTTATCATGCATTGCCAGTGCAGTAGGGCTAGGACTATTTTATTCAGATAAATTTCTCATTCATTTAGTCAGTAAATCATGGTGCACTTCATGATAGTCATTTTTAATGTGATTGCATTTTGTTAAGTTTTAATCACGCATAATGGATTTTATCTGACAATAAGGTCAACCTGTAGTCTCTTCCTCTGTCATTTGTATCTTACCATCCCAGCATGGACAAGATCACAGCAGTTCCCGGATGCCCCAGGCTGGGAGGGAATAGGAAGTACAGGAGACACAGGAAAACGAGCTGTTAAGATTGGTTTTAAGCATCTGATGCTTAGGTGAAGATTTACCCTAGGTGGAACAACAACAGATTATACTTGCTGTATCTTTGCCTCTGAGTACAACTGAATTGACTTGAAAACTGTGTTGCACAAGCTCTCCAATGATACTTTTGAGCTGACCAGTTTGAGTCAGGGCTGCGGGAGCACCTTTATTCCACTGGATACCCTGGTAGGGATGCAGCCGGTGCTGCTCTTCGATCCACAGTCCATGCTGAACCTTTTCACTGGAAAAGCAGTGAAAGCTGAGGTGTGGAAGCGAGGCAGGGAACCATGGTGGTTTGCAATGAGAGATGGGCTCTTTTCTTCAGTGTCTTCATCTTGAGGCCAAACTCTGCTGTGACTTGCTTGTTCTTAAGCTGGTAGAAAAAGTCCTGTTGTCTTCATCTACAACAGGAATGTGCCCTGGATCTCCCTTGCAGCCTCAATATAATTCTGCTGTTCTTGCTTGTTTCTGAATGTCTGTGGAATGTTTCCTTTTGCTTCTTACATATGTGGTTTGACTTGATGTTCTTCCCCACTGAAGCAAGCCATAACTGTCTTTTCTCTTTCCTTTTCTGGTGGCTTCCCTATGGTTTGTTCATTTCCTCACCCTGCACCTCCATTCTCCTTTAACTCTTGCCTTCACGCTTTTTTCCTTTCTTCCTTTTTGTCAACCGAAAAGACTCTCTCTTCATTCACCTCTCCCTACAAAGCATAGTAAGCTCTCTCAGCATTGTGTCTACTGAAAGGAGAAATGGGACTACTGGGAGGAGTGTTACAGAGCACCAGAGATGCTGTTCTGCTTCAGGTTCCAGCACTGTGCTGGCGACACGGTGGTTGAGCAGCCTCTGATGAGCTGCTTGGGTTGGATTGCTTGCCCAGGCGTGGGGAGGGACACTGTCCATCCTCACTGATTGCTTCAACAGTCCCCCTATGACAGGGAAGACATCACATTTCTCTTCTCCTGGGATTCCCAAGTCTGTGGTTACTGTTGGGCCCAGGCTTGTTAAACCCCGGGGACAGAGACCTGAATCTCCTGAGTGCTCTTCTGCACTCCTTGCAGCACAATAGCTGCCCCTCGCTGTCACACTGTTACCTGTATGGATGTGGTTTTCTCTGCTTCGTTTCAATGGATGTAGTCTTCATGCAAGATCGGTATATCATTTAGAAAGGTGTTTGAGTTCCTTTGGGATGAAAGGTACTATACGAGTATAAAATCCTCTTAATGTCCCAGAAGGCTGACCATCGATCTTGGAACAGCCATTTCAATTCTCCCTCCAGATTCCCTCGTTTCTTTGTTTTGTTGTTCTACTGAGAGAGTGACAATCTGGAGACTGATGGCCCTTTCTCTTACCACAGTACCGCAGTGGGGAAAGGGAGAATTAATTGACCATGAATTTTGTGGAAGGTTTCTCCTGCTGTATCAAATGATCAGGATACCTTGTGTGTACTGATGCTGTGACTCCCCATCCTGCTGTGACTTCCATGCAGAGCCTGACCTGTTCTTTCTAGGTTGGACTCTCTCTAGTTACGCTGGTGTAAGTCAGGAATATTCATTGAAGTTAACTAACTTATGCAGAAGCCATTTTAGAAAAGAACTAGGTCTTTTGTTTGGTAAATGGAAATTGAGTAAACCTTCTCTGTTTTTTTGTTAATATTTAAGAGAAGAGCACCCCGAAGACATTTTGTATCTTAACAGGTTTTCAGTCTTTCTCTGTGTCTTTCTCTGCCTCTCTAATGCAACTTTGCCTACAGCCCCATGCATTAGCAATGCAAAGCAGATTTTGAAAGCCAAGGGAATCCAGGCTCTTCCAGATGAACACTGTGATTTAAAAAAAAAAAAATCTAGAAAGAATAAAGGTTGTCCAAGTGGCATATGGCATGACAGTGACCCTGCTGTAAGGACAGACGTACAGAGCTAATGGTAATCCTATACTGGAGCCAGATAACATCCTGAGGTTAGGAAATCAAAGCCCCATGCTTTGGCTTAGCAGAGAATTAGCATGTGGAGCTTGCGTTAGCTCTGGAAACAGGGCAGTTCAGTTCTTAGTCATGTTGCACTTGGGGCTTGCAGCCTTCGTAGCAGCAAGATCCTACCTCACGCAGGAAAATCAGACCCACGTAGTTTGACCAGGGAAGAGAGTATGTTTAGTAAACCTTCAGAGTTTAGATGTATTTGTGGAGAAGGTGTGTTCTGTTTCTGATAATTAGTTCAGAGAAGTTAATGTCTGTTGCTGCAGAAACAGGTCGTAAGCTGCTTGGTCATAACGCTGCTTAAAAGCTGTGTGAAGTTGGGGAGTAAGTGCTGATACTCAGAGCAGAGTGCAATAAATGACCGGGGCAGAGGTTGCAGCAGTTGGTACCCAAGGGATGTTTTCAGGACTTTTTCATATGGGGACCCCAGAAAGTAGCACCCCGCAAACTAAGCCTGAACAAGAGACATCTCTGCACAGGGGAGTTTAACATCCTTTAATGACGCACACGACTCTCAACGTTTGTCAGCAGGGCCATAATTCCCGTGAGCCCCCCGCGCAGGCCATCCTCCGGCCCGCAGAGCTGGTGCCCTGAGCTGCACTCCTGGCACCAGCGCTAGGGCAGCTCCGTGGAGGAGTTGTTGTGGGGCGATTTCAGGTGGTCAGGCTCTGCGCAAAGGCACGTTTCTGTCCCAGAGAGAAAGGGGAGTACACGTGATGTAATTATTTCACTTCCCAGTAGTACACAAGCACGGCTTGGCATCGAATGAGTGAATCCCTTGTTACATAAATGCTCTGCCCTTGTTAAAATAAAAGTTGTGGTCAGACAGCAATGAAAAGCAAGAATTTTTGCATTCCCTAACAAACTGCCTCTGCCTCACCCCAGCCCACCCTCCTCTGCCCTATTGCTTGTGATTTCCCCCTCTTTCTTCTGATTTTTAAATATATTTAGCAATGAGACCTTCCTTATGGATATTTTCTGAAAGAAAGTAGGTCACATCTTCCAATATATGATATCAATAGCAGTTCTTGGAAAACAGAAATTAATAGGGTAGGACCATCATTTTTTGGTGTAGTTTTGGATGTCTTAGCAGCATTCAGTTAGGCTTGAATTTTAAAATGGAAAAATGATCCCTGTTATAACCAGCATCGACAAAAAAGAGCACTGAGGTGTTTTGAACATACTTATTACATTTACTTTTATTTTCCCACAAAGAAAGAATTTGGGTAGAGGAGAAAAGCACAAATCTTGGTCTAAAAGCAGCATATGATTTTAAAAAAATATTGTTTTCAGTCTTATTTTGGAAAGAAATCTCTTGACTCATTTGCAGTAGGTAGACAAGGATTTAAAGAATTAGTTGTCATTCTTAAAAGCGTATGCACGTTTTGCATTGGATCATTATTGGTCACGAATGGGCATCTGTCCTGTTGTTTTCCTATTTCATATCAAATGATTTCTAGTGAGCTTCTCATCATGTATCTGGATCCAAGCACAAAATTAAAGTTATGACAAAGTTGAAGTATCTCAGTCACTACAAAGTTGAACTGCTTTATCTACTTGAAAGGCACACATCAGATTTTTTTGATACAGGCTTTTTGAAGGAATTTTGGGCTTATTCTTTCCTTTAGAAACACGCTTGGGTATTTATTGTTGTTTCTATTTGCATTTTGCATTCAAATGTTGGTGTTATTTAATATTTTTTTTTTAAATTGGGCTCTGTGCATATCTGTCTCTGCTTTCCTGTCGCATCATCTGTTGCAAGTAGACTTACATTCTCTTACTTAGAATAATGCATGATGGGGGAAAAGAGGAAACTCATTAAAATACTTAACCAGGAAATAGTCCACTTATACAATCCCCTCTTGTTTTTGATGGTGTCCCTGGAAGCCAAAGCGCAGAGTTAGTCATTTCTGCACGCACAGGCAAACAGCCACAGTGAATATTTAAAATCCAGTCTGTTAACAGAGTAGCTATGTTGGTTCTTGTTGCAAGTGATGGGTCGCTAATAGTTTAAAACTCGGAGATTGGGAACTTCTTTTGTAAATTGAAGAGGATTATTTCATGCTGTTGAGTGTCCCTGTCAGAATACAAAAGTCTATTAGCTGTGATGGGATTGCACACCCAGGGGTTGCTTGCAATATGTAATTTACCAAACGCACACGTGTAGCAAAAATCAGACCCAACAGCCAAGATTTTAGCTCTGTGCTGCTACTTTTGGATCAAGCACATGAACTAAAACCACTACATAATACTCGCCTTGCAACCGTGGTCTCTGATCACGTTTTTGCGTTGTAAAATATGGTTTGGCTCAGCACCTGATAAAATTTTTTGTGATAGGAATGGCTTGTTCAGTAGTGGCACTGTGAAAACTTTTAATTATTATCCATAATTGTTCACCCATGTTCATGTCAAAGAAGGTCTTTCCTGAACTTCATGGTATTTCTGCTTGGAGTGCTAAAAATGAAAATATAAGAATTGAGACGGTATGTCTGTTCTTGTTCCATACTCTTGACTGCAGGTGCAGTATCTCAGTTCACATGATTGTGTTCTTTACATGCAAATGGAATCTTTCAAAAGGGCAGTGATGCCCCCAAATCCCACGGAAAGTGAGTCCAGGTTAGATCTCTAATTCTCATTTCTTCTTTTCAGATTTCTCTCTGCATATTTATTATTTTGCTCTGACTAGACAAGAATGCCCATGCATCTTCCCAGAGCTGGTCAATTTAATCAGAAACACTGACAGAGAAATATAATCCCTGCTACCCTTCCAATATTCCTGATTTCATAGACATTGGCTGTTAGCCCCTAAGATTATCAGACCTAGATTCAGAATATGAAGAGAAAAGGTAATAAATCTTTCATTTCACCTTCATTTCACCAAGGTTTGTTACCTTGTTTCTATCAGAGTTGTGCTAAAGTTGCTCCCCACACCACCTCTCCATAGCCTGCATCAGTACTTGGTGTAGCACTGGCATATTGGGAAATCCCTGTAGTTCTGGGGAGTTAAAGACTGGGCATAGGAATCATAGCATTTTTTTGCTGAAATCAGTGATTTTAGCAGAGAAATCTAGATACCCTTGGAAATGAGTATATAATTTTTTAGAGAAAGATGGACAGCCAGCTGCAAAACACAGTTTTTTCCCCCTAGAACAGAAGAGCACTTATTGGTCATCAGAATAGATAAAGAAGGCTCCTGAATGGCATTGCTGTCTTGGCAAATGCATTGTCCATCGCGGAGCAGGACTGCTCAGGATCCCTCTAAAATAGGTCAACTCAGTCTTTGACATACTCAAATCTTATCCTACATTTTTGTATCTGCACTCTTCCTTCTTTAAACATCTCACTGTTTCTTTGAAACCTTGAAAGGGTGAAGGAATCTATTGCTTAATGTTACTTTCAGCTGAATGATGCCCTTGAACATCTTGTGAGAGAGAGAGGCAGACAACATTTCTCAGGCATATCACCCTTTCGGTTTGGAAGGCCCTTTTGTTCCCTGCTAGGTTAGTCGGGGAGGTATGAATGTCCTTGGGCCTCTTGCCTCTGAGCCCAGGATAAGGCTTTGCTCTGTTCCTCTGTGACAAAAGCACAGTGAAGGAAGGGGAGACTGAGGCATTCACAGATGACATAGAAACCTTATGAAATATTGAAGCTTCCTTGAATATGGAGTTACTGGGTTCTCCACAGTTCTCTTACTGATGTACAGTGGGAGTCAGTTCCCCCTTTGTTGAGCAATAGATGACTACTGAGAAATGTACTTTGCTACAGTTCCTCTTGGGTTCCTCAGCCCTCACTCCCAATACAGTTGCTAAGGACCATTCTTAAACCATAGATTTCTTGCCCTCCACACAGTTGGTAATTTTTGCAAAGAATTAAACAAAGATGAGATAGATAAATTAGCTGAGGACCAGACATCTTCTTCCAAGGTGGCAAATATTTCAGGACTCATCAAACACCAGCTGAGAAAGAAGATGCCTTTTCCTCCCATCACCTTTGGATGTCCAAGGCCTGAAGCCTCCAATCTCCTTGACCTTACCTATGATGACTGCACATATTTTTCATTTCCAGAATCTTTTTGCTTTAGGAAAGAGGAGATTTGGTCCTGACTATCTGGGAGACTGGCAAATAGCAGAGAGTATATAAGAGGTACAGACACAGGGAACTTCTAAGCATTCTTATTTGTGAGCTAGGATCATGTGTAGCAGTATTGGCAACTTCATATCAAAATGTATTAAAATACAGTGCTTCCTATTGGACTGGCATTGATCCACACACCCCCGGAAACCAGCCACCCACAAACAAAGCACCAACAGCTTCAGCAGAACACTTTTAAATTTAGCAAAATGCTTTTGAGAAGACTTCCAGGAGAGTATACATTTTCCTGGACACGTGGGTTCCATTTCTCTGTATAAGGAGGAGAGGCTGCTCTGTGCAGCCCAAACAGGAGAGTGGAGCAGCAATAGGAATTAGAGTGAATTTTCCCCCATGAGTGGAGAGATTGTTTTAGAGTTCCACCTTGTTAAATGACTGTCTGAAATCATGCATGATTAATGGACAAAATGAAAATTAGATTATGTGTCTTTACTCTTCCTGTGACCTCTACTTTCTCCTGTATCAATTGCAAGCAGTACAGGGGGAAAAAAAAAATTTAAAAAAAAAAAATAAAATCCTGTATAAACACTCAGAAGAGAAGGGGGAGAGGAGATGAAAGGTGCATAGCCCTGCTGTAAGTTGTACACTGTCCCCAGAACTCACAGTTTCCAAGGGCAGAATCCTACAATACTGAAATTTAAGGAACTAAAATGTGGAACAAATACCAAAGTTTCAAGCTGCCTGTCGGAAGTCACCACGTATGTCAATCACCCATGTGGAACTGCATCCTATGGGGAATTTGATTTCCCTGCTGCAGCTGCACACAGGAGATGACCTGTGGTTCAGACACAGTCAGGCTATTGGAACAAATGTTTTCCTTCTCCCAGAGGGAAGTGTTAGTGTGTTGTCCATCTTTGGACTCCTGTATGGGCAATAAATGTGAAGATAGGAGTCTCAAGGCAGAGGGAAATCACTGCTTGACTGCAGGCATGGGGTCCTTCAGCAGTCTGGCCTCCTTCAGTGCTACCTTGTGATCAGAGTGTGGATCTCTGCCCCCACTCAGGGGCACCTCCGTTTGTGGAGGCACCAAAAGTCTGTCCTCCTTTCAGCCAGCAACATGCTTCAGCCTGTGATACCAGAAAGAAAAGGTTTTCTGTTCCTGTTACAGACCGCTTGGGATGAATAAAATGTGTCTTGCTGTGCCCTCTACATCTTTATTCCTGGAGGGAAAAATGCACATATAAATCCTATATTCACTTAAGATAACTAAAAATCAACATGTTACAGGAATTGTTACACCAGAAACCTTAACAGGAAAGGCTAGGAGGGGTGGATATCTTCTTGCTACCAACACAGTAAAATTAAGAGCAGGAATGTAATACTAGACTGTGTGAAATAGCTGATGCCCCTCTGTTTTTTCCATGTGTGGTCATTGGCCTTGGGAACTCAGGCAACGTGGTTTCATTTGAAGAGACCTGTGTGCAGAACCCCTGTATGGCGTCTTGCCTATTCCTTAGGCTCAGAAGTGTTGATGAGCAAGTACCGTGCTTTGAGCTATAGGGGACAATCCATGTTTTCCAGTTCAGATTTTAGCATGAAGTTGAACTCTGGTGTCTTCTTTGGAAGGCCTCAGATCCTGGACTCCCAGCTTATGCAAGAGTCTTAGTTTTTGTGTTTTGGGGAAAAAAAAAAAATCATCATCTAGGAAAAGAAAGCTTGAATCTGGTACCTTGAACAGTAGGCAAATGGAGAAAAAATACAAAACTTAATGATACTAAGAAGACATATGAAGGCCAATGCCATGATTGTAGGGATTTGCTTCTTGATTTTTAAACATTTAGGGTTGGCTGCTCTATGATTGTCTTTTAGTCTCCCTAGCACAAGAGTAAGAAAAATGCTCTAAGAGACCTCAGGGTTTCCCATGGGAAATGATAACTAGGTCATGGATATGCTTGCTGTGGAGGTACATACAGTTTCCTTTAAATTGATCTGAAAATTGGAGGCATAAAGGAAGAGGAGAGTGTTCAGAGCAGAAGCTCTTTTTCAGAATTATTATGTTTTTCCTTCTTTTAATCAAGTTGTTTGTCCAGTCTTAAGAGACATGAACTGTTTGTGCTGATTCTGTTCCTTTTTTTGTTGTCACTTGGCACTAACCCAAAGTTGGGCAGTATGAAATCAAGGTGAGTGATGATACCCTTAATGAGGACCTTACGTGACCTCCTTGTGCCTGACATTACATGATTTTCAACAGGTTGGTTTGGCCACCTCCTGCCTAGTTAATAACCACAAGACCTGCTGCAGCACCGCTCAGCCCTCTCTCCAAAGGCTTCTGCTTCGCTCACGTAAGCCGCGGCAGGAGGTTCCCTCTCCACAGCACTGCGCTACAGGGGCACGCTGAGGGACCGAGGACACGATGCACCCTTGTTCTTTGTCTTGTTCATACCATTTTTTTTTTCTCAACTTCCATGTCAGAATTTTCTGTGTATATCTTCTAATGGTTCCTTTTGTAAAGGGGGGGAGCCCTCTGAGGGTATGTTGTCTCTGCTGGGGTTGCCTGTTTCTACAGGGAGAGATGTAACTGAGGTGACCCACCCCTGAAAAATCGTAGTGGAAGACAAAGTACTGTAGCTTTTATCTTGATATTGCTTGTCAAAGTCAACCTGGTCCCTGAGAAAACTACCTGTCTCCTGTTTCTGCTATAGTTTTACAGTGAGCTTGCGATCTGTAGTTGGGTTTGCTCTCTGTAAAAAAAAAAGATCTTCTTGTTTTTAGGGGGAAGGTAGAGCCTTAGAGAACTGCATAAGACAGTGGCCCACATGTTAAATGAGATTTTTGAAGCTCCTTTGTAAAGGCTATCATTTTCTTATGAAACCCGTTGACTCGAATGCTTTAAAGAGCAAGTTAAGGACCATGTTCTTTGTAGAGGTGTAGGTGGTCTTGATATGTGAATGAGAGTTGAATACGTGTATAATTGGGCATACATTTCTACACCTACACAGGTATTTTGACCAGACAGTCAGCTAATAGCTCCAAATAAGATACTCTGCCCTCTTATATTAGTTCATCTGCCACTCAGACATGCTTAGCAAGATATATGCTGCTTTTTATGCATATAACTCTTGTTAATGCTAAGGATCGTTATGAGTGTGTGTGGAGAGGTGTCCTTGCTACATCCTTTCAGGATATTGTCTCTGAGGAGAAGGAGTTACTGTTCGTACGACATGGCTGTCCAGAAATGCTTGCAAATCAAATGCTTTCATTTGCTTTTTATGCATGGGAGGGAGGATGGGGGCTGCACACCTTAAAAAAAAATTGTCTCACCCAGCATCTTGCTTTAAAGAACAAAGTTCTTTTAGATTTGCAGGAGCTCAAAAAGGCATTCAATCACATCCACTCTGAATAATTCGATATGAACCTGTCTTGTCAGTTAGATATCTGTCTGCAAAGTCTATATTTAAAAAATTAGTTTTGGTTTGACACTATCTCCTGTCTTAAAAGGGGGGGGGGGGGGGTCCTGCTCCAAGC
>NW_020799099.1:34153340-34188324 GCF_003259725.1 Athene cunicularia
AAAAGGGGGGGGGGGGTGTGTGTCAGGAAACCCTAAGTTTGTTTCCAGCCTCTAACACAGCTGGCCTCATGACATACAGTGAGTCACTTAACTTCTCCCTTTCTTCTTCTCTCACTGGTAGAACAGTTTCCCAGTGTATCTTGTCTTTTATGTTGCCCATCTGTTCAGTTCTGTGCTTTTTTGGACAAGGATTTCCATTATTCCTCCAGCAAGGCATGTAGTTGGGGCATAAGGCATAGCAAGTGGTGATTGCCTGTTCAACGTATAGCAAATGCGAGCGAAGAAAAGCAGAGCTTTATTTACACAACAGTTTCAGTCTGTGCCATGGCACTACATTAAATGCGCAGGAGGCTAGCAGCGACGCGGCTACACATGTTCTGTAATATGCGTACTCCATGTGTTGTTTTTCAGCCTCCTGGGAGAGCTTGTCTGCTAAAGTTCTGCAATCTGGATCTGCTGTGTATTCAGTGTTATTTTGGTACCAGCTGATAGCATAAAGGCTGAATAAATTTGCTTCATGTTAGACGTGGCCCTCTGCAAATAAACGTGCATGTTAAGAAACCCCTCCATGACATAATTAGTTGTCTGTAAGCCATGGTGTCATTGTGCGGAGTAATTAGTTCTGTTTATTTAAAGGAGCCCCAGAAAGCTATTAGCAGTTGCCAGTGGACCAACAACGAGAAAAAGAAAAGATAAAAACCCATGTGTGGTGGTTATTAGTCTCTTCATCATACTAATGGACAGCTTGTAAGAAATTGGACTTGCTATCAGTGGCACCGAGTAACAGCAGTCGTGCAGGGGCATTGTTTCTTCTCGCTGGCGATAAGGGCGACTTGTGGCGGGCTTTGATAGGATGCTCATTTTTATCTGCTAAGTGCATGATGCTTGTAAAAACAGCAGTGGCCTTGTTACCACTTGACATGACACTAGTTTTAGCTGTTTACGTTGACACGCCACTACAGTCTTTTAAAGCTTCAGCCTGAGGTCACATTCACTAGAGTACTTCAGAAATGATACCGATACAGCATCTGGCCTGATTTCTTTATGCGTCCTGCTCCAAGCAAGAGGGACTGAGTCAGTGTAACCCTGTGGACAGTCTTCACTGGCTTGTCAGATTTACTTTCTGTGGTGAAGTAGTCCAAGGCTTTGGAAAAAGCAAATGAGGTGTGCTTACATGAGAAGAGGTAAGGGAACCCCATCAGGGGTTACCTGAGGGAGGAGAAGGAAACAGGCTCCAGGATGGGTTGCGTGCAGTTTGGTCGGTGGCCCCAGCTCTCAGAAGAGACATTTCTGAGAGAAGAGCTGCAGTGGTGGCTACACTCAAATAGATCTTGCATAGATCTAGGTCTGCTGAGCTCAATAAGGTTAAAAAGAGCGGCAACTACAGCATTTACTTCTGAAACCTTCTAAAACCATTTAATAGATTGGAGTTCTTTTCTACAGCATTTCTAAACCACCTTGTATAGGCTATTAGTGAATTATTTCCCTATTCTGTAGTTCTCTAACTTGGCTTATAAATTTTACAGAGAGGTTATTAGCTATAACGGGTTGTGACAAATGACCTGGGAGAAGGAAAAAAACTTAGCTAAACTTTTCTTCCCTGCCTCCACCCCTAGATTTAGCAGCTCTGCTAAGTCTAGGCATGCTCTTGGTCTTTATAAAGGTGGGTAGCTGTCAGGAGATCTGTGAGCGATCCCAGGCTCCAGGGGAAAGGGTCTTTCCTGTGAGGGGGAGAAAAATCTTCTGGAGTGCGGTAACTCTTATGTGATGAGCTGCCTCAGCTGAAATAGAGACTACAGGTGATAGCGGGAGCCCTGACCTGAGCTTCTGTGCTGAGAATATGTCCATTTGCTACCGTACTTCCACATGCAAGTTGGAATGGTTTTGACAGAAGCAAAGCTGCATCTCCCAAACCCCATCAGCTTTCGCAAGAGGACATTGCTGCCTGCAAAAAGGGACAGTCTTCAGACAGTATTAGGAAACCTCTGGCAGTGGTGCATGACTGTCATTCATCTAATATCTGTCAGGGCTCCTTTGTCTGAGCTTCTGCAGAAGCTTGTTTTCAGATATCTGCTCTTCAAGGTGTCCTGGGTAATTTCTGTGTATAAACCAAACCATTAAATAAAGAAATAAATCTCATCTTCTCAGTACCCTCAGATTTGGGTAATAGGTTACGTTATGTATTAGGGGCTGTCCCTTAGATTTTCTTTTACTTCTGGATGCTGTCACTTCTACATACCATGTGATACAAATAATACTGCTAGGAATCTGAAAGCTGCAGCTTTTTATGGCCAAATTACTATATTATTCTCTGAATTCATGCTGCTGATTTTGCTGCTTGTGGCTCACATCCTGCCCACCTTTACATGTGGCCATCCTGTCCTGTTCCACAATCAGCCCTGCTCTAGGATTGCTTCATGTGTAATGCATCTGTAATCATTCAACCTGAAGGTGTGGGGGAAGGTAGCCAGCAAAACATATGAGTAAGATTTTTGCAAGCGTATTTGAGTCATTTGTCGTGAGTTGCTTGTTTCCATGGGAATTAGTGAGTGAGAGAAGACATAAGTGAATCTTATTCCTCGCTTTAGCCTCCTCTTGCCTCAGGTCTGGCTACATCAACCTGCAGGACCTATAATTCAGACCCAGGGGCGACTGAGAGAGCTCGTTTTCCTTTTTAATTATTATTGCAGTGAATAGATGGTGACCTATCATGGGAGGAAAGGAATTGCATGCCTACTTGTTAGAACAGCCCAACTCTGCAGCCCAAACTTCCTCACGTGGCTGTAAATATGCCAGGCCTGCCTTTGTGGTGAACCACAAATGCTCTCAGACTTTTGAGGAGCCTGGGGAGACGGTTCCAGATCCTAAGGAAGAACAATTCATCTCTTTCCCCATCCCCCTATACACACATACACCATCCCCTTGTCTCTTTTTAGGTCATTTATAATCAGCAGTCATGGAGCACTGGCCTCATTAGTGATATAGCCATTCCTTCAGTGCTTCAGAAATAATCATTTAGAAAAAATGCGCGGTTTTCTTCCCTTGAGAGCCTGTGAGTGATGAATTTATTTCAGTCTGGCTGTCTTGCTCAGCCTTATTTCCATATTTATTTCAACAAATAATGTACTATGGGAACAACAAAACACACTCTGTGAGGCAGACAGGATGGCCTGGGCAGGGAGGGGTTAACCAGAGAGATGGCATTCGAAAGCTGGGGCTCAGGGGGAGACATTTTTATTCTGAATCATTTTTTAATGTATATACTTTCTGAGTGTTTGTAGGGGTTTAGAAGCCCTGGGATTTGGACATTGATTTATTCATAGGGCACCATTTAGAGAACAGACACTGTCCCCTGAGTGGTCCCAGCCACCGACCTTTCTCCTGAAGGGACCATCCCTTTTGTAATGGTGGACAGGTGATTAACTTTCTATGCCAGCTAATGACTCAGGTCTCTTGCAAGCAAGTGCCGCTAATTGTGACTGGCCGGGAGGGCCGGTGTACTGGGACCGATGTACTTCGCCGAATGAGGTGGTGAGCAGCCCCACCATGCTCAGAGTCCATCTGCGTATTTGCTCCATCTCCAGGAAGCGGCACTTGCAGCTGCTGTAAACCAGCCGCACGGAAGGACTTAAACTCATGATTTTTATTCTGCCAGCGACCGTTTCAGTAATTGAGCGTTACGCTCTGGAAGCCTAAGCACCAAGGTCAGTGGCCAAGGACTTGGGAGGCAGAGCTCCCATCTCTTCCTCTCAGGGCTTCTTCAGACATCCTGGGCAGCCCAGCTGTGCCACCGCTTCCCACTGTGCACACCAGAAATAAACACAGCCCTTTCCTCCAAGATACCATGGTCACACTAGGTTTATTTAAAAAACACTAAACACTCCGAATTCCTCAAAAGATGCTTTCTCAGGATTGACCTTTCCAGTGGGTCAGCTCTTCATTAGACCACTCAGCACCCCTGCTCTGCCCTGCCACTGGCCAAATAAATCTAAGTACATGGCATTGTGGTTGCAGGCACAAGTCAGATACACGTGCCATGTGTTATATTTGCAGTTTGGTTTTATGGATACTTGTGAAGGAACGCTGAGCCTGTCCTCTGTCAGCCTGTAGCCCCTCTACTTCCTTCCTCCTCTCTGCCTCCGCTTAGGACATGTAGGCTTACCTGTGGTGTTTCTGCTATGGCTTGTGTCTGCATTTCATTTGTTTCCTGGGATGGCGTTTCTGAGGCATCTGGAACTTGCCACTTTTACATGCACCTGTAAAATATGTGTAATTTGCCTTGCTCTCCATTTTCAAAAGCAGTTTCTATTCAGATTTACTTACAGGTAGCATCTGTGCACAGAAGAGCTAGCATTTGGTTGCAGAGATCCAGACAGTTAGGTATGTAGCTGCCCTGTATATTTTGTGTATGTGCACACATATTCTTAATGCCTCTTCCGGATTTTGCATTCCTTAGTTGGCATGGCATTCATTTACCTGAAACTCTTCCCCCGTTGGCTTCTTAATTAATAGATATTCTCAAAGTTTTCTTCTCTTTCCCTTTTATACTGAACTTTCAAAGGCCCAAGCTAACCAGTTTTCTACCGGTATAACTCTGATAAGTGATGGACTAATAAAGCCAGTTCAAATGCTGCTATGTCAACCTTCAAATTTAGAGACAAATATCTCCCTCCAGTCTTTTCTGTTAAAGCAAAAAGATTGTTTCTTTCTGTTCATCTGGTTTCTTAATGCATTGCTGTCTAATCACCTTAGTAGCAAGTCTGTAACCAGGTAATGGGGGAAGAAGTAGCAATTGGCTTGCTGTCTTCTCCCCTAAGAAAAATCAGTGCATGCATCTGCCCTACTTTAGGGATAAGCATCATCAGCTCAGGAAGTCGGGGGGGGTGGGGGGTGGTGGTGTATAACCAGGAAGGCTCATAACGGTGGCATCTCTCTGTGAACAGGGAGGGTTCTCCGGGGAGAAATTTAGCGCTTTTACTCTTTCCAGCTGCTGGCTGAGAATGCTTTCAGCTTTTGCAAAGTCATACCTCCCTTGTCTTTGAAGAATTTACCTAAGAGGAAGCACAGAGACATATCTTTGAAACCCCGTGCTGGTCACCTTTATTTTACAGTTGGGGAAAATGGCTTAAAAAGGCTTTCACATCAGGCGACAGTAGGGGGAGAAGGGATGGATTCTGAAAGAGAGCAGGTGGATTTCACTTTGCCATACAGGCCTCAAGGATATCTCTGCTTTCTGACAGAGAAACTCCTGAAAGTCTCAAAGACATTTTTTTTCATCTTTATTGAAGAGCTGGAAGCTTTGCATTTAGAGAACAGATGTCCTTTGTTACAAATTTTTCGTTCCTTATTGAAATAGATATGAGCAAGAATTCACACCACACAAACTCAGGGGGAAGCAGCATTTTAAATTGAATGATTAAAAACTCTGCCTTCTCCCATTGCTTCATTTTTCACTTTTGACTCCTGTGATGTCACCCATTTGCTCTTCTCCAGTTGTCATAGCTTTTGGTGGAGAAGAGAGGAGAAACTCACCTTAGGTGTCCATACACAATGTGAAAGGCAAGTGAAAAATAAAATAGAGGAGGGGGAATATATCTTTTAATCTTTTCAGATCAGAATGAACTCAGGATCAACTCTAGGCCTGCACCTGATATGCTTTCTTGATTCTCATTAAGTTGAACTTGTGATAACCTACTGTAAAACATTTAGGCTTCAGACACAAGAGCAGGCTAAGACGCTGTGCAGACCATCACGCCCAGATGAATGATCAGAAGTGATGGGTCAATACGTACAACAAAAACATGGCTGAAACTAAGTTCATCATTAAGGCAGTGTGGGGAGGAGGTCCCTCTGCACAGGCAGGGAATGAAGAGCATAATTGAGGTTGCTGGATCTTACACCTAACGTGTTAGCCAACTAAATCACAGTTTACACCAAAAGGTTGTGAGCTTTTGTGAACTATATGGTTGCTGGTGATATTAATTTACTACAAATCCTTCCTGTAAGCTCTTTGTAGAGTTACACACTGTGAGCTTCTTTTTCTGTTAATCTTTTCTTTTGTGAGGCTGAGTTTAGTGCTGGTGAGGAAAGGCAGCCTGATGTCCATGGAAAATGAAATCCTGTATTTATCCATAGTCTAAGCACCAGCTGTTCCAGCAGAGGAACCCACTGCAAGATTGAATTCAGCTCACTCAGCCCTCTCCTTCCCCTTGGTTTGCCTTCTCCGATTGCATGTTGTGCAGTGAAATTGGTAAAATGGATGTATCATCCATTCTGAGTTAGACTGACACCGTTCAGTTGCCCAGATGCCTTTCACTAGCTTTTCAGGTTTTGTCAAGTACCGTGATACTGAGCCCCTTACTTTAAATCTGTCGGTCAAAGCAGCTGTGTTTTACCTCTGCGTTTTGCAAACTGGGGTATATGCCAACCACTAGCAGAGCTCAAAGGTGTAGGGGCATCTGCATCTACCCCTGGAGAAACCCTTCAAAACCCTAGCGAGTCATCCTGTCTGTTAGTAAGACACCTCTCTACTCCACACAGAGCTCAGATGTTGCTGCCTTCACGCTGGAGAGGAAGGTTGGCCTGGAGACACGCTTTTCCAGCGTCCTCGTGTCCCAGCAGAAGGCTGGAGCTGCCCCAGGCAGAGCACAGGGCTCTCTGCAGGGCTGCACTGGAGGATCCCTGCTTGACCACAACTAGGTGTTACAAGGCTTGTGTGTAGGTTACCGCCAGAGAGTCTGTGGCCTGCCTTTCACAAGCAAGGCGACTGTAATATTCATTCTGGCTTTAAGAACTGCTGAAGCCTTTGTCAGGAAAGGAGGATTAAAACCGAAACCACAGAATGCAAACCAAAAGTTGGAGGAAGTGGTGATCATTTTAGTGAAAAATCCATTAAATTTTCCAGTTACTTTTACTCCCAACCTGGCAGGAACACTAGATCCCGATCCTTTTTCCCCTGTTATATTGGTTTGCCAACAGCTACAGAGGCCAGTTTTAAAGTTGGAGCAAAAACGTCATGCTCGCACTACTTTTCTTGGTGCTTCAGCCTCAGGTGGTTTTGCTTTAAGCTGTGAACACAAACCAGCTGCCTACAGTGCTTCCCTTTTTCTGCACCTGTTTGTGTATCATGTCAGTGAACGTAGATTAATTGTATTTTTCTTTCCCTCTTGATCTGTCCGTCTTGAATGGCCATAGCACCTGCAGGATATTGTACAGTCAGGGATTCGGATAGATTAATATGTCCCTTTAGCCCATAACCAGATGGAAGAAGAAATCCTATACTAAAACATCCTAGCTTTCTTTAGTTTGGCTGTTGCAATGCTGTTTGTAGACCTCATCAGATTTCTACAGCTTCAGCTTGTAGATGATATGAGCAAGCCTTACCCTCCTTCCTTGTACACTTAGATTAGTTTATATTTTGGGAGTGATCAGTCCATCACACTGAGCAAATTATGCCCAAATCCATGAGCTGTGATTGCGTTAATGGAAAAGTGATGCTTTTGACCAGAAAGTCTGGAACAAAAGTAGTGCCCCGGGTTACAGAGCTGGTCAGTTGGCATTGAGAAGCCAGTCTTTGCTTCTGGTCTGTGCTTCCTCTCTTAACCACATAGCCATGTTTTTTAATTGCCACCTTAACAGTTTGACTGGCCACTTACACCACCCCAGCACTCTGTTCACCAGAGCCACCAAAACGTGAAATTTTGCAGAAGTCTGTGCAGAGATCATGACTAGACATGGGATCAGAAGTCACCAGCTGATAGCTGCTGGTAGAGCTGCTCCTGTGAGATCTCTGTGCTAGCATCGAGCAAAGCCACTATTCCCCTAACAAGTTACTTTCAAACCTTGGCAGCATTTGGCTCATTTGATGTTTAACCCAGCTTTACTGAAAGGTTTGCAGATTTTTTGACAGACCTGCTAGGATCAGGATTTAACCCCTGTTAGCAGGTATGGTGCTGAATGCCATACCTTGTCTTATATACTCTAGGTCTGGAAATATGATTTGCCTTGTGTTATCTGACTCAGTGGCGTGCAGTCATGCTTGAATGCAAGGCCCATTTTGTTATGTAGAAAAGTTGAGGCGAGATTCATCTTCTTGCAGCTTCCTTCAGATTTCTAAAAATCTGTGGGAGGTGGTGGGAGATGAGCAGTTCTTGGTTTTAATTCATCTAAGTCTAAAATTAAATTGGTGTATAGGAGAATAGCCTCTAACAAAGCTGTAAGACCAGCAGGTAAGGGAGATACAAACAGCAATGGCAGGAACACTGTAGAGATCTGCAAGCACAGGGATGCAGGCCTGGTGTAATTCCCGCAGCCGGCACTGTCTTGCTCCCCCTGCACAGGCGGAGATGGGGAGTGAGGAGGGAGTGAGGAGCTTGGGGTTAGAGCAGGCATTGCAGCCCTGCATCAAAATGGCAGTGCTTTGTTATGGCCTTTCTCCCGAGTGGATTGCTTTCCGTTGCCCTTTCCCGACTCTGACACCGAAGTGGTAGGAGAGCTGCAGTAGGTTTTCCTGGTGCTTCGCCTGTGCCATTCTCCCATTCTCCTCTCTCCATCCTCCCCCCTCCCCTACTCCCCTGCACTCCTCTTACTCCCCACTGCCCACATCGAACATGTACAGATTTTACGGTTCACTGGAGAATAAGTGGCTGTCATTTCACAGACGGGCCAGGATGTAATTAGCCACAATGCATCGAAGTAATGGAACAGATGTCTCTTTGTAAACTGAGTTTGCTGTTGCACACTCTGTGTGTGTGACCTGCCGACTGCTCCGGGCGATTCCTCCCAGCCCCCTCGGCCCCCTCCCCTCTCTCTGTTGCCGAGCCAAGGGCTTAGCTCACATCAAGTGTTTGTGTGTTTGCGGGTTTGTTTTTCTCTTTTTCTCATGCACTCGTCTCTCCTGCTGTAAGGCCACTGATTATGTGACGGAGTGTTAGCAAGCAGAACCTGCATTTATCGATGGAGTCACTCAAAATAGAAAAGGTGATACCCCTCTTATGAGATAATTGGCAGTTTCAAGTTGCTCTTATTACCCGATGATAATACACCAGTAAAATCATAAATTACTGTTATGATGCCAGGCCTCCTCCTCTCTTTTCTTTTTTCTTTTTTTTTTTTAACTGGAAATAAAATAGCTGTGTTCTCCCTGAGCCCTCAAATTAGTATTTACATTTTAGATAAGAGATGGGCTATTGGACTGATTACAATGTGATAATGCACCCAAGCTAACAACAGACATGGCACTCTAAGAAAGATGTCCGTCTGACTAGGCTAGGAGCTGCAGTCCAGCCACCAGCCTGAACTTAAAAGGGGCAGAAAGGGAACCTGACTCCCAAATTAACATTTCGTAGAGCAAGCTTGTCTCTCTTGGGTACAGAAACTGAAGAACACTCTTAATTCATGGAATTTTTTCCCCCTTAATGTTATTGAGACATGTTTTCAGGCTATATCTATGAAGGTTTTCCATTCCTTTAGTTCATTGTGTCCGTGCAGCTCCTGAACCCTGCACATCTTATCACTTGCAGCTCTCCAGCTGCTCCTGCTGAGGGTTCCTGACAGTGCCCCACACCATGGGTACCCTGCACCTTCGGAGCAAAGGGACCCGCAGGGCCAGCTGGCTCTTGGCCTCCAAGCCTGAATTTGCTCTGCTCACAGCTCAGCCAGGCCATGGAAGAGCTGAACACCACAACCAGGCAGCAGCTACTAGTGGCAGAAACCTAATGGTGGTGCAAACAGGGAGGATATTAAAAGAAAAGACACGCTTGTGTTCTTGGTGCCTCTGGGTGTTTTCATAGCACAAATAAGTTTGTGTGTCAGGGTAGTCATAGTCAAATTGTGTGTGCAGTCCCTCTGTATGTCTGTGTGTGCTGGTATGCTTGTATGCATTTACGGTTTATTTTCACACAAATTTTCTGAAGAGATGCATTGTTTCCCCAGGGCAGTTTTGATGACAAGGTTCCCATTAGTTCCCCCGGTTTTGAACCAGCAAGCTTAACTTAAAATTGCACATCTTCTGAGTGTTAACAGTGGTAAGATACAGTCAATAATGATGGTAAAAAGCAGGTCTTTTGTGTAGAGAGGAGTAAGTTTTTACCTCGAGCTAAAACGATAAAGAGGCTAAGCAGCACGATAATGGAGAGTGAAGTGCAAATATGCTGGATATATCTCAGAGAACAGTATCGCAACTCAGAGTAATTCTCTGCGATGTTTAACACTGTGGACAAGGCATTTGCCTAACGCCATCTTCAGCTCTTCAGCTCATGGAGTGGCTGATTAAAGATCTCAAAGGACATTTGGGGTTGGTCTGCAGCTTTATGTATACTTAGAAAGAAGAGGCATAGTGAAATATGGGAGAGAAATAGCAATCCACTCGGTGCCAGTCCTCAGAAGCAAATCCCTCATGCAATTGCTTTCTCTACCCTACCATGTGCTTATAAAGCTCTTTTCACTTGCATGGACACGTGCACTGAGCAACTCCCATGCTGGCTTGAAAGTCTGGAAGCACAGAACCTACCAGCCCTTCAAGCACCCACTGTGGAGGGCACCAGAGTTTCTTCAGTAGTCTTTACATTCAGGTCAGCTGGGTATGTGCACAGGATTGACAGTGTTGGAGAAGTCTTCTGACGCATATCAGACTGGCAGCAAATTTTACAAACACAGTACTGCGTGGATTCCTCTGTGTCAAAGACCATGTGTTATGAAGCATGAGAAATAGCCTGTAGTGCAAGAATATCTGTGCATTTCCAAGGGAAAAAAAAAAAGAAAAAAAAAAAAGAAGCAAATTTTGTTATGGCATTGGGAGTGTGTCTTTTCATTTCCTCTGACAGCTTAAGCATTAGGTATTTTGTGAGACAAGGAATATGGGATTTTGACACTGTTTGTAGCCTTCATCTCTTGATTGAAATGGTGGTTGAAAGCGGCATCAGGAGACATGGTAGTTGAGAAGATTCATCACTAAACATGGATCCTCCTTAGAAGAGTGCCAGTGATTCCCAGGACTTCCCAGCACATACAGTGCAGTGTATTTTATCATCTGTAGTGATATTGTAAAGTTCCACATAACCATTTAATATGTTTCCATTCTTGTATACAGTGATTAGGAAAGTGGAGGGCAAGAAGGGCTTTGGGCAGCCAAACTGCAAGACACTGGTTGGTCTCCTTCTCTCCGGCTCTTGGATCCCCGCAAACCTGGGGGGCCCAGCAGGAAACGCCTACCTCTGCTTTTGGCCCGGGGCCCTCAGAAGGATGCCAGTCCCCGCCAGGACTAATTTTGGGGTCCTTTGGACAAAACAAGACCAGAATAAGGCATTGGCTTAAATTTCACGTGTAGTACAACCCGTGTGTGGTTCAAACTAGTCTGAGGAGAAAGATTTGTGCAGTTATCACAGGTGACTTGCTGTCTGACGACGCCACGTTGGTTTTGTTGTGCTGCTATTTTTGATCACTGCTTATTTCTGCCTAGCAAATAGACAGTCAAGAGAGGAAGGCATCAGAGTACAGCCCAGGCCTGCGACCTTACTAAACTGGCTGACCCGATCTACAAACAGGATTGAGCATCCAGGTGTCACTCTCCAGTGGAGCTGTTAATGTTTGCAGGCAGATTTCCATTAAGTGGCGTCGGGGCTGGTTCCCTGCAAACCTCATGTCCACTTGGGGAGACTTCTCTCAGCCATCTGCTTCCAGCTATTGGAAGCTTGGTTTTGTGTACTTTTCCTTTTGACACTCAAATCCATGTGTTGATCTCACCTGCACTGATGGAAGTAACTATTAACCTACAGTTAATAGAGAAAAATCTGTCATTTGTTATGATTTTTCAAACTTGTTTAAAAAAAGAATCCTGTGGGCTCCTTGGGTTTCAGTCAACATCATAGTCTGCATGGTTGATCTGTGATTAGGCTGATATGTGCATGGTATTTTTGGATGGTTTCATCTGGTCCCTGCCTTTCAAGAGACAAAACTTAGGGTTTGTTAAGTCTTCCCAATCCAGTAGGATTTCAAAGCAGGTACAGTAGATCAATTGAGCTCTTCTTCTGCCTTGTCTCAGAAAAACCAAGCGTAGTACTGCAAATGCAGGATTGTCTAGTGTTAGGGAGCAAGAGGGAGTTTCTGTTTGGGTCCAAAGGAAGGCAGACTCTGGCAGCCTAAACTCAAAGTGGCTTGCCAGTCACAGAATCATCTTGGTTAGAAAAGACCTTGAAGATCATCTAGTCCAACCATTAACCTAACACTGACCATTCTCAACTCCACCATCTCCATAAGCACTCCCTCAGCAGCAGGCAATTGCACACCACTTGGGAAGATACTGTACAGCAGCAAGTGCTTATGACAAAGAGGTATTCCTACTAAACTGTTTTTAAAAGAATATCCAGTTTATTTGAGAAGAATAATTTTTTTGCTATATAAACAATACTTTCTTGCTCCCAAAGTCCTTTCTTGGGCAAAGTTCCCGCTGACCCAACAAAATGAAGACTCAAGTTGAAACGGTGACAACAGTTATGACTCACAGCACATAGTATTTAAGTGTATGTTAACTTGATTTAAAATGAACAGCAGGTTATCACCGATATGCACAGATGTCTTTGCAAACCCCTTATGACTTAGTTCACACACCATCCCAAGATGGTAGTTTTCTGCATATGCTGCTGATGTACCATTTATGTGCGGGGGTAAACTGAGGCAGTGTCATTCTGTGGTTGTGAATGATAATGATGTGCATTAGAAGTGGAGGATCATGACTTGTAATGAGTGTTTAATATTAGGGTTGTGTTAGTGAAAGGAGCTTGCCTGCACATCCCTGTGCTGCCGGGTTGGCAGTGTGTGTGTTTATATACAGGGACCCTCTAGCTTGTTCATTAGTGGTGGAGTCCCTGGCACTGCGGTATTGGGGACTGCTGCTGTGAACCAGCACAGGAATTGTGAGCAACACCATATATGCTTGACAAGAGGAGTGCAACCTTATTTTGGTGTGAGGGTCACCCCAGAGAGAACATTCTCAAGTGCTCTTAGTTATGTTGTTCAAGTATTACTGACGGCTGGCATGACCTGGGCTCCTGTGTAGCTTTAATATGTTTAAAACTGTGCCCCTAGGTCTGAGGGGCAGCTTTACATCCCTTTGAAAAACGTGGCCTGACCCTTTAGGGCAATGGAGTGGCCTGGCTAAGATGGGGTTAATGTGAAGCTGAACTCTGGAGGCTTTATGCCAAAGCAAAGGTCCTGCTGCTGTGCTGTGCTGGCAGCAGGGAGAAGGGTGCGGGTGCTGGTGCCAGGAGGAGGCAGCCCAGGAGCCAGCCGAGCGCCCAAGCACAGGGGAGGCCTGTGTCAGCCGGGCAGATGAATGCTGGGTGCAGGATAATGGTCCATCAGAACAATCGTTCGGGAACATGCATTTCTCTCTCTCTTTCTTCACATCTGACTGGTTATCTATTGCCCTTTACTGCAGTCTGCTTGTAGGGCTTCATAGCTTTTGAAGGTATAAGAATAGGGCTCTTTTTTCCTTCTCCTTTTTTTTTTTTTTTTCACTTGCCTTGAAGTAATCATCTATATTTAGGTCAGTGACATGATGAAAGATGTTTATGTGTTTTTACCTAAAGCTGGAAATTGCCTTTCCGGATATCACTGAATGGAAAACAGCTAATGGAGCCTTGTTGTGCTTTCATTGCTTTTGCAGTGGTGTTCTTGTTTTAGGACTATGGCACGTGAAGCATCCTTCCCCACCGCACGGCTCTCGGCTTTCAGCTCCCTCTGCATCCTTCGCTGCCTCCCCTGCGTGGAGTGGACTCGGAGAAGGGCGAGGGGAAGGTCACCAGAAGTTGTTTTATTCTCTGGCTACCTGGAGCAGGCATCACCAGTTCTGCCCTGTCAAGTAGAAAATGTGGCACTGATAAATCCTGTCCGCTAAGGAGCCGAGCCTTTTTAATATGCAAGTGCTCAGTCAAAGAAAGTAAACAGACATCTCCTTCTGCAGGGAATTACTAGACAAACGTCTCCCTCCCCTTACCCTCCTTCTTTCCTCCTCCCTTCCATTTAAGTGTAGGAAATTCTGCTTGCTTTATTTGATAAAGAGGAGGAGGGGAAAGGACATGTACTGAATCATGGTTAAGCTGCTGTCTTCTACCCCAAGACCTTTCAGTCTAGATGTGCTTCATTAGTTTGATAAGCAGACACCAAAAAGGGGGAGGGGTGTGGGGTTTGCATGAGGGGATCTGCCTAGGGGCTGCCCGGAGGTTTAAGAAGATGAACTGCTAATGATGTTGAAGCTGTACCTTTTTGGGACCTTGGCTCCTGGAGGAAAAATGGGCCCTTTTCACTAATTGTGTTGTGCTCAGTAGTGTGATGGAAAGGGACTCACAGGGGAGTGAAACAGAATGAATATCGCCTGGGCTCTTCCCCTGAGCAGCCCCCTCTTCGCTCCTCCCCCAACCCAACTCTTGTCTCTTTAGCCGGGTATCTGGCATGAAGTCATCCGAAATATCGGGAGATAACATTAGGAAAAGAGATTAATTTGGTGGGTCATTTATTTGGACAGTCTGACGTGAGCCTTGCAAACTAAACATAGATTTTAACGAATGTTGTCCAAATTGGCAATGCAAATGTTTTGATGAATAGCTACCAGAAAGACTGTGAACCTTGGATCTGGCCCCGTGCATGTGCAAACACAGGATCTAAGGACTTTCAGACATTACTTGCTCTAATCTTGTGCCAGCCCTTTTCCTCTCTGGCAGGTTCATGTCTCAGAAGCATGTGAGTGTATCCCCACCATGCAGCGGGATATTGCAGTTTTTCACCCGAGGTGCTATCGCGTGTTTCCAGGTGTACTAATTTTCCTTTCAGCAGCTCCCTTTCACTCAGATGTTGCCCCCGTTGAGAAGGTAAAGTGCAATTCCCAGGTGCACTTGTGGAGCACCCAGGCTTGCAGTAGGTCGACGTTTCCTTTCTCCTGCACCAGCATCTAGCCCAGCTCAGCTAAGCCTGGTGTGTTACACTGTCAGCATTTCAACTCCTAAAGCCTGACATGCTCTGCCTGTGTTTTGGAACAGGGTGGTTGGCGGTGGTCAAGTGGTGCTACACTAGTCCTGGGAGCCCACACTGGCCAAATGCCACCACAATCCACCCCACAGTGGCTGGGCACCTCTGCCCCTGGGTGAAGGAACCAAAGGCAGCTGGGGGTGCTGCTTGACACTTTGCTTTCTCAAACATCAGTGGGCACAGCAAACCCAAACTATGCAAGTTAATGGGCCTCTAGGCCAAAAATTGACTTTTTTGACCTAAGCACAGCATTGTCTTAAAATTGTGTATTCCTGTCACAATCGATGGCTAACTAGGCAGCTACAGACAGGTGGGAATCACTTGAAAAGACATTCAGCAAAGGAGTCATGGGTGGAACTTTGGGAGACAGCTGGGTGGCCAGGGAACTGCCCCAAATGTGAGGCCCACTGTCAAGGAAAAAGAGCATGAGATTTGTAGTGTTTCTGGAGCATTCCAGCAACACAGGAGTGGGCAGCAGGTTTAAAGCAAAAGGATGGTTTGGTTTTGTTTTGTTTTCCGCACAACATCTACTTAATGTGCTGAATTCCCTCCTGCATACTATTGCAAAGACTGCATGTAAAAGGAATTGGATGAATACATGAAGAAGAGGTTTGCAGTTGAGAATGAGAGTGTGCTAGATCTACACAGTCTCCAGCACAAGATTCTCTTAATCCTCTGATTGCTGGAAGCTGGGAGGGATCCCAGGGGAAGGCTCTCTGTATATTCACCCTTGTTCCTTTTATACTTTCCCTAAGCATTTTGGCTGGCTACTGTCAGAGACAGGATATTGGGCTAAGAAAACCTTTAATGTGTAAGACCATTACGTTACACTGACGGGACAAGAGTGGAGTGAACGCCTGCATCAGGACATGGTGGGATAACCTGGGCAGCCCAGGCTGTGGGGCAGAGCTTTATGGGGCTGCTGCTGGTCGTAAGCAGTCCCATACGTGACTTCCTCAGCATCCCTTTGATGGGGATGGTCAAAGGAGGAGTGCTGGCAGACAGTGCAATAAATGCTGATGTTATATGTGTTGTAAACCACTTCACAGAGAGAGGTGAACGTTTCCCAGGGTGTGGTGTGGCAAGGCTGAGAGACAGACTGTTTGAAGTTGTGACCAGCTTCTTCTCTTCCTTTCTTTTTGGAGATGACTTTACGTAGTGGGTGACACAGACAACCACAACAGTAATTTCTTAGTCAGAAGGTCATTCAAGAGTTTTTGCCTGCCTTCCACGCCGCTGTCTTCTGCCTCAGCCCCATGCCTCTCCTCTGCCACTCCGAGCCGCAGAGAGGGACTGATCAGGGCAGCTGGTGGCTGTTCCCACCCGACCACAGTGCCCTCCCACAGAAACATCTCATCCCTTAGCACTGCCGGTCCTCCCCCTCACTCGGCACATGTTGCGTTTGCACCTCTGCCTTGACCAAAATCCCCACTCTGTCAGCTCCCAGCAGCAGCAATGGTGTGGGGAAAGGGGTAGGATCACCCCCACTCATGGGGGGGTGCAGGGCAGTCTATTCCTGTAGAGAAAACGTGCATCGCACGGGGTGGTGGAGAGGGGACTGTGCCTTGGTCCCTGTAATTATACCCATCTGTTACTTCCCTGTCTCCTCCACTGCTGAAGAAACACACAAAGCATCACAAGTGTGATTTAAGCCCCTGGAGAATACAATGGCTTCGTTTGAACAAGCCAAGCTGGCCTCTAATGCCCCGCTTTTACTGCCCCACTGCTGCATGCTGGGCTGTTGAGGGCCGCTCCTTTACAGAGCCATCGGCTCTCGCTGCTTGGTCATTATTAACTCCGTGCCTTTTTTGTTGTTTCTGCTGCTGTTGTCAGACTTGCGTGGAAGGGACGATGTCAGAGCCGTTCCTCCTTTCCCTGTCAAAGTGACTGGTTTAGGAGCTTAGTGCCATCCACTAAATGGGACTGGTAAACTGGTTTTGCATTGCAGTCGCTCTTGTTTTCTGTGCCCTCTTGTCATTGCTGTTGACTCATCAGGCTGAAGTGTCTGAGCTTAATTGAAGCAGCAACAATGCAATCAACATTTCTCTCTATTTTTATCTGCATCTCCCCCTCCCCTCTGATTTTTCTGCTGCCTGACATGCTATTTCTGGGGCTGAGAGCTTGGCAGCCTTGCAAAGGGTTGCACTGGGAGGGGACTGAGCCACAAATGGAGCAAAACCCACTGAAGATAACAGGGGTTCAGTTTTTCTCTTGGTGGTGCTGGACTCCCCGCATTATACTCGTCATCCTCGCTGTGCTCCCCTTGTCATCTCCCCCTGTCATCCTTCCTGAGGCGTGGAGAGGGCCTGGGCAGAGGGAAGTAATTCTACAGCAGGGCTGTATGGATGCACCTAATTAGCATAAAATTAACATAACCCTCTTTGTTTAACAAGGAGTATCCAGCTCTCCTCCTTTATCCAAGTGATGTGACCAGAGGCAGGGAGGAAGGACTGGTTTTGGTGCAATCTTAAAGAGGTCGGTGGTGAAGATGCTGGCTTGGTCTTTGAATGCTAAAGTGTTCAGCCCTGGCTTCCAGAGGAGAACAGAGTGCCCCTGCCAGCTGCACGCTTAGGTGGCAACCATTCTGCAGCAGATGAGTGATACATTTTCAGACACAGGTCTCCAATGTTAGATAGCTGTCTATATATAAGTAGCCTGATTTGTCAGGGATACGAGTCTTGGGAGCAGCAATATCTGTATCAGAGATGCTAAGAGCTCAGAAAAATCCACCACTTTTCCTCGGGTGCTTAATTATAGGCTCTGAGAAGTGACTGCTCTTGTGTTAGCTTTGAGAGCAGGGCTAGATTTGGGTGCCACTGCTGAGTGTTCTGCTTTGACCAGGATAACAATGCTCCCAGCATCTCACACAACCGACCAAGGGGCCTCGTGTGGCAAATGTATTTACTGAGCAATAAGGGGCAGATCCACAGCAGTCAACTTCCACTGGCTTCCTTGATTTTATTTTCCTCTTACCTCTACAAGTGCAAAGAATGTCTTGCCTGTGTCAGCCTTTATTTTCCCCCAGCAACAGCCAAACAAGATGCATCTGCACGTCATCCAGTGTACCATACAGATGTGGCTGCACTGTTCGTTACCATACCATTGGGAAGCTAGAGAAGCCAGCGCAGCTGGGTCAGGGGCTTGACAAAGGCATGTTGCCACTTTGCAGAGAGGCTGTATTCTCTCTTGCTTTCTCAGTCCTTTTTCCATATCACTTCTCCAGCGCCAGGTTTGCCCAGGGACAGGCAGAAAGCCTGTATCAGGGAGAGTGAAGCCAGGGCACAGGAGCTGGAAGCTGTTAAACTTCTGTAAACATATCCACTTAGGGGAAAAATAGTAATGGGAAGCAGGAAAGAGTAAGAAAATCTGGTCATTTTGTAATACATGAAGTAGCAACACAAAGTGCAGCTTTTTTGGATTCAACATTAAGTGCTGTGATTGATCCTGGGCCCGCTGTGGAGAATTCCTGATCCATGGCCACTTTCTTTGCACGTAAGAGCATTCATAGGGGTTTTAACATGCTTTGCTGTATGAGCATTGAAATACAGAATTAGTTTTGCCCACATGTTCCTGAGTGTCCCTAAATAGGCAGGCGCCCAGGTGAGTAGACCCAGCAAGAGAGCTTGCATTGCAGTGTGGCTATAGGAGTCTGTTGATGTCTGGCAGAAGCTGAGGAACAAAAAAGGTCTCTGAAAGGAAGGATGGTCTTGGGCCAGTCTGGCCCTATCTTAACTGGGCCACGCTTCTGACACCTGTGCCCAGAGGGTGCGCACCAGTTTGGGTAGGCAGAGTTGCAAGAAACAAATGGATCTTAAAAGGTTTTGCATCTCAAAGGAATGCCAACTGGCTAGAAAATGTCTTTTCTTCTGAAATCGATCAGGGTTATACTATTGTTGATGGCAAAACCTAAGGTGTCAAGAGGAGAAAGCATGAGGGAAAACAGTGTTTTTAATTTTTCTCCTGTATAATGTCTTGGTGCACTTAGCACACGCATGTAGTTGGTGTCCGTGTTTTTTTCTATGTAGTTGGTTTGTTCCCCCCAGATGCACGTTTAGTTCTTTTGTGAAGTGATGGCAGTCAGAGAATCATCTGAAAGTATGAAAATGTCAGTAGAAAAAAACCCAGAAGCTAGAGCAGGCATCTGGGTAGGTGAATTTGTTGCAAACACTTTAAACTTGTATCTGGGAAATGCCTGGATTTCAGGTTGACAGAGTCCTTTGCAGTGAGACACGCCTCTCCTTTGTGTGAACCATACCGCCCTGCATCCTCTTTCTGTCACCTTTTTTAGTGTTGTTATAGACTGCTCATCTCTATTTTGTAATCTTTTTCACTTTTTTTAAATACAAAATTAACATACTCTTCTCCTCCCCCCCTCCCACCCTGCCGTACAGAGAAAGACTGCTGTTTTGTATCAAACCCAGAATTGTTTTTAAGGGGTACCTGCAGATCTAGACCTCTCTGCATTGATGCTATAATCTCCACCGGCATCTTCAATAAACTTTATGTCCTCGTGTTAGACTTTGCCTCACAAATACATATACAAAGCCCAAATCGTGTTATCTAGAGAACAAATGCTTTGAAATATGTTCGAAGGGTGTGCAAGAGCCAGCCACTAAGCAAAGGGAGGCGAGAGGCAGCTGACTTCGTTAAATACTCGTTAATACCTCTTGCTGTTGGCAGAACCTGAAGTTTTAATCAGCTCTGTCTGTGTGTCTGTCTCTGCCTTCTGTGTTTGCATTTGCCTTTGCGGGCACGTTTCTGTGCTGCGCGATTTTGTCTGTAGCTACATGCCTGTTGGCGTGCCTCTCGCGTGCGCGCCTCGCTTCGGCTTGTGTTTGCCTGCGTGCTCCATACGGGCTCCGCTCCGGTGTGTCCCAGCATGTCTGCCTGTGCCTCGCTGGCTGCGTGGGTCTCTGCAAGTCAGCCGACTTGCCGGCATCTGCCTCCCTGCACAGTCCTGCCTTCCAATATGTGCATCTCCCGGCGCGTCTGCCTGTCTGCCTGCGCGCATCTCTCCCCTGCCTCCGTGTGCCTCGGTGTGTTAGCGTGCCTGGCCGCGGGACGGGCCGCCGGAGGCTTTGTGCGTGGTGGGGCTGGCAGCGTTTTAAACTGAATTCAGTGCCTGTGCTCTTGTCGAGATGGAGACTCCATCGTTTCCTTCTGTCAGCCTAACAGACACTTGTACCGGGGAGGAAAAGCTGTTGCCTTGGTGGCTTCAGTGAAGTGAAATAAAATGCTGTTTCAAGTCGGTGGGAGTGGGGATCACTCTCAGATGTCAGCTCCTTAAAAACGGTCTCACTTAAAATGTGTATGGAGAGCAGAAAATGGATTTTTCCCTTACAGGAGGGGCTTGTACCCTCTGCGTGGTGTTGGATTTCCACCCCCCCCAGATCCAGGCAGAATGCCGCGCTCCGAAGGGAAGGTCTTTAAAAACAAAACAAAAGGCAGCTGTCAATTTAATCCAAGCTCCCTGATAAAATTCCAACAGAGTCCCTTTTTTCAGAGATGAAATAAGAACCCTGGCAGGCCCTCTTGACTGGCCACATAAATCATTCGTGGTAATTGCTCTGAGAAAGACGAGTGCCTCTTAGGTGTAGGGAGGGGGGAAGGCGCCCGCTGCAACTGCGCAGCACCCCAGGTACCCCAGCTGGCGGGGGCCATCGGCCCCTGGGCCTGGGGGGCAGCTACCTGCAGCAGGGGTGGGTGCTGCGAGCCCAAGGGGAGAAAGAGTAGACGAGCAGAGGATAAATCATAGGGTTTCCTGTAGTCTTCCCTTTGTTGTTGGTCCTGCTTTAATCGCCCTGGAGGGATTAGGAGTCAGATGGGGGATTTTGGGAAAGGGGGGGCTGAGAAGGAGGAGAGGGGGAGGGAAGGATGAAGGTGCGGGGAAGGTGGAGAGAATGAGATGGAGGTGAGTGGAAGAAGCAAGAGATTGATTTAAGTGACTAGCATTTAGTGCACTGGCGGCACAATTTCAATTAGCTAATATCTCCTTGGGTCGGTGCATGACTCTGCATGCTCCTTGTCATTCCGATTAGAAGTGGAATGGCCATAAAAAGTATAGTGCCAGGGTCTGGTGTCAGCTTGCCGGCTGCAGCGGTGCAGGAGGACAGCTGCTCGGGGAAGCCGCAAAGCTGCAATTGCTCTTTCCCTGGGCAGTCGTAAAGATGGTGATAATAAAATAACAGGGCTCCAAAGCAGCACTACAGGAGCAGCCACCAGCCGCAAACCAAACGAAGAGGGCGCTTCTTAATTCACCCCTTCACTTTCACAGTAGAAGCAGTGGGGTGTAGTTGTTATTGTATTTAATGTATATCTGTGACTGCTGCTATCAAAATGATCTTTTCTTAACCGTTTGTTGGACCTCAGTGGTTTGAGTAGTTTTGGGGGCATAGCTGCAACTACGAATAAATATGTAGATTATATGTAAAGTAAAATCAGTACAGATGAGCAAAGGGGCTAAAGGTGAGGGGCAGGGAGGACCGGAGTGGGAGCCTGGAGGTCTGGCTTGCGTTTCTGCTCTGCCACTGGGCCGTGGTGGGCCAGGCTTCTCTCTCTTGAGCCCACCATCCCTCAGAGCCTGGCCCGACCACCTCTGCAACCTGGGTTCTGGTGGGGGGGAATACGTGAGCCGGGCAGCAGAGCTGCATGGTGCCATGAGAGCTGCTGCTGTGGGACCTGGCAACGTGCTGGATCACAGCACCTTGCAAGGGTGCTGCTGGATCTCTGTATGAGCCTGTGCCTGCTGCCTTATTGCTGTTAAGGGCCATTCAGTAGTGATATCTGTTAGTTTTGAAACACAACCTGCACCATGTGATTCTGCAGCACCCACTGATTTCTCTGATCTCTACAGGGGAAGGCCACTTCCATTTCCAGTGCAGCACCAGAGCTGACATTGCCTCGTTTCCTTGATGCAAGCAAGCTGCTCTGCCAGTATTTCAGGCATCTCCTTCCCTTCTTTCTTTGTGGGCATGGAGCCCAGCTGCTGAGCACACGCTTCAGCCTCCCTCTGTGCAGGGCCCTAAGAGAAAGACTGAGAAACAAAGGAGTGCAGCCAGCGTGGCTGACTGGCAGCTGCAGTCTGCTGGACAAGTTGCTTGCACTGTTTCCAGCAGACTCTCTGGGCTGAGAAGAGGGGTTAAACGTGTGCCCACCACAGCCTCTTCTGCTGCTGGCTCCCAGGTACCAAAGTGCTGGGCCCAGGGCATGACACTCGGAGCCAGCAGCATCCTTCCCTCTTCAGATGGCCCCTTCCATGCTCTACAGGCACTCTTATCTCTCTCTAAGAAGTGGTGGTAAACACACAAGCATTTGCAACAGTGAGGATAAAACCAGTTTATGGGCTACAAGCCCTGTATGTGGGTGGGAATGGGCTAAGGTGTATGGCGGCAAAACCACAAAGAGATGGCACATGGCCATACACATGTATGTGCCACACATGTGTATGTACCCGATGGGGTCTGTATTAAAAGACCGTGACCCGTGGAGTCCCTCGGCGACCCTCCTGCCTTCCCAGGGCCTTGGCCCGCCGGTGTTTGTGCGCTAAGGTGTGGCAGTGGAGGGGGTCTCTATGCCCAGCTGTCACCCGCCCCTGGTCCTGAAGTAGCTCCCCTCGCAGCGAGAGCAGCTCAATCATTTTTGAATCAGCTCCTGAGCTGCTGTAGCTCACAGCCCAGCACATTAAGGTGAACTGGCACAGATTGCAGTTTGCCTTAATGGACTGCAGCCGTGCAAGAGAGGCTTTTCCAGCAGCGAAGCTTCCCCTGCCACACAGGTAGCCCGCTGTGGAAGTGCAGTGGGATGGACACAGCTCCAGCTTCATCCGTCAGCACTTGAGAGCTAACTGTCAAACTGAAGATGAGTTTGCATGCCACAGGGAAGCGCGAGGATTTCAGCATGCTTCCTACACGGTAGGGCCAAGCTGGGGGAGACCTCCTGGCCCAGATCCCCCACTGCAGTCAGGGTTAGGTATGTCGACAGTGCCAGTTAGTGACAGGGGGTTGTCCTCCTAATTATCAGGAAGGAAGCAGTTGTGCTTTCGCTTTTACGAAAACTGAGACACAAAGAGGTAAAGGGTCAAGGGTGAGGAATAAGGGGTGTGATTCTAGGCACAAAGACCTTTGTGTCAGCAAAGGCATCCTGCTCTCTCTCTAGTACCCCACTTCTTGTTTTTTGAAACCCTTTGGTTCATGCTAATCAGCTCTGCATGAAAAGTACGTACTGTTTTGCAGATACAACATTCAGTTTCATGTTCCATTTATTCTCCCAATTGCCTATATTTTTCCCTTTCTGTTCTTACCACTTCTGAAAAACATATTAAACTACATTTCCTGCTGTTTAAAAATGAACCAGAGTTAAAAAGCACCTTGCCTTTGAGGTGAAGATGTTAAGAATTATAAAACGGAATTAAAATATCTGCATCTGCACTCTATTTGATGGCGTGTCTCAGTTCTAAGGAAGCTGCTGACTTGGTGGAAAAAATGGCAGTTCCCATGTGGAGTGATAGGGGAGGGATGATTTCCTGCACTGAAGCACTTGCCAGAGGAGGTGATGAAGCCCTTGCGTCGTTCAGTGAGGACTGTCATCTCGAGAGCTGCACTCCCACACTGCAAAGTGGTTCATTGATCTTGTGGGCTGGCACGGGCGAGCAGCCCCCGCGCAGGAAGGGGAAGGTGAGCTGTCCTCACTCCCTGACGCAGCCCCTCAGATAGCCTCACTCGGTGCCATATTGCACCATTTAGTCACTGGTGTCCCTCACCGGCTCTGACTGACAGCACGGGAGTGCTTCTCATTTCACCGGAGGGAAAGCTGAATGGTGAGGGGCCATGGGAGCCCCCAGTTCCCCAGGAAAGGAAGACGGCCTGGAGAAAGGACCCAGTTCTTCCTCCTGGCAGTTGCACACAGCAACCCCAGGGCCAGCTGCCAGGTGTTTCTTTTATCATGTGTTACATCTGCTGAATGCAGGGATGCTGCTTCATAGGATGGCTGTCCAGAAAATTGGACCAGGTTCCCACCTGAGACCCTGGTTGCTGAAGTCAGTGTTCTTGGTACCTCCCAGGGAGCTAAAGCAGTAGTCCTTTGTGAATGCAGCCCTAGGAAGCCTTGGTTGAAAGTACAGAAGAATTTGCATCTTCTTTTGCAGTCAAATGTGTGGTCATCTTTCTGTTAACTGATTGATTGTGGCCCCTAGAAGCGCTTCTGAATTATGGTAAAGTTGTTTCACTAATTGCTTGATTTTAAAATGATCTTCTTTGTATCTTCGTGTAGAATTTAGTAGGGCTCTGGTTTGCACATTAACTCTTCTGTGAGGGAAATGTACAGGTACAGAGATTTCAACAAAATGATAGACAAAATAACAGCAGCATTGTATGTGTGATAGATGGGTGGCACTGAAGGGGTTAATGCAATGCTGTACACATGTCACTTATAATGCATAGTCTTGTGTGAGCAGCAACATTTCTGAGGCACCAGGAATAATTCCCCTTCTGGTTTTGTTTCTTTTTGGAAGGAGAAGCAGGCATTGATCACTTCCAGGAGGACACGTGCAGTCATGGGTTAGCCTCGCAGGTTTTTCCAGTACTGCTCATGCCTGCAAAGTAACTCAGAAAAGGTGGTGGTGGTGGTAGTTTCTCTTCTCTGTCAGAGATGCTCCAGACTATAAGAAATATGCAAATTTTTCTCATTTCCACTTCTCTTATTCTACCCAAGATCTAAAATTAAGCTAAGCTCTGTTTCTTACACATTGTAACTAGACATCAAAGTTCAGATGGCTCGGTCTAGCTGAATCCTGCTGCTTTGGGGAAGGGTGCAGGTAGGAGCTTGGTCTGCCAACAACGATGCTGCTGGAAGAGCTCATCGCTCCTCACCTCAAGTGTGTCGGCATCACTGCTTTTGTGAACGTTCCTTGACCTGCTTCAGCTAAAAGGAGCGGGTTGGGAAAGACTTGCTGTTTGTACTGTTTAACCCTTTTCATTTGGACTGCAGTGGAGTAGAAAGCACTTACACAAGTTTCTGCACTGGATGATTTGAGTGAGTTGTCACTTCTTGTTAGGAGGCAATTGAAAACAGCGGAAGGACCATGTGGGTGAGAGGGAGCTTTTCAGTCAGAGCAGCTGGATTTGGAGGAAGGTGCCTGCTTGCCAGCAGAGAGGGCAGGATGCATGCCCTGTGCTCAGAAGTGAGCAAAATCTGCACCAATGCCAGCTGCGTTTCACTAGCTCCTTGCCCATTTCCAGGGACAGATCAGATACATCTCTTTAAGTCCACCGGGGAAGTTGGGTCTTCAGTACATTCCTTATGCATTACCCACTAAGAGGTCTGTTAGCAGTCAGCTGTTGATGTTGCAGGCTTTTTGGGATGGCCCAGTTGGAGCTTATTTGAGAAACACATTTGTTTCTACTTAGCTAGCTGAAATGTCTACCCTACTGCCATCTTTTCAGGTGAAACATATAGAGATGCTTTCTAAACCTGAGCCCTAGAAGCAAAGATTCGCAAAGGCTGGTAGGATTCCATAGGATGCTTAGGTACCTGTGTAGACATTAACAGCACTTGTCAATACAAAAGCTAATGTAATGATATAAAGGTGAGCAAGTTTATGCTCCCAGGTTGAAGCTGAAAGCTGCCCACAGAGAATAGGATAGGATTTCTGATAATCAAAGCTGACTCCTTTTAGATCTACAAGCTGTGCAGGTGAGTCCCAGTTGCTGTGGAAGCCTTCCCTTATTTTTCCTGGACAGCACAGAAAATGGAACTGAGAGCAAACAGTACTAAAGGCAACCTTATGTGTGCTTGGGGTCAGACAGAAACATTGTACTGGCATTAACCCAAACCCCAGTCTCGTTTTTAACCTCTGCTGTGCGAAATGCATAATCCAGGGTTATCTTTTACTTAAATACAAGCAATTGCTAAACTAAGTTTCCAGCTGTGAACACAGCTTACCCTGTGACTGCAGCACTTGGATGCTGACAGATGTGTGTGTTACCAGCTGACACTTGGAGAGCCGGATTGATTGGCTCAAATAGGAATTCAAGAGATTTATTCGAAGGGTCGTGTAGGTTCTTTGGAGCATCTCTTCCGTTCAGGCTGTCAGTTCTGCCTTATGAGCATGTCTGAAAGGTGGCTGTACAGGTACTGTTTGGATGCAACATGGCAGAATTACAGTTTGTCTCTAAATTTTTTGCAGATATATTAAAATAAAGTTTAAGGTTTGTTTCAGTTAATTGTATAAAGTCATGTGTAAGCTACAGATCTGAGAAGAGCTTGGTTAGTTCAATGTGATGTACTGGCACTTCTAGCCCCTTCTCTGAGGCTGTGCGATATTAAAGCAGAAAGCCTCAGAATCTAAATGGTACTTTAGCACAATATATTTCATTCTGTTTTCACTGGAGTGTCTTTTTCATGACAGTACAGAAATGTCTGTAAGGTGTACTTCCACCTATATCTCCATACTCAGGTGTCATACATTTGTACTCATGAGGTACATCCACTTTGTTCTTCCTAGCTTAGATCAAGCAGATTTTATTTGAGCACATCTCTGGCTGTGTTATGCCTTATACCTGAATAATCATGAATTGAATTCCCAATTAGCTTGCCTTTTGCAACTAAAATCCTGTTGATTTCAACAGTATAGTCTGGTTTAAAATACACAGTGAAACTGCTCTCCCAGTACATCCCAGGGGGACCTTGTAATCTTATTAGATGCACCTGCTGCCATTTTATTTTAACCTCTCAGTTTTTCCCTGCAGTATAATGAATTCAATATTCCTCTGCCACAGGAAGCCTTCCCGAATGCGCCTTACCATCACTGTTAGGAGGAACAGCCCTGCCTCTGAGGAGCCACTGGCAGCACCTCTGTCCTCCACTGCCTGGCCCGGAGCAGCTGGGGTTCAACACCACTTTCTGCATGTGCCAGCAGACCCTTGCTGAACCCCGTGGGTGCTCGCACGAACATCCCGGGTGTCTGCTCCAGCCCAGGACACGGGTGACAAAGCTCCCTTTGGCCATGGCCGGGCAGCTGGCACTGCAGGTGGTTACGCAGAGCAGCGTGGCCCTCTCAGACTGGAGAAACTTGGCTCTAAATCTTTTCCTGTGGTTGTTAAATCAGTAATGAAGCAGGATATAAAGTGCTTTTGCAGCTTCTGGGATATCAGGCCTCTTCACTGCCGGCTTCACAGCTGTTACTTCTAATCAGCTGGGCAGGCACCATAGAAATGTCAATTTTAATAAACAGTCTTTCGTTTCAAATTCGCTTTAGGTTTTACCAGTGGAGAGGGGGACTGCTGACCTTGTGATCTCCTGTGTCAGGGCTGCTCACTGAACACATGTAACTTCCTCCCTTGCCGCCTTCCCACACATGCTGATGGAAATGGGGGGGGGGGGGGGGGGGGGAAAACAGACCCAGTGCTGACCAGCCTGAGTCCAGGGACCTGGCATCCCATCCTGGGCAGTGGGGGTGAGCCGATGCCATGGGGGCAGGAGAGGGCTGTGGAGCTTTCCCCCAAGGGGGCTCTCTGAGCTTTCAGCAGTCTGTGGCTCAGGGACTTCCAGAACCACCGGTCATGTCTCTGTGTTTAATTAGAGGTGTTTAATTAGCAGTGGCTCTGTTTGGATCACACTCTGCTCTGAGCCCGGACTGTGCCAAACTTGATAGGGCTCAGTACCATAGTGCAGCCACTTTAAAGCCTGGGAATAAATAAATGGCAGAGTTGGTGTCTTGGCTTGAATCCCTGCTAGGAGGCTGACATGAAGCTAAGGTGGGGTGAGACCTGAGGTCTTGCCTTCGGGGCTCAAGGTACCTCTCTGCAGCTCCAGGTCTGTGAGCTCTCAGAGGAGGAGGCCTGCCCCCAGTACCACTCTCCTGCCGCGAGGCCTCACTACCCACCTCCCACCCTTCTCCCTGCCATCTCCGGCACCAGTGTCCCCCACCCTCACCATCTCCAGCCAGGTCCTGCCTCTCCGTTCTGTTAGCAAGAAAACCAGAGGCATCCCTTTAACATTTTTATTGCTCTTTGTTGGTCTTGCTAGGTACAGGTGTTACCTGAGGCTTGGGGAGAGTAGCTTCTTGCAGGTGTCATCTTTTGTCAAAGCTCTGTGGGTTAAGGGAATAGAAAAAGAAAGAAGAGCGATTTTTACATTCTTCAGTCACTGCTGTGGAGTTACAGGCATGGGCATGAATCCATTCCCAGGAAGCCACCAGCAGAATTTGTTAAAGGGCACAAGATGAAGTATTCGCGGCAGGTAGAAGTAAATCATGTTGGGAAGGAGACAGAGAGAGAGGGAAGGCCCCCCTGAGCCTCATTGCAGATGCTGCCTGCTCAGCCTGGGAGCGGCCGGCAGCATCCCGGGGCGGACACTGCCGTGGCTCGCGTCGTGGCTCGCCGGGGCGGCTCGCGAGGCTGCGGGGGATGCGGGCACCATGCCTCCTCACGCCATTTTAAGACACAGGAGAAGCGTGCCCTTCTCAGCGCGCTGTCAGAAGCGGTTGTGCAAGAGACGGCGTGTGTTTCACGCTGATTCTGGGGAATTTGGCTTCCTTTTAACTGAGGATCTCTGCTCGAATGCATTTTTTCCCCTAGCAATCCCTCATTGTCAGGACTTCAATATTTTCTGGAAACATGTAATATGTCTGGCCATTTCTGTCTGTTGAGGAGAATCGACGTGTGGGTTGTAATATATATTAATTCCCTGGAGGGACATTGAACTGTTTCCTCTGCCCAGGTGGAAAGGGATAAACACAGCCACTGACATGCTGTTTAGTCTGAAAATAGCCCACTGAATGCATAATGAAGAGCCTCCTGAGGAGTTACTCTGCATGTTAAAATGGTGTTCAGCAGCCTGTGCTGTCACACAACATAATTTGAAGATGAATGTGCATCCAATCAGCCTACCAATAGCTGACTGTCACCGTCTGGCCATTAGTATTACCTGTCTGTTCAATGGCAGCCGCGTCTCCAGGAAGCAAGAAGTTCGTCGGTCCCAAAATATGTCTTATGTGTGAACGAGACAAATGAGGAACTTGATGTCTTGGCTTTGTGCTCAGCGCCCATTTCACGCTGAACAGCCACTTGGCTTTAGCTGTCGAGGACAAAGGAAAATGAACATTTTTCTTCAGTGGGAGGATTTCTGAATGATCAGGGGAAAAGAGCACCCTGCGTCCTTTGTAAGCCTAATGGAGGCAGAGCGGCTGAGGGTCCTTCAGTGAAAGATGCTGTATCTTCTGGTGCACGCGGTCCCTGCCTGCACTGAAATAAAAATTGTCAACCTTGATCCTTTAAAATGCGAGCCAGCGTTCGAGCAAAACGGCTCACGTTGGAGTCAATTGACAAGTGGCTTCTGCTGTTTAATTCACACCCTGGTAACAACACTTGCATGAATGATATGTAGACACCACTTTTGTCTCTGAACGTTTGACAGCAATTAGGGCTTCACTCCAGGGGCAGAACATCATACTAACACTGGAGTGCTGTAGGAGGAGGTTAGGGTAAAGAAATTAGCCATCTGTCTGGTGGAGACTGTATCCTCCAGGAGGCAGTTAGATGTCAACAACAGGCAAAATGTTTCCATTCTCATTGTCCTGCACTTCAGTTGTACACAATGGCATGAAAGGCGCACAGAAGCCCCATTCACTTCCAGTTATATAGAGGTCTGCCACCAGCCACCCTGACAAACACTCCCTGGCTATTGTAGCTAGTGGCAGCTGAGAGCTGCTCCCCTCTGCACCACTTGCAGAGATGCCTGTCAGTTTTGGATGTCCCATCATGGAAAGCCGGGAGGCAGGGACATAGGAATTTAGCAGAGGACAGCAGAGCCTGACTGCAGAGGAGGAGGCAAAGTGATTTTTACAGCCCTTTGCTTCAGGCAGGAGGAAGCCAGCACTGGTACAGGCTTAGGCTCTGCAGCACGTTCCTGGGCTGTGAACCTTGAATGCGACACTGCGTCCTGAGAGGGAGAGGAGCAGGTAGATCTAATCAGCGCCACGTGGCTGTTTATCAGCTCACCCAGTGTGGCCGTGCTCCACACCGCTTAGAGGAGTGCATCCATCAAGTAGCTGCTTGGAACTTTGATTTAAGAAACTCCCCGTCACCAGGGACAGTTACTGCTAGATTAGTCTGGGGTGAGGGTTTAGGGAGCGTGTGTTGACATTTGGTTGTGTTAGTCACACTGAACTACACAGCCAGAGAGAACTGCCAGGCCTCTCACTGTCTTCTCTGAAGGACTGTCGTTATAATTTCTACTGCACAGGCATGTTACTTTTTTCTTTTTTTATTTAAAATAAAACCCAAACAGCTACAGAATTTTCCTGTTGGGAATCTAGATCTGATAAACAGAATGCCCTTGGACAAGTCCCCTAGTTAAAAAATTCAAGTTTAGGAGCATTTTTATTGCTTTATTTTTACACACATGTGTTTCTATAGAGAAGAGTGCTCATGGGAAAGCAAGGGGCAGCATAACATGTGTTTTCATTTACTGCATTGGGAAGTTATCAATACCATAACTTGATTCCAGGCTACTGTCATTGTAAAAAATACAACTCACACATAATGCTGTTTTGCATCTAGAAAAGGAACACATCTATGAGTCTTCTTAATGTGCAAAGAAAGCCACATGCAATGGCAGAGGTAAGACTGTGGTCGCCTGATGTGCCCCAGAAGGCAGCTGGCGTCTCCCATCCTCCAGGTCCTTCAGACTAATTCTGTACATGTATCAAGTGGAAGACTGTCATGAAATTCAACTTTTTGAAGCTTCCAGATCTTGAGTGAGACCTGTCACAGTGTCAGAGCTAGTCTGTCTTGCAAGGCTTGAGCATCAAGGTTTTATCTTTCCCAGACTCATGTCTGACACCCTCTTACTCTTGCACTGGGCTGTGGGCTATATACTATTATCTGAACTGGACTGAGTTTGGACAAATCTGGTTCTTCCAGAGGAGCACATGGCCAGTGGCAAACATAGTTTTCTTTATTTTAACAGTAGGGAGAGACCCTATGGATAAAACAAATTTTAAATTAGTGGTGCACATGCATATCTACCTGCCCAGCAGATGGTACCTTGGGTAGACTTTTCAGCACATCCCATCCTTCCCAGGCTTCTTCCCCCAGCAAGTCCTTTCCTCTTTTGTAGAGCCCCGTTCTGAACTTCTTTAGTTTTTGTTCTTGTTCTCACCTGATTTGTGTGGAGTCCCTTCCAAACCATTTGTTAGCTGATTAGAGGCAGGCAGTAGGATCTTCAGTGCTAATAGTGCAAGTTTTGTCTCTCAGAAGACCCATGATTCCTAATGGATGGCTTGTCAGGACTACTTGTTTGCTTCCTGTTTTGGTGGTTTTTTGGGGGTTTGTTTGGTTTTTTTTTTTGGTAGCCTTTAATGAAATGAAATGAGTACATTTATATAGTAAGCATTACAATAACCAGGTCAACTTACAGTATTCATAAATTGTTACAGAACAGATACACTTCTGTTGCAAATGAATCAACTTTTGCAAAGAAGCTGTACCTTCTAGAAGTGGTCAGCAAATGCTGTTTAGTTTGCACAGGGGTATTTTGTTTGGTTGATTTTTATACAGTGATCTACCAAGTTAAATGCTGAACCATCATCAAAGCCATTCATCTGACTGTGGTCAGAAGGTTGCCTTTAAGGGAGTGTCACTGGACAAAAATTGGCATTAAGTACTGCTGCACAGAGTGTAGGTTTTTTCTTCTGTAAAAAACTAGTGACTTTTCTTGAAAAATGTCAAAGTGTTTTGCTGAAAATTGGAAGATTTGCCTGTTCTATTTTCTAAGCACTTTTTTCCCCCCAGTATTTGGCAAAACTTACTAATTTTTCCCCTGAAAACAGAAACCTGCAGTGATGAGCATTATGCGCTTTAAATGGTAATTTTCCAGGGAAAAGAAGTCTCAAAAGAAACTTTTTGCCCAGTCCTAGTATTTAAGTAAGACTCTGTGTTCAGGTTCTGCCCATCTGTGAAAGCACTTTGTGAGGCCACAGTTTTGAAATAATGTCACGGTTTTCCCAGCCAACAAGATTGCACATTGCCTTTTTAGTGCCACAAGCGGTGTCCATTTAGTGGTCAGAGGTGGTTGGAGTGAATCACCCATTTTCCTCCAAGATGTGAGCTCTGTAGCACTGCTTACCGTGGCTGCTTTAGGGAACAAAGATCCAGTAATCAGCCTGGCATACAGATCACACAGGACTGTTCCTGCATCTTGTATGAAAGTCACAGATTTATTATTTCAGTCACTAAAAGCCCCCGCTGAGCCATTCTCTTGAAACTCACTTTTTAAGTCAAATTTGGAGAGGGGGCAAGCAGGTAGATTACTGTTTGTCAGGGCTAGAGCAGCTTCTGATCACAGACAGACACATCTTACTCTCTGTTTTGCTCTTTCACCAGTGTTTTCAAACCTATTAAGTATTTTGTCTTGACTCCACAGGTTGTAATTCTCTCTTGGAGCTCTAACATGGATGTCCACGGGGTTTTTTACTAGCTTGGTAGGAGCCATTTGGTCCTATCACAGTGTGAGAGTTAAGTCAGCCAGAAGAAACCACAATGCAACCTTGGTGGTTTCCTGTGTGACTAGCCAAGGAAAAGCGACTTGTCAGCAGACCTGGCACTTTGGACCAGTGCTGATGGGAGGAGGAATCCAACGGCGTCGTGTGTGTTCATCCTTCAGGCACTGTTTTACTTGTGCTTTCCAGTTCAGCAGCGCCTGAGGTGATAGAGGGAAGAATAATAAACTAAATTGCTGTCCAGTGGGGTAGGTATGCTGACTAACATTTATCTGAATAGACGTTTATCATCCCTATCCAGGATAGGCCCAAAGGCATAAAATCTATGAAAAATAAGAGCAAGGGTGGGTAGGAGCACCTCTCCTTACCCAGTTGTAAGGATTTAATTACATATTCCAGTAACAGTCAGTACCTAAAATAAGCAGAGGGCTGATGTTGTGAAATCCTCCGACCTCTTGGAGACCTCCATGCTCCTTGGTAGAAAGAAGCAGGGGAAGCAAAAGATAAAGTGGACAATAGCGACAGCAGAATCCATGGTAAAAAATGGGAAAAAAAATTAAAGGAGAAGGAGAGAAGTAGATATGGCTTGTTTCCTTTTGTAGTATGGATTGGGTTTGGATGTCTCTCTGCAGCTGCTGCTATTGCTGCTGCTGCCACCATTATTTATTATTCATTATTTAAGCACTGTGAAGGAGCAGTAGTTGAAATAAACTCAAGAGCATGACATTTGGTAACAAATGATTTTGAAGACTGTCCCCCAAAATAAAGTTACAGATTCATATTTCAAAGGCTATATAGATGGCAGATCCCACTGTAGACGAAAATAAAATCAAACCAGTGGGTATGTGGTTCTGTAAATAAATGCTGGTGCTTGTTTTTCATAACCTCTCTGGATGCTGAACCTTTCAGTAACCTTGGCCTGACCACAGTGCTGGACAGGTCTGTCTTCTGACATGTATACTTATTTAAAGGCCTTAATACTGTACCCAGCAATTAAGGATGTCTGCAAATATGAATAATGAGTGAGACTTTTATTTCAAAACAGGCAGGTCAAAGATGACTCGAGAACTGCAACAGGACTTTGAGCTGTCTTGCTCCTCCTGGCACCCCAAATTCTGAAATGGTCTCTTCTGGGAAAACACATCTTAAACAGAAATGCATGTTAGTCATTGGTACAGAAGATTTAAAAATGCTGAGCCTCACAAACCTGCTTAAGAAATTTTCACAGTGTATCAAAATGACGTGGGTAGAGATTTTCTGAGAGGCGTTTTTGGTGAAAGTCAGGACTGCTTGGTGACAGCAGTAGTTGTGTGTTACTGGGTCATTTGCTATCTTCATTCTCGTTGAGCTCTCTGGTGTCTAAAATTGACTTTTGTCTGGACTGGTTTGTACAGTACAGATTTCATTCGGGTCAGTGGACAAGATGGCAGTGCAGAGCTGGTGTGAAGGAGAGGGCCATGTGTGTGCCTGCATGTTAAGTCCCTGAAAACAGATGTTTCTGTTGGGAAAAAAAGGAATGTGTTGCAGCTGAGAATCCTGAAGGACTTTATGTGCTGCTGCAGGCTAATATCAGAAAGTAGGAGAGGGCAAGGATGGGCCATGCCTTAAGACAGGGAGCTGTTGAGAGTGAGTGGAAAGCAGTCAGCATAAAGCACTATCTTGTAGAAGATTTGAACAGAAGGTTACTGTGGCTTTGCTGCCCCAGAAGGTACAAATTTTTCTTCCCCCTTCCCTCAGCCGGCTGCCCCTTCCCCTTCTTTGCATAGGAAGTGGACACAGCAGTAAAACGTCTCACAAGCACCATTTCTTTGTGGAGGGTTACTGCTTACTGCCATGTCCCCTGGGGTCCACACCAGCCTGAGAAATCTGGGATTTGCTTCATGAAATGAGGTAGCCAAGTGAACCTCCCAAGCAGAGATGCATGTGGACAACAATTAAAGCCAAAGCTATGCTATGTGTACCGTGGCCTGGAGGAGAGGGAGATCATTTAACAATGAGAAACACAAGAAACAAAATAAAACCTTCCTCCCAGAGCTTGGTGCAGCCCCTCCCTGCTTTCCTAAATGAATCCTCTTAAGTTTCCACACAGTGCGTGTGTGGTTGAGGGAAACACTTGTCATTTGTTGTTTTGCAGAAGGGTGGTTCCCTGTGCCCTTGGAAAGAGGCCTTTGCTGAAAACCAAACAACAACAAAAACTTTCCCTTCAGGAAGCCAAAGCCTGTTTTTTGAAAGTGTACGTGCACGTCCATTGCGTTTGGCATGGTCTTTGTGCAAACGTCCAAGAACAAATTTTGCTCTAAAAGTGATAAATTGTATGTGGAAGAAGTAATAGTATGTGTCTCAACACAGTGGAAATGTTATCCCCGTTGTATAAATTGTTCAGGATCTGATAGTGAATTCTGGGCAAGCGAAGGGCTGAATCTTGGATTTTTTGACTTCTAGTGCTCCAGATAACTACTTAAACAC
>NW_020799099.1:34188374-34209741 GCF_003259725.1 Athene cunicularia
TTATGAAATGGTATTAAGCAAACAGAAAAACCTATCTTCCCTTTCTAGACATAACTAAATGCCATCATAACATTTAGTTATGTTGGCAACGCTAGAAACAAATTTAATAGCTTTTTACGACATTTTGCTTTAAGTTTCTGCCTTCCCAGGCTTCTTCGTAGAAAATGGTGTCTCTTGTTTATCTCTTGCTGAACCTGGCTGTGTATAAGCAGAGCGATAATGTTGTCACACCTTGGGATTTTATGCATTGATTTTTGTCCCAGGACTTTGATTCCTGGAGTCAGGTGACTGAATATCTCACCTCAGCTCTTGTATTTTTTAAGCAAGTTTCTGTACTCCACAGATGTAAAGTTTTAAGTCTGGAGCAGAACTAACTGTGGCTGTATTATTTTATCTCCCTAACTGTCTGGTGGAGGGAGGAGAGACCAGCTCCCGATTTTGAAACACGAGAGAGCTGCATCACTGAGACTTGCAGCACTCCAGAAACCAGGAGCATCCTGCCCTTTCAAGGGTTTCTTGCAGAAGCAGTGATCGTCATGGTGCCATATCTTCCACAGTGCCTATAGCCTGGTGTTGGTTAGTACATGACAAGTTATTAGAAACCTGATTACTTTCCTAGCTTCTTCAGTAACATGAGAAGGCTGCAGAAGCTTTCAGACCACTTTGTTACCTATCTTCCACCTTCCCACTGAGAGGTGTGTGCCACGCCTCGACAGCACTTCAGAGCTGAATGAAACTCGGAGGCATCTTGGTTAAAAGTTAACTCCCAGTTCCCCTCTCTTAGTGCCAAGTGGCAGCTTCGGGGAGCGCATCAAGGGTGGGTGATAAAGCAGCACCTTGCTGCACATGCAGGGATGTGATTTCAAGAATGGCAACACTGCCAGTTCAGTCAGTACCCACGGGCACGTGTTGTCCTTGGGCATGGAACCAGCAGGCTTACAGGTGGCGTGGTGGAAACTTGCTTGGGAAACTTTTGATGGAGCTCATCAGGAGGAGGCTTGTGGGGAAGACACCATTCCGCCTTCATCAAATGGCAAGACAGTTTTACCCCAGAGAGCCTCTGAGTAGAGTCCTCTCACAGCAGCCATGAGAATGAAAGACCACAGGTAAAGGCTACTGTGAAAAACACCCACCACATTTTTTCTTTGTAACTGCTTTGACTTACTTCTTTCAGATGTGAAAGAGCGAGCTGACAGAGAATGCCTTCCCTTCTCATAAATGAGATTTCAATACCCAAAGAAGTTGACAGTGTCCCTCTCTGTCTTATATTCTGACATTGTGGAAGGCTTCAACTTAACCCTGGTAGTTAAGCTGTAATTGTCTGAACTGAGCCAGGGGGAAGCTGGTGAAAAGTGACACACGTATCTTTTTTTTTTTTTTTAAATGTCACTCATCCAATTGGCTTTTAACAAGAACACTCTCCAGGCCGTCTCTAGAAGGACCTGTCTGCTAACGGGCATATATCACAAAATTCTTGATCACCTCTTCTTCCCAGGCTTTTCATTGTTTGTTAAGGAGCATTGATGTGCTGAGAGATTCTCTCGTTACAGTAATTCCTGTGTGTTGGACTAAAAAGTCCTCATGGGAGCAACCCTGTACAGGCTGAAAGATGGGCTAGGTGATCTTCTCCATCTCTGCCTTCTGTGATTCTGTCGTTTGTACATGACACTTCTCTAAACAGTGCCCTTAGAGAGCACTCCTGGCTGTAAAGCTCTAAAACAGTGGGATTATCCAAGGAGAGCCTTTTAGCTTAAAGTACATCACATAATGGAAAGTGTAGACAGCTTAACCAAAGCAGCGGTTTTGCAGTCTAAGCATCTGGTGCATACTCAGGGGACTGTGGCCTGACTCCCATCATCTGCCAATCAGGTCATGACTTGGCACAGCCAGTTTTTGGGATCACGGCGCATTGCTCTGCAGAGCTGTCACCATCCTGAAGAGCCGCCCCAGGGGAGCGGACTGCCGAGCAGCCTTTTACCCGGGTGTGCGCTCAGGTGGGTGGACCAGCGCCTCGGTGCAGAAGGGCTCCACACCTTCTCAAGCTCTTCCACTCATGGGATATCTGCAGTGTTTCTCCCTGCTGAGGGGTCTCCTGTTTACTGCTGAACTTCGCTTCCTTTCGTGGATTCAGCAGTAAGCTGGTCCTGGCCTTGTAACACGCTGGCGCAACCCAAGAGGCACCACACCTCCTCAGCAAGCCGTGGGAGCAGCCAAAAGCATCCGGCCACCGCCAGCCTCGGCCCTTATCTCAGCATCGTCTCTTCAATCTTCCGATGGCAACCAAGCCTTGCTCTGGCACCACGGAGGCGCCTGCAATGAGGGGCCGTGTGTATGCCCGGTGGTGTGTAGCACTCAAATTACACCTGACAAAGAGGACGCAGCTTGCTGAAGGGGGAGCGCACAGCTGTCAGCTCCCGACAGCCGTGACAGATTCACGGGGCTCTGCTGCTCTGTCTCACTCAGCTCTGGAAATAAGGAGAGGCTTGTCTCAAGATCCAGAAGAGCTGGCACTGCGTGGGCCACAGCAAATCCCTCGGTTTTAGCCAAGGAGCCAGCTCTCCTTCTGCCTGCTCCTTAACCTATGTTTTTAGTAATATTGCTCAAAGGAAGCGAGAGTCAAATAGGGTAGGGAAATTTCTTTCCTTCCTTGTTCTGTTCTGAGTAAGATTTTTGACTGTTGGCTTGTTCAGGTGCATGCAGACAAGGAAAACAATTCTGGGCTTTTTTGGAGAAAATGTATTCTCTGAGGATGTAACTAGAGCATGCTGGTACTGTAGCTCCCTGGATCCTGGCTGCCTTGCTGGGGTCAGGGCAGTCCAGCGAAATCAGAGGGACTGTTGTCATTCTGGATGTATGGGTGGAGATGATGAGGCATGAAGCAAATGAGTGATTTGTCCAAAATCCAGATTGTGAATGCATCAGGCTGCCAAACCCCAGCCTTACAGCTATTTTTCTCCTGCGTAGGGTTAATAAAAACAAATTCTACACACTTCCTAAGACTATATCCACCTACCTACCCCCTCTCCACCAGTTAATGACCTGTCTGGAGGCAAAAAAATTAGTCTGTTCTTGTGAGACCAGTCAGCTGTAGGCAGGGTGGCACCAGTGGCTTTCTGCTTGAAAGAAAACAGGTTAATCTTATTTAGATTAACAAAGTTACTTTTTTGGTATCAACAACACGCAAGACTCTTTAAGGCCATGGTACTTCCTTACCCAGCTATTGACAGAACACTTTGTATCCCAAGGAGCTCTTCAAAGAGGAATGCCTTGTTTACATTTACTCCTTTTTTATTTTCCTTCATAAGCATATAGCTGTGCTGTCACTGAGTGAAGAGAGGTGTGCTCTGGCTTACTCCGATTACTTGGACTGTACGAAGCGTTCCCAAAACTGAGATGAAATGCAAACAGTCAGCTAGCCATCATTTGAGAGAAAATGGTAAGATAGAGTAAGAAAACACTCATTAACAGAAAACAAGAGCTGTTTTTACATCCTGCCTTTCCATTCTCTCAGCAGAGAATGGTCCTGGGTCGTGTTCTTAACTGTGGTGAAGCAGAAGGTCCTGATCCCACAGTGTACCATGGAGCTTCACTGAGGTGATACAGTCCAGTGCTTTATAAAACGCATTATGACGCTTGTACGATCAGGCCATACAAACGAGACGTTGCAGCACAGCTCCCCACGAGTCACTGTTTGCTCCGAGGCCTTGTCTTCCCTGGGCTTCTGTGGTGGTGGTTGGTTTTTTCCACCTGCCGGGTTATCAAACCAAGCAAGGCGGTGGTGGCTGCTTGGGGCGCAGGGCTGGCATCACCTCACTGTGCCACAGGCCCCTGTGTGCTGTATGCCATCCACCAGGATATCGCCACTGGCTTTGTGAGAGAGACCTTAGAGGTGTGAGTTTCCATACCCAGGTTACTTTTTAACCATTTCAGCTTTTAGCACAAAAGTCACCTTAGTAAATTCTTCCCCTGAGTAACGTATTTCTCTGAGACTGAGGCATTAGTTGAGGCTGCAGCTCACCCGGCACTGGAGAGGTGTGCTCAGGAGCCATGACAGCATCAGGCACAATGGCACTTAAAAACATCAGGGACAGGCAAGACCAAAAGAAAAGGATTCTGTGTGTTCACTTGTCCTGGAATTGCTGCCACAACCCATGTCTGTATTTTTTTTAATGGAAAAGAAAACCTGTCTTGGATGCGTGTTCTCTTTTATCATTTATCTCTTTTGAAATGGATCTGACAACTGTTAAAATTTCTGAAAGCTTCAGAAGAGGAGATCTCTTTGCTCCTTCAGCAACCCTTTACGTGCATGCGGTCCCCAGCTCCCACCTCCCAGATTTCTCCCCCTCCCACCCACTCATGAGCACGAGCTTGGGAATGGGAATGGGATGTATCAATTCAGTATTATCCCAGCAAGAGAAGAGCCTCCTCTATTGCTATTTTTAGCTCGGCGGGTGCACCCTGCCTGCCGTGAACTCAGTACAGTGAAGTGTTTAATCCAGCCTCCTCGCTCATTTAAAAGAAGGCTGTTGAGCGCTCTGACCACCACAGCTCTACTTTTACAGCTGGCCGTAAATTTCCAAGTGTGCAGTGATATCTTTAGCTTTGACTCCAGAGATTTCCTGTTGAGCTGCAAGATGCAATCCTGCAAGTGCGCTAAAGCTAAATATACCCTCTCCGGCTGACACGCAGCCAAACAAACAAGGGCAGTGTCAACATGAGTGTTTTCCAGTGCTGAACGGGTCGAGTTATTCTGGGGGAGCTGGGGCCTAGTTCAATTAATTAGGCAATTAAGTTTGTTTTGGCATTTAAATAATCTTTGGACCTCTTTCTGCACTAATCTTGTTTGTAGTCCTGTAGAAAAGACCGCATGACCTACGTAGCAGCACTGCACTCTGCACTCAGCTTTGACTACTGAGTCCGTTGTGGATGAAGGTTTTCATCCTGTAGGCAGTTACTTTGGCTTCAGAAAAACGTTGTAGCTTTTTACTTGTACTAGTCAGCATGGCCACAGCTTTTAAGAAAGAAGAGAAAATTAATTTTGAAGCAGTCTGAGATTAGTGAGAGAAAATAGCGGTAAAAACATATAAATGAGACACTCCACACTGGCTTGTTTCTCTTCCTAGCACCGGTGCCAACCTAGTGCCACACACTCAAGTGATTCTTCTGAGTACAAGCTTGGGAATGGGAATATCTTTGCTTCCTGAATTTTTAGTTGTGATTTTACTATGATGAGGCTGTTAACAGTCAACATGCTCCTCTTCATTTCGTAAGATATAGGATGTATTTTTAGGCCATAAGAAAATGTTTTGAGGGGAGGGAAAAGCTAATTAGTCTTTCAGGATGTATACCTTGATTTTGCCATTGTAAATCTTCAGTCACTTCCTCTTGTAAGCAGATGCGTCCATTCCCAGCACCTGCTGAAGATGCAGCAGGCCTTCCTCATCTGCAGCTGCATTTGGTTGTTGGTCTGTGGGAGCACGGCGCTGCGAGTAGGAGTAACAGGAAGGCGGGGGCACTCCAGGAGCTCCCCATACCACTTCCCCCAGCAGCTTTGGGAGGCCTGGGGCTCTGCCTTGGCTCGTATCTTTGCTGGGTTTAGTGGCAAGCCAAAGAAGCTGGAGTTTGCTGCAGGATTATTTCTGAAAAGTCAAGGAGAGGAGGAATGGGTTTTATTTATGGTTGTCTTTTTCCTGGGCTTTGTCACTATACCATTCTTCAGGTGATGGTGTGTTTATGTTTTTTTAAGAGAGAAATGTCTCATCCTAAGCAGGGAGAACACATACTACTACCTCAGCTCAGAGTAACAGATGATTTTGGAAGGAAGCCAGCAAGGAAAACATGCCACTTACAGTTAAATAAAGATAATAATGCTAATTGATGACTATAGGGCAACAATACACATTGCTAATGTGTTGTACTTGTTAAGGAGCTGATTTTTTTGCAGTGACAAACTGAATGCTGAAATCTGCCAATTCTGTTACAATTTGGAGTTGTCTGACAAAGCTACACACATATCGCCGTGCTGGCCAAGAATCACAAACCTTCTTGTAAAGCGGAACTGTCTTACTAGGGTGCACAGCTGTTCAGATAACGGTACATGGAAGCGTGAGCACTGCGGTTCGGTTGCCGGAGATGTCCGTGAGGCACAAGCAGCACAGCACTCGGGCATCCTGACGCTTCTGCCAGTGGTGTGGCCCTTCCTGCCTTGCCGCTGGGTTTCTTGCAGAGGAAGTTCCCCAGATCACACCCTGACTGCTGGCCATCTCTAGCAGTCCCTAAGCTGTCTTGGAGAAGAGGTCTGATGACTTTGGAAAGAACTGGAGTCAGCCCACTAGAAGCACGTAACTCCGTGAATATTGGCTTGGCATTTTTCTACAGGCAAAACCCCCACTGCATTTCATTCACAGACAAATGGCTGTCAGAACATGAGTAGAGTCTTTATGCCCATCTGTGGTAACATTTCCTTATCAGCGTCTTCTGCTGTTTCGCAGCACTTGTTGGTACCTGGTTCCTTTTGGTGAAGCCCAGGAAGATGCCAGCACTGGGAAGGACAGTGAATCTGGTGGACAACGCAGTTGCCAGTCTGTGTTGCAGATGATATCTCAGTGTTACATGTGTGTTTTCATGCATAGTATCTAGAAAATCAGGTTTGGGATCATTAGGTTGAAGTACAGAGAAAATTCAGTAAAACGTTTCCACACAAAGGATACAGCTCAGCATTTTCAGTGGGCTGCCCTGGAGGTGCCTGAATGCTTTGAGTTTTGGGCACTGAGAAGCAGACGTGGGTCTGCAGAGACTCACAAAAATTGTGACACTCCTCTTAGTCATGAATGTATCTTTTATTTGAAATGTTCTGAACCTAGCTTACCAGCTGGAGTATGGCACAGGAATCTCACCTCACCTGGTTTTTAGGGGAATATTTGATGGCTGAGTTTGCTAACACAGCAACAGTGCTGCTATGACCCAGACCTGTTAAACCAGTCTTAAGTAAGAATCGTGATTCATTTAGGTGCTTCCTACTATGTTCCTAGGTTATTGCAGTGTTGTAGGTAGTTTTGGAGGAAAAGATTTTTAAGATGCTAATGACAGAGTTACAGCTACAACCTAAGGGGAGGGGGAGCTAAACAAAAGAAGGATTCATTAGAGAACAAAAGAAGCACTGGAGGCTTTGAACCTCGGAGTCTCCCACACATTAACTAGGTGTACTGCCAATGTGCTACAGATGTGCATTACATGAACACATAAGGTAATGATATGTCTACAAAGGGCTGAATGCATCTGTTTGATGTTTTGTAGTGAATTATATTTAAGCAGGTGGGAAGCTGCAAACTCCCCAGTCCCTCCATATGTCAGAAATAAGATATTAAGAGGTCCAAAGATATCTTCTGCAGTTTTTGTAGAATCACAGCTGACAGCCACACCATGTGTTGGTAAATTAGAGCCATGCTCTACCACTGGGAAGTACAACCTGTGGTTTCACAAGAGGCACCATTTGCTTTTCTTTGTGAAGGGTTTGAGGCATCAGCTCTCTGGACAAAGTCTTTTGAATACAGGCAAAGGACTAAGTAGCTGGAAGGAAGGAGGCAACACATATCACTGCAGATTTCAGGGTCCCTCTGTTTCCATGCCTCGCCAGGTGAGGGATGCTCAGAGCAGGACTGGGAGAGGAGAGGAGAGCCTCCCTGGGCTGAAGTTCTCTCTGGAGCAGCCCTGCAGAGGCAGTGCTGGGTGCCCTGCATTTAGGACGGGGAACACACTTTGCTCCCAGCCAGCCCCTGCTTCCCTAAATACCACTGAATCAGCCTGGGGAGTGGGGAGTGTACATGGCACCAATTTCTAGGAAGGCTGTGGCTGTGCAGTGGTACTTGGGATGATTGGGCCTGCAAATCAGGATTTAGTCGCTGAAATGTGAGTGCTGTGCCTGTGACCCAGGGTGTGGAGGAAGGAAGCCCAAGCTGAATTATTTACACCACAAAGTATTACAGGAGTTTGACCAATAGTCTGGTTTGTGCTTCAGTACAGAAAATGAAATGACATCCATATCCAGGATTCGGACCCACTTGTGATCAGGATTGGGAGTCACACTATCTTAACCGTAGTTTCTCTTGTTCTTTCTGAGGAGAGCACAGCTGGGAGCTGTGGATAAGATCTGGCCTTTGCTAGTGACTTCTACAACAGTGAGGTTGGATCCTTAGTAGAATGGGCCAAGATCATCTCCAGGGAACCAAGAAAGGGGCTGGAATTCTTGCAGCTGCAGAAGGATCAGGGTCAGAATGAAGGTACATTGCAGATACCTGTTTGTCTGCAGAGATGCAACTGAAATACTCCATTAAAAATCAAGTTCTTCAGATTTAGATTGATTTAGATCTAAGTGCATCTATGTAGTTTTTCTCATTCTGTTCCATCCTTTGCTATTGCGCATTGGTTTCTTATTGAGCATTTGAATATAAAAGGTATCGAGGCTGGCTAGGAAGATCTTTAATTGTAGGTTGTTCTCTTTTTCACTGTACATTATGAAAAATTGTTGTAAGGAAATGTGAATGCTGGGCTAGAGGAGGTCACCAATAATCTATGCACCTGCCAATCCCATTAGCTCCTTTGGATTTTGCACTGTAGGGGCCTAAAGGAAATATGGCCTAAAAATAGCCGTCCAACTTATAAAAAAGAGTCAGCCAAACCTTCCTTCAGCTGAGCCTCAGCTGCCTGAGCATTTTGAACAGCGGTAATAGAAAGCTGCAGTATGGAAACTCTTTCCTTTTCTCGGGAGACTCGATTTTACAAAGGATAAAGAATGATGGATGAGAGATCTGCCCTGGTTTCAGTTAAATAACTTATAATACCAGCTAAGAGGAAGCAGAGAGATTCTGTCATCCCATCAGCATTTTAGATATGTGCAGAGCACAGCCTTGGTTTGGTGGCTGGGATTTTCAGAGTCACCAGTCCTCTGCCACTTACTGTTATTTTTTCAGATCAGCGTGTAGCTTTGCATTGGCACTCTGGGGGACAGCCAAATTCACCATGATGGTAGGGCTAACAGTTATATTAATGAAGGGTGTCATTCTTTGTAAACAGTTTGTTGTTTTTTTCTTAATAACTTAAACAGGACTTTTCTGAGATTCGTGCTTTTCTATTCCAGGTCCTTTTAAAGTTATTGAGATAATGAAATTATAAGGATGAAAGTGGGGGCAGGGGAACCCAACTCAATGCCTGCAAAATAATTGCTGCATTTTTTCCAAAAAAAAGTCTGTAGTTTTCATTCACGTTAGTGATAGCTCAAACAAGGCACCGCAGTTGAGTGGCAACTGCACCAATTAGCAGTGCTGCTGTTGGTTTGTGAATTGCATGTGAAATGTAGAATTTGTCCAGAAGTGCTAATGCAAATTGCTCAACAAAAATGTGCCCTCTGTGTCAAGTCTTTTCACTTGTTCTGACACACTGATGTCTTCCCAGATTTCTCTGATCGGCAGATCCCTCTCTCAGTTGACAGCTACCAGAGCTCATAAAGTAATGGAAATATTTCTTGTTGCCATTAGCTGTGTTTCTGCAAAGACGGCTACAAGCTACTGCTGGGACCAGTTACTTGCCATACAACATAATTTTGACTTTTATTTATAGGGTGTTGGGCTTCACATTTCTAGAATTAAATGCTAAAAGCCTGGTCAATGTCTAAGATTTTACCTGCACAGAAGTTCAAAGACCTGGTTATCCGCCACGACAGTAATTTGGTCACTTTGCATGTGCTGAGCATCCTCTGTTATTGTATATGGTGATAACCTTTGTGCCTTACCGTACGAGGCTGAGTTACAATTGCCGTGGGAACTGTAACTTAGCATTTCCTGACTTTTTTGGCATACAATATCTCATCCTAATATCACATCCTTTAGAAGAAGAAGTGGAGCAAGGGCACATTGAAATGTTGGTGTGCTCACATCTACAGAATATAAAATAGCGTATTTAGCTGTATGCAGATTTAAGGTGTATATGTAACTGCTTCTACTATGGTGAGTAGCACCTCTGAGTCGCAGTCACAGTTTAGGAGTCCCATTGTGCTAGGCTCCCTGCAGATGCAGGATGTAAAATATATTTCCTTCCCCTCAAATAATTCCAACCTAAGGGTAAGATAAGAGATAACACAGGGAGACAAACACACCAAGGAATACAAGGAAACAGAAGAGACTGCTGGACATCATGGAGACAGGAATTTCTACAAATTTCTACAAATGTAACTAGACTGGGGCCAGAGTTCAGGGTCAGATTTGTATGATTTTGAGAATCTCCTCCCAAAAATGAAGTCCAGCAGGGAGGAAAGCCTGAAGGCACTTCTAGCTAAAATGAAACATGTGGACCATGACGGGGTGATGGAAAGCCTCAGCAGTGAATGAGAGGCGATGCATGAAGTGGCATATGCCGCAGGTGGATTTGAAAGCGAAGGAAAGGGCTGAAATCCGAAAGAAGGGGAAGCAGAGAGAGTCACAAAGTGAGAGGTGGCACAGTCAAGATGACAGTCAAAGAAAGTGACCTGGGCAGTAGCACTGTGGCTGTCTGCAAGCAGGGTAAGATTGCAACCGTCAGGGTGCGAGGCGATGAGAGCCTGGCTGTGGGACTCTGCAGGGAGGTTTGAGGCAAAGATGACAAGCAGGTTATGGGCTGAGTGACAAGCAAGTGATAGTGTTGTCCACGGGGACTAAAGAAACAGGAAGGAAAGAGGACCTAGGGAGCAGGATGAGAGCCTACTTCGAGCTTGAGCTGACAGATATCCACAAGATGATCCCAGAGGCAGGGCATGAATTTAGTCCGAACAGATGGGAACTGGCCAGGGACAGAGAGTTCGGTCTGATAGTTGCTGGTGTAGAGAAGGTCCTTGAATGTGTACAGAGAGTGATATTGCTCAGAGATATGAGTGAAAGGGAAAGGAGACGAGGGACAAGGATGTGGACCCACAGAATGGCAGCAGGTGGGAGGGTGCGTAGTAACGAACTAGTCCGAATAACACTGAGCAAGCAACTGAAGGTATCAGAGTCAATAGGAGCACTGGGAAGGGATGACCAGATTTCCAGTGGAGTGTGGCCAGCGGCGCTGGAAGGAGCCAACAGGCTATGGCAGTGAGCCTGGCGTAATAGTGCAGCACCACAGCCCGACAAAGGGTATTTAGAGACTGTGATACTGGATTCTGTGACAAGCAAGAAGCGAAAGCCTGTTTGGAAAAGAATCTGTGTTGAAGATGGAGACTAAATTCAGTCTAAATCATATAAATCATAGACAGCGCACTCGATAAGCTTCGAGATGACAGTGAGAAGACAGAGAGGGTGAGAGCTGGAGAGTCACTTGGAGTCAAGGGTTATTTGGATTTTTTTTTTTTTTTTTAAAAAGCATGAAGTTAAAGCATGCTTGTGCTGCAAGAGGAAGAAGCAAGAGGAGAGAGAGATATAAAGGAGGAGGCAGATGGGGGCAAGAAAGATGAGAAGACAGGATGCAACAAGGTCGCCAGGACAAGCAGAAGGGCTGGGAACCACTAATGAGGCCATCGCCTCTGTGGCCAGGAGGGGAGAGCTGGGCAGGATACGAAGGAAAGCAAGTGGGAGGAGAGGGAGATCATGTCTTGCTTTGCTAAGTCTCTCATGGGAGAGATCAACACAATCCCGTGCAAAGACCTGTCTCCAGTGAAGGCAGGAGGAAGGCAGGGCTAGAGGAGTGAGTCAAAGGCTGCAGCTGGGATTGCAGCTGTGAGGGCTAGTTAAGCTGGCAAACATGAGTGTGCATTAGGAAGATGGCAGGACAGAAGGAGGCAAAAGAAGCATTAATGGTGTGGGGGAAGTAAAAAAAAAAAAAAGTAAGTTTCAAGCTTCAGAAATAAGTAATTGTCTCAGAAGAGGTATCAAGGATATCCAGAAAGCCTTAGACAGGGTGAATAAGGGCTTGATCGGCAAAGGAAGCTGTGCCCTGGAGACCTGGAAGTCTAGAGATAAAGTCAGTACTGCCAAAAGACAAGCTGAGTTAGGCCGTGCAAAAGAAATTAATTCAATAGTGGAGTTTTCCTTAGCCATATAAATAAAGGAGACCTCAGAGAGAAGGGAGGAACCATGCAGTGAAAAGCCATAGCCCAAATCAGAATACCTTATCTCAGTTTTCACTGGGACTAATAAGGTTGAACGTCAAAACAAATGACAGGTGTCTAATGGAAACACAAAGACCATATCCAAGGTGGAAGAAAAATCAAAAGAGTTTTCACTACTGGAACTAGGTGATTTGGGTAGCCTGGATTCAAGGATGTTAAAAGAACTAGCTTGTGAAATCGTAGACCCTGTGTGCCATCCCAGCCACCTCAGCTTATCAGCAGCTAGTTATCTGAACCCACAGCAAAGGTAATGTGGCTTTGCTGGGCAGCTGCAGCGGAAGGCCACTTCCCTTGGTCTTGCTGGCTACCTTTTGGAACCGTTTGGCTCTTGATTTTAGACTGAAATACCACCTGCAGAGATGCTGCACAGACAAGCACCCGCAACTGAAGACAAAGGAGTTATGCCAGCTCTTTGAAGTCGGTGTCAGATGGGAAGATCGTGGAATTTATGCATGAATTTGTGCAGATGACCATTCCTCATAAGCACCAATGCATCTGCTTTGGGCTTTTGTCAGTCTCACTCATCATCTGCCAGAGTCCACCAGAAGACGCAGGTACTGCACGGAGGTGGCATGCTCGCCCTCTGTGTTTCTTACGGGCATGGAGCAGAAAGTCCTCACTTCACCCGCGTCCTTCTGCTGTGTGATCTTCCCATGAGGGCACGATGTGAATGAGCTAGAAAAGAGTAGTAGTAAAGGAACAGTTGTGCTCTGCAGATCTTTCACTTGCAAAGCAAGTTGTGCCAGGAAATACCGACAAAGATAATGCAGCTTTACTGTGAGCACCAAGGGACGTGGCATATGCACTCTCTGACCTCTCACCGCATTTGTGCCAGGCCAGCAGCCAGGGGCAGCGCAAGGCAGGTCCTCAGGGGCACACAGAAAGGCAGCTACTTTGTGAGAGCCCCAAACCTTGCTCTAAATTTTTCTGTGGATTTTTTTTTTTGCCTTGGCAGAAGCAACGACATGGGGCGATTTCAGCCTCTTCCCAATTTTTGAGGTAAGGTGCCTTCTGCATATGGGAAGGAGAGCATATGGCTCACTGTGTTTATTTCTCAGCCAGGATTCTTTCAGCCTTGGCAAATTACATGCTGCTTGCTGAGGAGCAGCACAAGTGCCAAGTTTGAATTTCTAAAAATGAAAGGGATTTCATTTATCACAGCACAGAGAAAAGGATCTGAAAAACGCCCTTAAGTGTGAAAAATACCTTTTGTTTATGCTCAAACAAAACAACCAAGGGGAAATTTAACAAAATTTCACCTGAAGTAAAAAAAAAAATCCCTGCAATCATCCGCAGGAGACTTCAGGCAGCTTCTGCCAGGCGTGAGCTAGAGCCAGGCTCCGTGAAATACCTCAACAACCGGCGAACTCCGTGGGGTACAAGGTGATAATGTGGTACAGGCTTGGGCCATTAGAAGAAAAGGGGCTGCCTGGTAATGGGTGAGTGTTTGCTGCTAGAGAGCTCCATTAGAGCATCTTTTCCTGGTACTTTTCCTTTTTCCAGGCCCCACATTTTTCCCTGTGTGTGCTAGAAGCTTTTCTTTCTCTTATAGCATTTATTTTTATTGTGTCATTTTCCCTCTGTTCCCCCTTTTCATTGGCCCTGTGTGACTGTTTGTTTAAACCATTTGCCTGCTTTCATCTTCCATTTTTCTTCTCTCCCCCTTCCCGGGGGCTCTCTAGCTGCGATTATCCTTACGCTTCACATTAACTTTCCTCCCTCCTGCTCCAGGATGGACTCGAATGGGGCATTGATTAAAGCTAAAATCTTTAGCAGGAGAGTTTCTAACAGGCACCAGCTTTGGGTTCCAGCCGCTTCCATGAGCTCAGTTCTCGCTCCGCTTTGCTCCCAGACCAGTTTCCGAAGCCCCAGGAAATTTGACAAGACAGGGCCAAGCTGGCACCGCGAGGGCAGTCGCAGCTCCTCTGGAGTGGCCTGATTTGTACCTTTGGAAGGCCTCAGCCATGCCTGTTGGTAGAAAGCAGCAGGGACAGGGTGTGGAAAAGCTATTGTGTGGGCTAGCTTTTCAACCCTCTCCTCCCGCCTTTTGCTCCCGGAAGGCTGCTGCTTGCTTTCAGAGTGGTAGGGCGCGCTGTGAAATGCCGTGGTGGCACAGCCTCACGCAGCAGTCTTTGAGGGGAGTAATTACAGCCTTTGTAATATGCATAAAATATAAGGTTGGGCACTTCGGCGTTTCTTCAAATCCTCACTCTCCTTCCCTCCCTGCTGCCAGCCTCACTCAGGGGCCGGTGCTCAGAAACCGGTGCTGTGCCTGTGGGCTGGCGTTGGAGAGCTTGGCTGCAGAGACAGTGCCAAGGGGCCAGTTAGGGGCTGGCCTTGCGGCACATCTGCAGCCCCCGCAGACCTCTTCTCGCCCCGAGACACTAACACCAGGTGGCTGCTCTTCGGAGGGGAAAGGCGGGCTGCTCCATACTCCTGCCGGGTGGGAGCTGTACGTGGGAGTAACCTCTGAGTAAGCGATGCGCCGTAAAACCACACCCAGTCTTGCCTCACAGAAACTTCTCTGTGCAGCCGTTCCCTCTGTGGGTCAAATTAATGCCTTGATTAACCCCATTAGTTCACTCCTGCAAGAAAATGATGTAAAATACCATTTCACCGGACCATGAACACTGGTGCAAATGGCTCCAGAGGGGGTGAGATTGCAGAGCAGGAGGATCCGTTCCCGTTGACAGGGGCTGGGTGGGAGCATCAGGAGCTGCCCCGGCTGTCTCACAGACCTGCCAGAGCCGCATCGGGTCCCAGCTCCTCCAGGCTAACTAGTAGCACAGTCACTAGTCCCTGCCATACACAGCATGTACGGGGCATATCCACGCAGATTTGCCCAGGACCGTGAGGGTCACCTCCTGTAGGTGACCGAGTAGGTACTAGGTGATGACCATAGCCTTGCAAGAGGCTCTGCTTGAGCCAGGACATGTAACTCATCAAAGCAAATAAGAAGAGCTTGTCTCAATTTTACACTTTGCATATATTTTTATATTTGTATATTTATTTCTCCCTTTATTTGAGATATATGTAAAGAGGCTATTTTGGGTTTACTTCGGGCTGATCCTTTTTTTTTTTTTTCTCCTAAAAATAGTAAGACCAATAAAAAATTGCAATTACAAGGAAACTAGTTATTTGAGATAAATGAACACTTATCCCTCAGCGCACAAACCCAACCATTATATCGTTAGGCTTCGTACCTTGGAACTAGCTGGTGAAACTGAGGATAAACAAAACTGAAAAGCAGGAGTGATTTCTCCTGCAAAGGTTTCTTTCTTGGGGGAGGGGAGAAAACGCTGTTATTTGTAAAAGAGGAAATGAGCCTGTTTTAATTACGCTGGTTGAAGTTCAATAGCATTCTGTTGAAACGCTGCATTTCTGAATCCCACCAGCGGTGCTCAGGATTTGTGAAGTCAAACCCCTGTGCTGAAGGAGAAGTGGGTGCATGGGGAGGCAGGGCTTTTGGTGCCACCCGCTAAAATGATGAGCCCTTCTACCTTTCAGTCTTTGAGATGAACTTCTGACAGTCTTTAGCACTTAAATGGTATCAGAAAAACAGTTGCTTGTTTTAAAACCCTTTGTTACCGACTTTGTCAGCAGAAATGAAGAAATTAGCCCCTCTGATGAACAAACAAAAGTAGTAGCCTGACAGATCCTGTTTGTTCTGTGGAAAGAATAAACTGTATCGAAAACATGGGGAGGAGAGATGCAGGCGAAGGGAGGTGAAAGGAAAACAAATTGGCTGCATGCAGAGGTCTGGTGTCAAACGTCAGAGGGATCTTGTTCGCTCAGATACTATATGAAAGACCATGGCAACCGGGGGCCCGGGGAGAGAGGAGAGGTTTGTAGCCCCTCCCTGAGACTGGATGACAGAGGAAATAGGTGAAGCAATCTGCTCTGCAGAGCCTGCTGCCGGAGTCGGAGTTGTAAACCGGCATATTCTGTCCCTTCGTCCTGTACGCTGGGTCTTTTAAGGAAAAAAAAAAAAAAAAATCTGAAATGAATGGATTTGTAATTCCTTTAGTCTGTCAGATGGTACCATTCTGCGAAAGGTGGCTTTGCTCTGGGCAGCCTGATTTAGAGAGAGGATTAAGATCCCTGCCAGACACAATAAGTAACAACATTACAAGGAATTTAATAGAAATATTTCTGGGGGAATATAGGAACGTGCTTTCAGGCTGCTCTGAAAGCAGTGGGTAGAGATTATGTTTTACTGTGACATAGTATATGGAAATGGAGCGATATTTTTGATTCTAGTAATAGGTTGGAGACCCTCTTTTTTAATATATATACATATATACAGACACACATGGTCACATGCAGTAGCTAAGAGCCCCACGGTAAAGGAGCAGTGCCTGTCAGCCAAGCACCAGCGTGGTGCAGGAGGGCCAGCTGCCCCTCCGGGTACCAGGGAGCAGTAGCTCAGATCTGTGCAGAGGTAAGGGCAGACAATGCTGTTCTATCTTGTACATCACAGGCCATTCAATCGCACCACTCAGTTGTGTTTATCCAGAAAGGCTGTCATCCTTGAAGACATCAAAATGTGGAGATCTGCCATTTCTGATGGGTAATGAAATCATAGTGTAAAAATTTGATTCTTCTTTCTGATATGAATCTGTCTTCAGCTTCCAGCCCTTGTATCTGGTTTTGCCTTCTTTGCTGGATAAAAGAACTCTTTAAAGGATTTCTTCTCTCGTGAAGGTATTTTTATATGCCATGGTCAAAGCATCTCTCGGTTTTCTTTGTGGTAAACTAAATGGATTGAGCTCTTTTAGTCACTCACTGGCAGACACTTTCTGCCTGAAATAATTTTTGTGTCTTCTTTTTCTGTTCTGACTCTAAAATGTAGACAGCTGATTGTATACATTTTTCTAGTATCGTTCTTCTAATGCAGTATGCAGGATAAGCCACCTCCTGGCTTCTATTTGCTCTCCTGCTCTTTGTATACTCAAGGACTGCATTAGTTCCCATACCACAGAACGGCACAGCAAGCTCATGTCTGATTGTCCATTTGCACATTAAGACCCTCCTTTCAAGTCTCAGCTCCCCTCAGCTTTCTGGGAAATGCTTTGTCCCCAGATGTGGAATACCCATCCTCTGTTGATTTCTGCCAGCAGATGCCAGGCACAGCCCCCTTCTCCCTGGGGGTCCCACTCTGCACCCCAGCCTTCAGAAGGAGCAGAGTCGGCTCACCATGTCTGAGGGCTCTGATCATCAGGCTATGCATGAAGGCCAAGGAGTAGGCTTGGCCGGTCCCTCCCTGTGCTTACCCGCACCCAGCTGCCCGGCGCTCAGGGCATCAGCTGGTGGTCATTTTGCTTGTTCTGAAAGAAAATTGTATGATTGCTTTTAGCTGTAGTTGGGAGATTGAATGACATAAGGAAGTAATAAATCACTGCATGATAAGGAAGAGGCATATAAGATTTGAGACAAAGAGGAAAATACCTTCTCCTCTCCCCTTTGTTTTCTTTTTAAAAATGTGCATAACTGTATATATATGCATACACATCACCCTGCAGAGGATCCCCTCTCTCCAGTGATCCCTGGAAATACACTGGGAGGACACAGGATTTATGCTCCTATCACTTAACTAAGGATCAAGATCATCAACAGGCAGCAACTCCCACGTAGGTGTTAACTAAACAGCCAGATCCCTACAAAAGTCCATCTTACTGGGTGCTCTGCAACTATACAAACCTGTCCAGACATGTTCCACTGACCATTTGGAAACTGCAGCTCTTTTTTGGCTCCGCAAATGGCAGCTTGGCTCTTTCGATGCCTGGTTTTTCTCCCAGGGGCTGAGCACTTGAATCTTGTCCTTGGGCTGCTTTAAAAGCAGGATGCTGAGGATGTGGAGACAGGAGGGGTCCCGGCACGGTCCCTGGGAGGCTTAGCCAGGGCCGGTGCCTGCATTTGAACTTGCTCTGCAGCATGACTGAGTCAGGGGAAGAGGCCTTGGCACTGTCCCCCCTCGTGTAACTAGCCTCTCGGCTTCACCTGTCCCTCGGGAGGACCTCACATCAGAGCTTCACCTTTGCTGTTCGCAACTGGAGTGCACGTAGTTCCACACGAGCCACCGTTATCAGGAGAGAGCTGTTTGCAGCCTGTGAGTAGCACACGGTGGCTTTTGGTGGTGTTGAAAATAGCCAGAGTGGAGAATCAGAAGTCACACTGTACCATCTTCCCAGATGTAACAGGATGATGAGAGGCAGGCTGAGAATACAGCATGTGTTTCCCATCCCAGGACATCTTGTCACTCTTTTCAAGGACTAACATGCCTACACCCCTGCGGGGCACCCCTGTATGCACATGCCCACACGCACACGAGCACAGGGCCCTGGGCGAAGGAGCTGGGTTGTCCCCTTGCTGCTGCGGAACCCTGGGGGATCCCTCCGGAGCGGTGGCAGCCTGAGTCACAGGGTGAGTCAGGCTGTGGGCACGGGCCGATGGGTACCAGCCCCGTCAGCTGCGGGGGTGATGTGCAGCCAGAGCTGATTAGCTGGGGCGCTGGGGAGGGTGTCTGGAGAGCAAAGAGGCAGCAGTGCCGGTTGGTGGAGAAAGGCAAACGCAGAGGCAGGGCAGAGGGTGTAAGGAAGAAGAAAGGGACAGCAGGGAATGAGGAGGAGGGGGAAACAGGAGGTCTAGGGGCAAGGCTTAGGGTGCAGTAGGAGGAATCTGGCAGGCAGCACAGGAGCAAAGAGCATTGTCAGTGAAGCCTGAATTAGTTTGGTTTTGAAGCTCTGTAACTGTGTAAGTGCTGCACTTAGCCCGAGTTCCTTGACTCAGTGCTCAGCTCCTGTGGTGAGAGTGCACCTGGGCCTGGCGCATGGTTTGTAAGAGGCAGCTGTGCACAGTCCAGCATTGCTGCTTTCATCACCAGTGCCAGCCACACGCGTGTACCCCCCAGCCCACTTCCAGCTTTCATCTCCATGCCGGACTTCAACAGGGAACAGTGGAAGGAGGCTGGGGGTGCACACTTGTGCCCAGAGGCCCAGGTGGCCCCTCACCACTGCCAGGGCTAGGCAGTGCCTTACAACTCCCCCTCAGAGGTTAACAGCAGCAGTGCCAGGCTGCAGAAGTGCTCTTGGTAAAGAGTTCTGCTCCCAGGCACAAGGGAGCATTTTCCAGCCTGTGGAGACCTTTTGCCTGGACTGAGCTTCTGTTTTCGGGACTCACAACCCAGGGCTGCTCCCAGTGATGTCAGCAGGGCCTTTCATCATTGGTTGGGAAGAGCTTTTGCCAAAAAAAATGGAAAGGAGGAGATATATTCCAGGCGGGAGGGTGGTGTTCTGCCTTGATGAAGAAGGTCTGGCTTTAAACATGTTATTAAAAGTGGAAGCAGGAAGTTTTCACTACGTGTAGGTAAACTCTTGTACCTAAGAATGGCTAAACACACAACAAAAGTAACACCTTTGTGCTAATCTTTGTACTTCCTCCAGCTGCTGCACAGTGCACAGGGCTCCTGTCAGCTGGTGGGGCTCCTTTCAAAACCTTCTTCCTTTTTAAACTCTGGAATTAACTTATAACGTCATATGATGCAGAACAGAGCGCCTTCTGCGGCATCACCGTGGGGTGAATGTGTCCCTCAGCCATACCCGTGTGTGTGTAAGAACCAGGAAAGTAGTTCTGTAATAAGATTATTTGGAAAGCAATTCAGTGAGGACTTGGGCTGCAGCTGAGGCTTGGCGGAGGAAGCTCCGTGTGATGTCACTTCACATCATGCCCTTTGGCTCTCGGGTTTTTCCCCCCCTTTTCTTTTTTCTTGTAGTGGCTGCAGCAAAGGCTCCATTATTTGGCAGCGTGGCATTGCTTTTGTCTATAAATGGAAGCAGTTGGCCCATCTCCCAGTATAACACAAGATAGTCCTGTGCATCAGTTATGCAATCTGTAGCTTGATGACTTCATCAGAAGTCGGGGGAGGGCCAGGGGGTGGTAGGAAAAAGCCTTCACCGTCAGCTCTGCTGGAGACAGCTGATGGCTGTGTGTCCCCCAAAGCAAAGAAAGCGGGAGCTCAGCGGCAGGGGTGGATGCGGTGCAAGAGCAGCCGAGGGATGATGATTAGTGGGTGCGTGTCCCCGGCCCCGGCTGCGGGAATCCCCAGCAGCTGCCACAGCCCTCGCCCTGCCCTGGCCGTGCTACAGGGACTGCGCTGAAGGGACCTTGCTGGGACGGGTTGGAGAGCGCAGCAGGAGATGGGACTGGGGGAGAAGTGGGAAGAGGAGTGGGGAGGGCACTTTCAAACCAGGGCAGATGTTAAAAAGAAACAGAACCTAAATATTGGAGAGCTGCCTTTCAGCAGAGGGCCCTTCAGGGAATATCTGTGCAAAGTAGAGATGCGGACAAATTGTATTTTCTTGTTATTTCCTCAGAAGGGTCCTTGAAAACCTGACCTTCATGCAGAAAGGCTGATCCTAATTTCCCAAGCTACACTCAAGCATTGATTTTAACCCTTTTGTTGTCGGGGTTGGGGTGGGTATCATAAGATTACTTTTCTATATATTCCCAATCACACAGTAATTGACATAACTCAAACCATCAATGAAGCAGATTAATTTGAACCTCACCCTGGCATGCTTTGCACGAAGGATTCTAAAGCGATATAGGTCCTTTCCATCGAGTCAGTATTTTTGAATGAGTACTCATCGCTAAAAGACAGTTAAAGAGGTTTTAATGAGCCGATGTTAAGGCCGGTCCCACACCGGGCAGGGCTTGCCCTGGCTTACTTAGGCCGGCAGAGGTGAAGAGTGCTGCTGTCACCCCAAGCCCGGTACGTGCTAGCGGCTTTCCTGGTAGTTGCCAAAAGGTGGTCCAGCCCCGCGGGACAACTCTTGCGTGGTTTTAGGCCTTAGAGGCCAGCCGGAGCTTAGCCCAGCGTTACCGCGGCGGGGCGGCGAGGGCCGGCTGCGGGGGCTCCTGGCAGTGCCGTGCGGGGCTGGGCAGGGTGCCGGCGTGGGGAGGGAAGAGAAAATCCTCGAGCCGTTTTACACCAGGGAGTACCCGGAATAACGACTTGGGGCTACAGTACTACACCTGCTGCTTTGTAATCAAACCCCAAAATTGTGTGCTTTGATTTTTGGGTTTTGTTTTTTAAATACGGCCCTAGCTGGCCATCTGTTTTCGAGCGAAGCCCCTGTAGTGCTGAAGGGAGGCACTGGGTTGTTGTGGAAAGCTTCGTTTTGCCCTGGCAGCGGGAGAGCCCCGTCTTACAGCGCTGCCCCGCGGGCGGGGGGGGTCGGCCGGAGGAACAGT
>NW_020799099.1:34209791-34281142 GCF_003259725.1 Athene cunicularia
CAAGGGGGGAAGCAGGGGCCGAAGTGGGAGAACAGCAAAGCCACCTCTCGCAGTGGCAGTGAGAAACTGCTGCGTTGGAGCCTGTCACCCAGCTTCTGGAGCTCTCAGGCTTTGCAATACGGATGTTAAATTACCCAGTCTGAGAGGTGTTGCCTTATGCACATCTAATTTGGCTGTAGTTTAAAAAGCAACCCAGTGGAAAGTCACACTGTTCAGTTCCTATAAGCTCATGCCCAAGTTTAAATTCTCAGTCCCCTAACGTTATCTAGCTAGTGTTCTTATAGGTCAGTAGTTGCTTTAAGCTGGGCTCACCTCTCTTTCTGGGGAAATACAGTTTAAGACCTGGGGTCTGCTTTAATTTGTGTTAGAACTTGTGCATGTTGTACAACCACAGAAACACTGATAGCCTTCCCCTTTTCTCATGGTTCTCCTGAGAAACAGAAAAATTCACCCCTAATGAACAGGAAGGATGCTCCTAGATATATTCAGGGTAAAGATGCCTGAATTGGTTCAGGGGTGGACAAGCATGGAAGAGTGAGAGGATGCAGTAATGTAGCCCCATAATGGATTAGTCCAATTCAAGTGCATAAACCCAAGAGCCAGTCACTGATGGGGCTGCTGAAGGCAAGACCTGAAAGTGTTGAAAAACCACAAGGCTGAGGCTGCCAGGTGTGCTGGCATAGATGAAAAGTGACAAAGTCACGGTCCTCGGGCTCCTAGCTGTTGGGTGTTCTGTGCCTAACAAGGTTCACTTTATCTTCTTGATAGTTTGTAGCACATGTTTATGAACACAGGGCTTAGTACTTGCTTCCTTCCCATCTTTGCCATACTCTGTTACACATCCTTGGTTTTGGACACAGTGTTTGTACAGCTGCAGATGAAGCACCAAGACATGTCCTTTTAGTAAGTGCGTAGTCGAGTACACCCTAGGCTTTGAAAGCTCTGGTAAACACACTCTCTGTCTGTATAATCAGCCCTTGATTCTGTTTTAGATGCATGAGTATTCATAGAAAATAACCCCGGAGGAACAGTGTGGGCTAGATCAAGGGAGGGAGGCATTTTGCAGTCACCTGCTCCCCAGATATCCTTCACTGAAGGGCAAGGGGAGATGTGCCTTAGTGGCCATTCCTGGTTTGGCTCAGGAGCAGTCCTGGGCCACAGTGCTCAGGTCAGGATGCAGAACTCCTTGCAGCTGAGTGGTTTGGGTGCAGAGGTGGAGGAAGGTCTTGTCCCAGGAACACAGGCCTCTAGACCTTGGCAGTGCTGGAGGAAGGAAAGGATGTGTTGCCCTTAGACCTGGGTGAGCAAAGTTATTTCATACCCTTCCTCTCCTTTCAGCCTGAAGACAGTTAAGTTTGCACTGTTGAGGTCGAGATGAAGTAGTTGTAAGTAAGGAGATAGGATGTTAGCCTCCGTGCTTGTTCCTTTTTGAACCAAAAGGAGGCTGTGTGCTGAGTAGCCCAAGTGCTCTCAGGAGGACTCTTCAAATGACTCCGCTTGTCTCTCCAGAACAGCTTGCTAGATAAGAAACGCTGCAGTTCTGCTGCGGTGCTTTTGTCACCAGCCCCTTTCTCAGCTCACCAATTAATTAATCATCTTTTTCTCTTCTGCTTTCTTACCCTCGTTCATTTTCAGCAATTACAGCAGCAGTCACATTTGCCTCGGCAGCATCTGCAGCAACAACGGAGCCCGTATCCGGTGCAACAGGTCAATCAGTTCCAAGGTAAAAGTCAAATTCTTTTTCCTGCGTTGTAGTCAATGTGTGCCTTTGTAACGGGCATGTGAAAGTTCATGTGTTCTGTGAAGACCAGGGTTTAAGCAGTGTGCCAGAAGAGAAAGACAGGCTGTTGCACACTTGCCCATACTGCATATTTTACCAAAGGGAAATGCCCAGGTTTGTGTATTTAGTTAAGTTTCTAATTTCCTTTCTGCTCCCCTCAGCAAAAGCTGCATTTTTTATTTGACATTTGTTTTGCCTCTTTGACATCTGGATTCTCTGGATTTATCTTGTTTGCCTCCACTCTCATGCTTTTTTTTTTTTACCATCTAGCATCTCTCACTGTGTCTTGGTTTTACCACTCTTCGTTCCCCACTTTATCTAATTTGATGAGCAGAGAATTTCAGAGAGGTCATCCTTATCTGGAGAGGTGACTGATAAATGTCAGGTCGGGGAAACACAGTGAAATATCTGAGATGTAAATGGAGATTTTTTTTTAATGATCTCAAGAAAAGCAAGTACTATCTCGAGGTACTAGCAGATAACTGAAGAATGTAAGCACAATCATTTTGCTGTAGGAAAATAAGTTCATTCTGAGCTTTTTAGGTGAAAAGCATCAGCTGAATGGCTTCACTAAGCCTGGATTCTAAATAGACATGAAGCAAACGTGCACTTGCACTGTATATTCATGACAGTGTCATGTAACTGCAACAGAAAGCGAGGGAGGCAGGCATATTGCAGTCCTCGTACCCGGGAAGCAAAGAGGCAGCCAGATCTCCTGCAGGTATATAGCAGGGTGGCTCCTTCTAATCACCTTCTCATTTTTCGCTTTGGCAGCATGAATTGTGTATGCAATTATTTTTTTCCCCCCAACAAATCATTTGCAAAATCAAAACGTGTGTATGCGCACTGCCATACATTGAGATGCACATGTAAAATCTTCCTGCATTAATACTTCTTTGAAACCTTGCCTTCATATGTATTATTTACAAGAAATGGAGAAGAGAGTTTAGGCTAATCTGACAGAGCAAGGAATTAATTTTCATAAATGAGCTAATTTAAATATAAATATTTCACCATTTTTCCTATTTAGTCAGAAGAATGTAGTCCAGTGCAGTAGGTTATGTGTAAATGAGACCAGAAGGTGGCCCAAAATCTTAAAATCTGTTGCATCTCTCTTTTAACTACTCCTTGTCTGACCTCCTGTCTCTTACGCCAAGCACGGTAGTTAACAAAAGTAGCATGTGAACCACTTGCTGGTAGTGACTCCTTTGGAGGTTTTCAACTGCCATTTTTAATTAAAGAATAGCTAAAGATGCATTAAGAACGTTTTAAACATTATCTGTGTCTTAAGCACTACAGTGCTGGAGACATTATAAAAATTGACAGCTTCTCATCATGGAAGGAGGAGGTGGCCTAAATGAAGAAAAATCAAGGGGACCCTAGTGCTAATTGTTAAGAAAACGGTTTGATAGCATGGATAAAGTAAAAGCGGCCATTTGCCCTGTTCGAGTGAGATCCAGATGGTCTCTCTTCATGCTACAAAATGTTTCATGTATCTGTATGTAAGAGCTAAAAGCGTCCTCCAGAAGCTTATCCCACCGCAGGAGAAAGGGGATGCAGCCATCCTCTGCATGATGTGCAGAACTAAGAAATGACACTTCCTTTGTTCACATGCATTCCTCAGGGAAGCCCGGCCTGCCCAAGGAACAGGGCCCACCAGTCTCTGTTCTCCACGGATGTTCAGGTCCATTGTCTGCCACCGAGGGACAACAGATAGGGGCTGACTTAAGAACATTCAGATTTTGTTGTGTAGTTCATGACACTTCAAGCAACCATTTTAGAGTCACATCTTGCATTTAATAATGTTTGAACCAGGAGTAATTGTGTGCCTCATACTCTCAGAGCTTCACCTGCAGAGTATTGTATTTAGTTGGCTATGGTAGCGACTCGAAACCGCAATGAACCCGTGGCATAATCAGAGCTCCGGTAATTGTTTTTAAATAAAGATAGTAAATACAGAAGCATATTGGCTTCCCAGAAATCGATAGCTCCCCCCAGCCCTGAAAGAAAGACGCAGGCATGGTTCAGTTATCTGCCGCGGTGTGGAATTTAACAAGGTTAGGATTTTCTGGTTTCCCATCACTGGCCTAAGGTGGAGTAAAATGTGCTTATAATATTGATTCACTAATACACTCTCCCTGCTTTAAACGTCCACAAAAAACAATTTTTCTTCTTTCCATAGACTTAATCAGTAACAATGATATAGAAAATCCATTCATTTATGCCTCCTGAGCTATTAAAAAATTGATTGGCCTTCTGAGCTTGACATTTCCATTTTCAAGGCTTACTTTTGAAAGACAATGGAGATATTTAAAAGAGAGCTTCAAATGGCAAACTGCAGTTCAGCTGCCTTGCTGCCATTGAAGAAGGCCAGTGGAAGCTTCCTCATTTGTTTGCTAGAAGCTGAATGAGGCTTATCTGAAGAAGAAGAGTGCTACTCAGTCATGGCACATACAGCTTTGAAGTCTTAGGGACTTTTTTTTCATGGAGGAGGGTGAACATTGTCACTGGTCCTGGGGTAAAAAAAAAAATGTGCAAAAAGAAAGACTCACATTTACTTTTGAAAGGGAACTTTGACTCCCAGGTTACTGCTTAAAAATTTGATCTCTGATCCTAGTGGAGTAGGAGAAAGGCAGGACTATTTTAGCCCTGTAGCTCCTCTATCTCTAGCTTAGGTACTTGAGTGGGTTATTATCAGGGAGGCAACTGTGGCTGTAATCGTGCATGCAATCATTTTGCCTCGATTCCTCAAGAATCTGAAGCCATTAATCCCTTTGGGTACACATCCCAAAACTGCCATAATTGAGAATTACTTAGTGAGTAAATCGTTGGCCTTTTAACCTTGCCAGCCTCATTTCAGGCCTTAAGGGAAATTAGGCTGCTCGTCTGCATCGATGGTATTCTCTGCTAAACAGCGTCCCTCTTCACAATTGACTGTGTAACATGACCAGTGATCCCTCTTTAGTGTGGCACTTGAGCTGTGTTGACTCTCACCTTCGAGGAGAGGGGACTTGGCAGGTTGGGACAGAGGCTGCAGCCAGAGAGAGCTGGGGAGCACATAATCTCTGCAGTGCCACTGATACTGGGCAGCAGGCCCGTCTCCCAGGGATGGGTAACCTTCTAGCTCTCTGCTAGCTTGCACGTAAAACAGGGATCTATCCACTCAGAATGCAGAGCAACCTGAAATCCTACAGTGATGCAGAAGGCTCCTGCAGATTCTCTCTTATGCAAAGACATGTTAATTGCCATTTACAGGGTTGTGGGTTGTTTTCTTACCTTCTTCCCCTTTTGGTGTAGGTTCTCCCCAGGATATGGCAGCTGCAAGAAACCAAGCGGCGCTCCAGAGCATGCGGACATCCCGAATGATGGCCCAGAACGCCAGCATGATGGCGCTGGGGCCCTCCCAGAGCCCCAGCACGCTGCCCACAACCGCTGGCCAGTCAGACATGGGCATGGCTCCCTACAGCAACGCCTCCGCCAGCCAGCCGGGAATGTACAGCATGAGCACAGGGATGAGCCAAATGTTGCAGCACCCAAACCAAAGCGGCATGAACATGGCACACAACGCGGGCCAGGGAACGAGGCAGCAGCCTGCCGCAGGACAAGCGGTGGGAATGGTCGGCAGTTTTGGTCAGAGCATGCTGGTAAACTCTGCTCTTCCGCAGCATCAGCAGCAGATGAAAGGACCTGTGGGCCAGGTCTTACCCCGGCCACAAGCCCCACGACTTCAAAACCTGATGGGGACTGTCCCCCAAGGAACACAGAACTGGCAGCAGCGAGGCTTGCAAGCCATACCTGGAAGGACTAGCAGTGAAATGGGGCCCTTCAACAACGGCACAACATACCCGCTGCAGTCTGGGCAGCCGCGGCTGTCCAAGCAACATTTCCCGCAGGGGCTTAATCAGACAGTTGTGGACACGAGTGGAACAGTAAGAGCCCTGAACCCAGCAATGGGAAGACAGTTGCTGCAACCACTGCCTGGGCAACAAGGAGCCAGCCAGGCCAGGCCGATGGTGATGCCTGCAATAAGCCAAGGGGTGCCCACGATGCCTGGCTTCAGTCAGCCCCCAACGCAGCAAATGCCAGGCGGTGGCTTTGCTCAGAGCAACCAAGGCCAGGCCTATGAGAGGAATCCCACTCAGGACATATCTTACAACTACAGCAGTGAAGGAGCGGGGGGGTCTTTCCCCAGTTTAGCAGAGGGCACAGACCTTGTGGACTCCATCATTAAGAGCGGACCAGGGGATGAGTGGATACAAGAACTTGATGAGTTGTTTGGAAACCCCCAGTGAATGGGCTTGTATAGTCTGGTTGTTACGTTTGAAAAAAGAAATGAGAAAGCTGGATGTTCTCCCCATCCTTGGATTGGGGTTTTTTGTTTGAATTGGTTTGGTTTGGGGTTATTTTGTTTCCTTTTGTTTTTAATCGTGCAAACTGAGCTGATCTGTAGCTAACTGTGGAAGATTCAGGGGATGATGAAAGCATCGGCATCCCAAGACTTCCACTGAGCCACCTCCGTCGCGTGGCAGCACCCGCTGCAGGCGGGGTGGGCAGGGCGGGGAAACTGGAAAAGCCAGCGCATGCCTCTGGTTGGGGAAATGTGTTCTTTCCCCACTGAAACGAGGCTTCGTTGCACAGTGGTATGGGCAGGCCCGGTATCTCCCACCTCATGTAACTAAACACCTCGACTTCCAGGGGAGCAGATGGAAACGGCTGGGAGCAAAGCCTAAAGGCATCCGCGGGCAGTCGCACCGGCCCCGCTCAGACAGGGGCTGAACCCCGGGGCTGAGTGGGTCTCGGTGAGCCACGGCCAGGCCTGCCGGGCTGGCTCTGGGCTGTCACGAGGGAACGTGCAGCAAAATGAGACAAACCTAAACAGTCCCGGGGAGGTCACTGTTTTCACTGCAGAGCGATAAAAATCCAATAAAAGTGTAGGAGAACATAAATTTGGCGGGGCAGTGAGGACGGTTTGATGACAGGCCTGCAGCCAGAGCTGGCCTGGGAGGTCAGATTAACTCCAGGAGCTGTTCAGCCCCCTTGGGACTTGCAGCAGCGCTGCCCTGTCAGAGTTCTTGGGTGTGGATGGGCTGACCGGGGGTGCAGAACAGCAGCTGGGAGTGGTGGTAAAGGGCTAAGGGGTACCTGGAGACATTGGCCTAGGTCCTCAGTGGGTCCCTCTCCCTCCATCCTCCGCAGGATGTTTTCCCTTCACGTCCTTCCCCTCCCATCCACCAGTGTCAAGCAGGGTGGGCTGGCTGCGCTTTTTGTCAGGTGAGCAACAACCACCACAAAGGGGCAAGGCAGGAAAGGAGAGAACAGCTACGAGGAAGTGTATGGGGAGGGTTTGGCACACGGGATGAGTTTCTCCTCTCTCAAAAAGTGCAAGTTTGTCAAGTAGTGTTACCCTGAGATGTTGGGGCTCTCAATGTGATGTTGCATGCAACCTGATCTTCAGTTTTAAAGAACCATTTGGTCTAATCTCTCTGGTCTGCTGGAATAAAATTCACCGCAGTATCTGAAGAGCAGGAATCAGCAAAGGACTACCATAAAGACCCTACAGAATAATGGCTGTAATTGCTAGAAAGGTGGGGTCTGCCCAAATAAGCTTTTAGGTAACAGTGGCATAGCGCTCTCTCCACTGTGTGGACCAGTGCTGATCAGCATTGTGATGAAACCGGGGTATGTCCTGCACAGTACTGAGGTGCCAGCTGTTCTGAATGTCTAAGCAGCTCTTCTGAAGCTGCAGCCCAAGGCCACGGTGAGCTATCCTCCGAAACCTGTCCCCTTTCTGGTGTTTTCAGAGGACAGCTGCTTGTCAGGTTATATAGTGGTGCATAAAAAATGTTAACATGATCCACAGGCCAGAACCTTTAGGAACTTCTGCCTAATGCAGGCCTCTGTGAGCCAGAAAACGTGCTCCGTGGCGAAAGCGTCTCTGGCGTTACAAGCACCCGTACCAGCTGTGCCATTGCCTCCTTGTGCGCCGCTCTCCTTGTGCCTGGCGGTGCGAGGGGCTCAGCTGTTGGCATCTGCGGGAGCTGGGGGGCTTTTGGCACCTCCCTTCTCCAGCCCTGCCTTTCCCCATGGAGCACGGATATGTGTCACAGTAAGGAGCGGGAGCTGAACTGGCCTGGAACCATCTCAGCAGCCCGTTACGGTTCCCTTTGGTGTGGTAACCCTGTGCAGGGCTTAGCTAGGCAAGGGGAAGTAGCTGTTTTAAACCCTGTAGTGCAGGCAGGACAAGTGGCATTTTTAACATGGACTAGGCAGTCAGGGTGAGCCATCAGTCCAGCTTGCCCTGACAGCTAAGTTTTTAAAAAACGCTTTAGCTCCATCTCTTTCAGCTAACTCCTTTTTAAAACACAGTGCAAAGGCTTATTCCAGCTCCCGCTGAAGACAATAGGGCTTTGCCTGTCCACTGCTCCAGCAGGAGCTGGGTTGGGCCCTAATTCCATGAAAGAGAGCACCAGCTGCCATTTGCAGGTAGCCGAGCAGGTAGGTGGCTCTTGGCTGGACTAGCCGGGGCAGAAGGGAGAGGCAGACAGCCAGAGAAACGGCACCTGGCAGGGAGGAGGGCGCCGCGTGTGCGCATCGGGGTGAGCATGAGGCTGCGGGAGCGGTGAGCTGCTGTGGCACCTGGGTGATGGAGGCTCGCTGGGATGAGGGGACAGCAAGCCCACAGCGCTTGGGACAACACTGCACCCCTTTCTCAGGTGGTAGGGACCAGGGGTTGCCCGCCAGTGCCGAGCTGGGGAACGGGAGGTTAGAAACACCCAACCGCCACGCAGCGGCCAAATGCAAATCCGTGTGCATCAGGGAGATCCAGGCTTTGGGGAATAAATGGTGATGAAGACTGAGTCTCTGTTGTTGCTGTAAAGCTTCCTCCAAATACTCCGTACTGGGACCAAGTACTAGAGAGGTAGATTTTACTAGATTTGGGGTTGGTTGTTTTTTTTTTTTTTCTTTCTTACTATGGTGCTGATGTATATGTAATGTTAAAAAAAAAAAAGTTATTTGTAAATATGTTTTTACAATTCTACAGATATCACTGGGTCTACTATCTGTAAAATATATACATATAAAAATATATATATATACTGTTTGTTTAAAATAGAGTATTTTTATTTCATTCCTTAACTCATCCTTACTGCAGTGGTATTGCACTTCAGATGACGTCTAATTACTAATTTGTACTGTATCCCTGACAGCAACTTGCTCCATTTTATTCAGATTTTTCTAGTTTTCTGTTTTTACTTTGTACATTAAGCATTGCTTATTTCCTTTTAAGACCTGTACAGAGCTCTGAAAATGTAGAAAAAGACCTGATGTTAACATACCACTTTTAAAGAAAACAAAACAAAACAAAAACAAAAACAGCAACGGAAAAAAAAAAAACAAATAAAAGATGGTTATCTGAGTCATATACCAGGCTGGTTTCCAGCATCATCTCTTGCCCCACTGCTGCGCCTGGGTGGGTGATCTTCCAGGGGGAAGAGGGAAGGCGCCTTCGGGAGGGCCTGGTTTTGACCCCGGGGTTTCCGCATGGCTGCGCCCTTTGGGGCCGCTCTGAGTGCTGGCGTTGGGGCGTTAAGGGGGGTGTAGCCCATACCGGGCCATCCCTCTTGTCCCGGACCTGTTCACAGCCAGTAAAGCCCCCGCATCCCGGTTAGTCCCGCCAGGCAGGTCCCAGCAGCAGCCCCAGCAGCTGTTTGCCATGGGGAGCTGCTGGGTGGGGAGCGCTCGGTGGGGTGTCTGCCGTGCTTTGGGGTCCTGGAGCCCCTTCTTCGGGGCAAGGAGAGCTGCCAGGGCGGCCTGTGCTCTGAGCTGGGGTCTGGTCTTGAGCAGTTGCTGAGGGGCAGCTGGTCAGTAATTGGGACTGTTGGAGGTGGCAGCTCCAAATTTTTGCTTTTATTCCCTGTAAGGAGCAAAAGTAGGGAGTAGGGAAGAGCTTCCAAGGGGAGGACACAAGGTGGAGAGCCCAGGATATAGGAGTCCTGTGGGTGAGATCTGGGGAGGCGAGCTGGGGTGGAAGGATGGGAATGCGGGGCTGGACATAGAAGTTGGAAGAAGAGATGGACAAACCAGGGAAGCATGGAAATGCATGCTTAGAGTAGTTCCCTGTCACCTGCTACTACTACAATGTGAGAATTGGGTTGTCAGAAGCTTTTGGAAAGTGCATGTAGACTTGTTGAATTTATACAACCTGTTTGAGATAAACAATGCCATGTAGCTGGACACTGATTTCTCCGTGTTCTCAACCTACCCAGGAGTCATGGGGGATCAGACACTGGACCTCTGCTTGCACAGTTCGCTGTTCGGGATGTCGCTGTGGCTTGCCCTGTGTAGAACCTTTACGGTGAGGGTCCCCTCCTCTCCTTAACATCAGTCCTTTACCGTTCTGGGGCACAAAGAAGGAGATTGGCCCAGATCAGAGCAGCTTGCCAGTTAGCCCCGAGCACCTGCTGGCAGAGGGCTTGCAGAGAAAAGATGCTTTCAGCAAGAGGCCCCCAGGTAGCGTCTGGCTTTGAAGCTGCAGCAGGAACCACCATCCTTTCTGATCGTGACTGACAGACGAAGGTTTGTATCAACTCACGGCGTACGCTGGAGGCACAGCCCAGTGCTGCTGACTCCTCAATCAGCCGGCAGGAAATGGTGTGGTTCCCACTAGAGTTTAAATACTGACACTGACAGCGTCCATCTGTTAGAGGTGTATTTTGTTTTTAATCATATATGAGTGAGTCTTTAGCACTTTTCAATCATAAACATTCTGTCCTGGCTTACTGGGGAAAAATCAGTGACTCAGAAGACAGGTGCCATCCCAACTCTAGGCCTACTTCTGCCCTCTTGTTAGCTGGTGCAGCTCCTAAAATGTTAGGTTCATGTTAATCCCCTAGCACTCTGGCTTTGTGCTGCTGGATGATGCTCTGCAGCCTCACACCTGCCTTTTCTGGCATATGAAATTGTCCCTGTGTGATAGCAGTTTATTCCTTTAAGTGGAATGGAATGGAATGGAATGGAATGGAATGGTAGATGGGGTATGGAAAGCTGTCTATAAACACACCAGACAACTATAACAGGTAAGCCTGGAATGGAGCAATTTCAGAGGCAGAGACTGAACACTGTTGGTGACCTTTGGGCCTCCTCTAGCGTGTATTTCAAGCCTGTTTTGTAGTTTGGGCCTTTGTCTTGGTTTTGATTCTGGTGGCAGCACTTCCTGCTGCCCGTGACTGTCTGAAGGCATCACTGACAGGTGGGTAGGTGGATTTTCTGTGTTTCAGCCCACAGAAGGAGAGTTAGTGGAAGAATTCCCAATGATTTCTGCGGTGGTTAAATCTGGCCGTTGTACTTTCATCCCTGGAGGCAGGTGCCAGAGAGTTGCCCTTTCCCCAGCTGCGTCAGTTCCAGCCTGTTCACCATCACGATCTGTCCTTTCCCCCTTGGCAGCTGTTACTAGACCCAAGTCCTGCACCTTTGTGCTTGTTTCATTTCATTTCATTGTTTCAAATGCCATTTCAGCCTTTGCCACCTGCAGACGCTAAGTTTGCCTTTTAATCGCAAGCTAGCTTCCACTCACATGCCCAGCTTTTTCATATGAAAAGCTGTTATGAACCTGATCCAACACTCAATTATTTTGTGCTCAGTGTATCAACCTCAGTGCGCTTTTAAAAAGGCCAGAAGCATGTTTGTTATATAGACCTGACTGAACACCACTATAAACATGCAGTATTTTGGCCAAATCATCTCCTCAGAGGGATGACAAGGAAAATTTCTGCATGCCTGGCATTGCCTAAATAATTTCAATTATGAGGAGCTACCAAAATAGGCACGGCCTTGCTTCTCTGTTCTTCTACATAGTTTAAATCGACCGTCAGCACACTTTAAGTTCACAGTGGTAAGCCATGACTTCCCCCCGCTGCAGCAGAAAACTGTTTTCATAGTCAGTTTGCTTTTTATTGTCATTTGATGATTCCCAGAGCTGTGGCTATGCTGGGACATTTGTCTAGTCTTTCCCACACCCCAGCCATCTGTGCCTTGGTGGGAGACAATGCAGTAGACCCAATTGTTAGGCGAGCATCTGTGCCTTCTTTTTGTCTGGGCTGACTCTCCCTCTCACAAGTGCCGCGTTGTGGGCACAGCCTGTCTTCAGGAGGCTTTGTGTGAGCACTGGGATCTGCCTCCAGGAGGGCCCCACTTCTATGAGCTGAGTGTCTGAGCATGTGTTGAACTGTAAACCTGTGTATAAAATCAAAAGGCCTTCACAGAAACGTACCGTCAAGTGCAGCTTTAAATGTTTTCCTGGAGAAAGCAGTGTTTCCATATATGCTTAAACAGCCTCCTGCAGTGGGATTGGATATACTTGGAAAATTGGGACCTCTCAGCAGCATATTGCATCGAAGCATGTTTTTACATTTGTGCAAGAGCGGATGGCACTGCTGGGGGAAATGAAGAGGAGTGAAGGAAGACTACAGAGGCGTTGGCAAAGCTGAAGGACTTTGGGTAAGATGGGCTGATGCTTGCAGTGCCAGTTGCAACTAAATTACATAGTGAATTAATGGGTTTAGTTTTATTTCATTTGTTTAGGGTTTACAATACTGTACGGGAAAACAGAACATTTAATTGCAAATGCAGATGTGTCATGACATTCTGTCTTACTGTCTCTTTTTCAAGAGTGTCAGGAAAGGAGAAATGTAAAAAGCTCAGGAAAAACATGGATTTTACATTGCAACAGGCTGTTAGTAAAGAGCTCTGATGCTTTATTCACATGCAGCTTATCATCTTTTTTTGTGTTCAGGGAAAGCATAGACATTATTTATTTATGTTAAAAAACCCCACCCAGTCTTCAGGACAATTTACGTAGTTTCTTCATAATGCTGAAATCCAGGTATTCATCCAGAAAGCTGTTAACAATCCCAGCTGCACCCAGGGTTGTCAAGCAAATTAGAATCATCAAATTCAAATAAAACCCTGTTAACCTAGAAGTGGAGAGCAGAGAAATACTGTTATGAGCTGTATGTGTTCACAGTGAAACTGCTTGTCCACACCAGTTAAGAAGAGGTGTGCAGAATCAGTAAGGATCACTACTCCAACGCTACCTTGGGGTGTTTTGGTCATAAACTGTTCCTGCATGTGACTTTTGCGTGGGAGAAGAGAGATTCCTCATATCCTCTCTATGAGAAAACTGTGTTTCTAAATATTCCTGTGGAAGTTAGGGACTTGCTCCAGGATGAAGTTTCCTCATCCCATGACATGAAGACCTGTAGGTAGAGCCACAGGCAAGCTTGAGCACCTCACGGCAGCTCTAGGTGTAGGAGTATGGGAGAGAAGCCTTCGGGGCCGAGGGAGCGGTGTGGGTGTCCCTCACATCCACACCTGTTGGGCCCTGCTGAACTGGGAGGGATGCTGCTGGTTATCACTTTGACTTGGAGATGGATTTTTAGACCAGAAAGGAAGAGCATTGATCTAAAAAATCAGTGATTAGGGCACTTGCTGGGGATGGGAAAGGGTCAGGTTATTTTATGTGTACAAAATTGAAAGGTTTCTTTGGAGAATCCCATCACATTAGCATTGGAGAGAGGTCAGAGGAGCTTGTCAGCCTTTGATTTATAGCTAGCTATCCCTAGACCAATGGAAGCTGAAGGGGTTAGGGGCTCAGGCACTGCTGCGAGTGTGGGGAGGCCAGGAATCTCACTGGTGCCTAAAGATTTGATATAAGTAGCCTTTCTAGCTATGCTATGTCCAGATGTGGATTTGAAAATGGTGATGAGATTTTCTCTGTTTCAGGAGAGCGTGAAAAAAGTCTTTAGCTTAGCCCTTTAAGTATCTGTCAGAACCAGCTGGAGGGAAGGGTGAAGAATGTACCCTCACTTTGCTCATTTGCAAAGGCCTCTCCAGCACAGAAACCAGGTAGAAGGTGCACGTTCCTGGTGTGTTCTTAAAAAATCCAGCCTTGGCAAACCTAAACTGCAATTCAGTAAAGTGCACAAGTATGTGTGGTAACCACCTCTGTGAGCACACAGACCAGGTTTGTCTTTATAACCGGCAGGGCTGTAGTCAGTGAGTGTGGTTCAGACTCGGCATGAAGACTAATCACCTTCTCGCTACCAAGGCTGCTGGAGGCTTGCTGTATGTTTGGGGGACAGGTTCTGGATGCCTGGCTGGTGCTGACCAGCTGAATTGCCCACTGGAGGCTCTCACCAGGTAGCCCAGTAGCAGTGGGCCTTGGTGAGCAAAGTTGTTTTCTAGGGCTGCCAGACTGACACTCAGCACTCTCTGTTCAATGTAAAGAAACTAGAGTGTAAACCTCAGTCTAATAGTAAAGCCAGACACTGTTCTTAGGTTTCCTTGAAAGGCTGAATCTATTGGTTTAAGAGTACTGAAGCATGGGAAAGATTTCTTGAACAAGGAACTTTTTAGTTTGTTGAATAAAGAAAAGTCTGTTATGTTCTGCTTGTTCATTTATTTACAGGGTTTTGCTCCCCAAACTTCCTTAATAGTTGCTAGTCTTCTGACTGGTGTTGATTGCATCATTTGAATTATTGCTCTCTTACTGGGAGATATGAAATTATCTCCCTATATTTGCTCTGGAAAACATAGCCTCTCCCTTCTCTTAAGCAACAGCTCTTCCAAACTGGGTAAAGGATTGGTGGAGGTTGTAGTGAAGGAGAATGGTAACATCAGTACACAAGCTATGGAAAATAGCCCCGTAGTACAGTCCTTTGCTGCTGCAGGATTATTCACTACAAAGTAGTCTGACTGTTTTGTATCTTCCTCTAGAAATACACATCTCAAGTCTTTTAATTTTATGACAAGCAGATAGCATGCTACTTTCTTTTTATGACCGATACGTGTGCTGGAAGAGGAGCCTTAGGTCAGGACACCAAAGATAGTGTTGTGGCTTCAGTGAAACAAAACAGTGTTTGCGTGTTTATAGCAGAGGGGTGTTTAGCCAGTGTGCGTGTTACAAGATGCTGTGCACTTAGCATTCATTAACATATGCTTATCTGAAGCTGTGTCCTCTTATCTGTTTGGTGAAAGTTCACCAGCCTACAAGGCCAGATTTGCTTGCTTCCTTTAGTGCATTTTGCATGGCTAGAGTAAAGGTCTTAACATGATAAGCTTGAGAAAAAGTGAAAACAACAGACAGGCAGGCATGGTGCAAGCCTTGCCTGAGCAGTCTCCTATTCTACAGCAGTCCAGAGCCTGCAAAACTGTGTTAGTGTTTCCAGACCTCCCCGGGTCTGGTTGCCAGTATGCTCGGTACAAAGCAGGCACCCACAAGGTGAGGATCAAACCTTTCCGCTCTCGTGACCTGTAGCACGTGCACATCTTAACCTAGGCTTCTGCTGTAACAGCCAGACCTCTTCCCTGAGGGTTTCTGCTTCAGACCTCTTGCTGACATTTTACACATGTTGCATTCAATTATGGTCACTTTTCACTGCCAGTCCTTGGCTCTCAGCCCAGCTTCAGACCACAGCCCGGAGCTTTTAACCTGCATTCATTTGGTAACTCCTTACCTTCCCTTCACAGACTGTATGTAACCATGGAAGTACTTGTAGCGGGCAAACACGTACAACACACCCAGAAAGGAAGCTAATTCTAAGGAAGAAAAGATTAATAGGAGGGGAAAAAACAGTTAGAAAACTAAAAAATTAAGATTGTTGACATTTAACCACTTCAATTATGTTTTCTAGTTACACAGCTCTAGGGATTTTCATAGCTACTCATACCCTGGGAAGTTACCTTGGGAAAGAATCATTCAAAAGAAATATATGCATTCTTACACAAACTACAGGAGGCTCTTGGTATGGGTTTACAGATAGAAGTGAACATAGGACTGTCCAAGAAAACCTAAAAGCATTCCCTGAAAAAGAGATCTCAAGAACTGATGGGAATCTGTAACCCCCCCAGACTGGTGCCTATCCCAGAGGCAGGATAGCGTTGGAGCACTGTGGCTTGACCCGGCGCTGTCATTTTGTATTGTTATGGCAGTTCATGCTAAAGGGGAGTGTTTGTTTTGGAGAGAGAATCTTATTTATGTTGTTAATAACCTGCTTTGCATTTATATAGCAGCTTTTATCCAAGGACATGAGAGAAAGCTGTAGTGAAGTTAGCTTTCTGACCTCCCTGTGGGAAGAGTATAAAGTCACCTCCATTTGATAGATGGAGCAGGGTGTGTAGGTCAGTTGTATTATCCAGGACTAAGCAGTGCTAGTTAATTTTGTGTTCTTTCAAATCGTGTGAGTGAGCATTACAGAGGACAGCTTTTACTGTGTTCTGGATTAACTTGTGTAAACATACCTATGGGAGATACTCAGCTGAAAAAATTACTTAAAAGGGAGGCCAGCATAATCCTCCTTTTCCTACACGTGACAGCACATGTCTGTGTTGCTGGTTAGCAGCTGTGATCTTCCTTGATTCAAGTGTCAGTCTATGAGTATGTGTATTATTTCATATCCATTTTGTTGACTTAAGTGGTGTTACTTCGGATTTACATCAGATTTGCAGTGGAGATGGGACGCTAAGAGAGCCTTAAAACAAAATGACTGTTTTGGAGCAAATGTAGAAAATGGAGAAGCAAGCTAGTTGTTCAGGAAGGAGAGGTGTAATGGGCACAAGCTAGTTACCCTTTCTCCAGCACAGAGACTTCATGTTCCTAAAACATCAGCTGGAGAAGAGTTAATAAAGCAAAATGAAAAAGTTAGACTGTCACAAGTTCTAGCTCTACAAGAGTCCACCCCATCACTGGTAGGGGATATCATGGACTAACCTTGGAGAGCCCAGCAGAGTGACAGCTATGAAAGCTCTGTGGTGTCTGAATTCAGGACATTTGGCCAAAAGATGCCCCCCTGCTAGGTGCCTGAGAAAACATAATAGGTTTTCAGGAGTCCCTGCTGCACAGCTGAAGTACAATATCTGTGTCTGGAGATGCTGCTGTTACAACTGCACTTCAGTGTGCCGTGCTATGTCCCAGAACAAACAAAGGAGTCATAGCCCAGTGGTGGTGTCACTCCTCTGGGATGTAAAAACCCAAAGGTTTGCTGGCTCAAGCCCTGTCTCCATCAGGCAGGGTCCCAGCCACAGGGATGACCCGAGTGTTTTCAGGCTGCCTCCTCCCAAGGGACGATAGCTATGCTTGATGTCTTGTGAGAACTGTCCTGTAATGTGCAAATAGTTGTTAGTGGGATGCATCTGGGAGCTGCTTTTTCTGAATGATTCACCCTGAAAATCCACTGAAGGTATGATAAATGTGCCACGTGCTGGCTCCTTGGTTTGCAGAGAGAAGTGAGAGCTGGTGGGGCTATGTGAAATGCTGTGACTAAGTGGGGATTTCAGTGTCACTGAGCATTCTTCCAGGAAGGCTGTGCTAAGGTAATGCAATTAAAAGAAGGGAAAAAGATGTCTGCAGTCATTTACATCTTGATAAAACTAAAGTGTTTTAAAAATTTATGTAAAACTTCTCAGTCCAAGATACAAATGAAAAGTGTTTACCTTGATTAAAAAACCATCCTGCAGTCCAGAGGACAGTCAGGAATATTGGGTAAAACTCCACACAATTTTGTCTGCAGAATAAATTTGAAAGAATGTTAGGCTGGAAAGGAAAAGAACTATGGATGGTATTTGCAAGAGGAATCAGCTTTGGCCTCATTTTGTTGCCAGTAAAGTTAAAGCTATTGAACCCAGTGGGAGCACAGTCAACCCAGCATTAGTCACTCTTAAAAATTCTCTTCGTTGTAATGTCAGATACAAACTATTTAAACTATTTTCCTAGTATTTAAACTTAGACAAGGATCTGGATCCCAACTACATGGAAATAAATACAACAAATAATCCTAAATCAAGTGCCTGTGCATCAGAGGCAGGCAGGAATTCCAGCACACGGATCTGATGTTAATCGCTCATCTCCGTACTCGGTAACGTAAGTTGCGTGGGCCAGCGTTCCTGGGGCTGCAGGAGGAAGCACAGAGCTGTGCACAAGCAGCTGGCACTGCTCTGCTGAGGCCAACTGCCTTTATGAAGTGCTGTCAGACACAGACAGCACACGATAGATCTTCTTATGGCAGGGACAATAACACCTTTATTTGTGGACATCATCAGTTTTCCCACCAATATTTCACTGGGATATCTTTTCTTGGTTGTCCTGAATGAATTTCTTCTTAATTAGACAGCCTTCTATATTTAACATATTCTGTTATCTAATATGTTGCCTAATGTATGTCTCGTTATTGTTACCCCTTACACCTACAGTAACAGCAGATAGGATTGTTTGAAATAAATATATATACTTTACATATATATACTTTACATAGGGCTATTAGCTAATCGCAAACTGAAGCCCACCTACTTAGACAGGCTATTCCACTGTTACCCACTGTGAAGACAGAGGTTTTCTGTGCTCTTGTCTTCCACGTGTTTGGTGTTAGCCACAGTCCAAGCACAGTTTGCTAGATCCAGAATGTCCGAATTCTCTAAGTTAAAATCCATTAGCTCTCAGCCCCTTCTTAGGTTTGGGTAATCTGATTTCCTAGTTTGATCAGAATTTGAGCAGTGACTGTTTTAAATGAGCTGAGCTTACCCCATTATTACTAAAATAATAGCTGAACCATTTGAAAAGTGATCTGGTTTGGGGTTTGGGGGTTTTTTTTGAGCAAAGGATGCAAAGGAAAGTTAACATTTTAAGATAATGTTTTCAATGTTTTTACTTCTCTTCTGGACTGAATTGTTATTCATTGCCACCATCTTAATGATCTCCAAACTTACTGTGCCCGAAATGTTCTGTCAAATTCTGGAGCCCCAGTGACAGCTGGGGGCATGACCTTGTGCTTCATTCTTGACTTCCCCACCAGCCAAGCAAAATGACCTGCAAGCAAAAATAAGGGCTCATGAACCACACAGTTCCTCGGTTCAGTTCCGTCCCTAACACGTCAGTATTTTTTTAGAAATCATCATTCTTTCCATTTCATTTGACAGAAAGAGACCAATATTAGTTGAGATCTTATCTTCAAGAGTAACACACATGAGGAAGGGGAAAAATTGCTATTTCAGAAGTATATTCATTCTCTTTTTGCATTTGCTACTCTAGCTATGACTTAAATATCATTCCACCTCATCTGAATCCTAGAACTGCACCACCTAGGAGCAATCTAGTCACTGCAATGTCAGCGTGCTGCCTTAGCAGTGTCTCAGTAACCAAATTGCAGTGGTGGAGGTCACTTCCCCACTTGTTTGAATAGCATATGGTTATTTTGTTTTAGTGACACGACCAGCTATGATGCTTTGAAGTATAAGCTAGTGTTACAATCTTTGGAAACAAAATCTGGTAGCCACCTTTTTAAACTTATTTACCCATATCTTATAATGCATGCTTTTTCCTTCTGTTGTTACTGTCTTGGACTCTCAAAATTCGGTATGTTGTAAAGAGAAGAGATCTGCAACTGGGGATGCTGTTCCCTGATCTCCACCTCATCTGCTGGAGAGCTCTGAGAGCTATCTGTTGGAGGACCTACGCTCTTTCCACCTCCACTGATTGGAGCTGATAGTACTTACCTGTCTTGTAAAAAGCATATTTTAGAACTGATGCAGTGCGATGAAAAAGATAGATTACTTACTGTACAGTGACTAAATATCCCTTACCAATTCCCCCCCCCCCAGCTCCAAGCCAGTCAAACACTCTCTCTGCACTTCTGACTTGTATTTCTAGGATCACTTCTGATGTGTGCAAGTGTACCTCATTTTACTGATGTCCTCAATGCAGAAGTCTTCCCCTGAAAGTTGAACAGTGGCTCACAAGAACAAAAGGCAATACTCAGACAGCATTTTTCTGTATGCAGCAGACCTATTGGGCATCACCCTGTTTGACTTTAAAACTCCCTCGGTACCTAGAGTTATTTTTCTGGCTATGTTGTAGTCACCCTGTGTGAGAAACCAGACAGCCACCTGAGTTTACTGGAAAGATTTGTCTAAGGGGGAAGCCTAGAGCATACCTTCTGTCCTCCCTTCTGGGAGCAGTGGCATTAAAATACAGCTAGAGATATTAGTGGTGCTGCCCTGTGCACCTCATGTCTTAGCCTTGCAGCCAAAGACTTTTCCCAAAAAAAGTATTTTCCCATCTGTCTTCTCCCCATATAAGTAATTATGGGCTCTGTTCAAGTGACCTCTTAACCTTTGCTCTCCAGTGACTAGTCAGAGCATCTCAGCTATCTCTCTGTAAGGCAGGTTTACAGCACCTTTCGTTGTATTTGCATCCAGCAAGGCCTCCTCCACTCCCACCCACACATCTCTTGTTATGCCTGGTGATTCATCTGCTATTTGCCACCTTGCAGCCCTTTCAGAAGGGAAGAATGGTGGCAGGGAGCATGCTTCAGGGAGTCAGAAACCCACGGAAACACAAGAATTACCTCTGAGAAATATTTTCCTGGAAAACTTAACTGAAAAGTTGCTTTTTAACTTCTGTCACCCTCAAAATTATCTATTTTTTATGACAAATTCTACGTGCTGGCCAATCTCACCTGGCCTATCAAAGTGGGAGGTGAGCCATAGTGTTTTATGCAATGATGGTTTTAGCCAGCAATGCGTTCCTTAGTTTTTGGCCGCACAGACCCATTCAATGCTTACAACCAGTCCAGGACCAGTTTTTTTCTACTGCGAAGCTAAGGCAAGCCAAGGCATCTCATTGTATCCAAATCAGTTGGAAAAAAACCTTGAACAGATGCTGGACAAAAATAAATTTACTGAGGAAAATAAGAAGATTAAGGCACTGTAGGGGCCAAATTGTACTTGGTTGTTCAGTACAGTTAACCAAAGCAAATCGTCAATGCCACGGCATAACCCTGGCCTCAGCTCTAATGCAATTTGCCCTTGGTGTTGCTTGGTCTGCAAGGCTCTGCTTTGAGGGGCAAAGATTTGCATGTGGGAGACTGGGTAATCGCAGGCAGAAACAAGTTGTGATCATACTGTAGTACAGCTGGCCATCATAAAATCCTCTCCTCTAGTGCTTCCACTGTGACTGATGGGAACTTTGCTTCACCAGGGACAAGTGGGCTTTTATATGCCAATGTAAACCAAGCTGTGGCACTGCGTAATGGGAGAATTAGAGTCATGTCTGTCACCTTAAAACAAAAGGTGAGCCTGGTGTGCAGAACAAGACAGGTACCAACCAGGGTCTCAAAAAGAGCTCAGGAAGGAATAATTACTGTATTTTTTGTTAACTGCATAGGACGTGCCTTTTAGTTCCCTTCTAGTGAATGGAAAGCAGTGATCTAAGTCCAAATTTAACTTTTGTGATTATGGTTTAACAAGGGCTAAAGTAAATAATAAAGCAATGGGAGAGCTCTTCTGCCCCACCCACTGGAGGTGCTGTCATGAGGACCCCAGAAAGCACTGCAGCAGGAGTAAGTAAAGATTTTCATAGTCTTTTCTTCCCTCTGTATCAAGTTGTTCAATTCTAGCAGGCTAAATTACATGACTGAGGTAGTTACAAAGTATGCTTGACTTGCCTTTGTTTGATTTTTTTTGCTTTCATCTTCAGGTGGCATATATGGTTACCGAGTTAATATCTTTATGCTGAAAATACAGGACAAAGCAGGCTTTCAAGGAACATTACTCTCAAACATTTTATATGTGTTAAAAAGTCAGTAGAGAAGCAGATAGCTGTATCACAATGTATGCTAGCACATGTTAATTTGCATGGCCTGGCCTAACAACCTTTGGGAAAAAAAAAAAAAACAAACAAACAACAAACTTTTAATAATGTCTTGCAGGGTCCTGAAATTACTAAGAGTGATTTTAAAAGGTGCTAGTTCAGAGAGGCTTCAAAATAAAGGAGTAGTGGGACTCCAATCCTCCCTGTTCTCTCCTATATCAATGACTGGGATTTATTCTGTCCTTTCATTGGATTCCCTTGTTTTCTCATCAGTCTGCAAAACACGAATCTCTCAAGCAAATCGTAGTCGCTTAAAATGGATTCATGACTGCAAACCACTTCCCGTATTGTTTCTGCTCTGTCTTTCTACCTTAGAGCATTTCTTGCACAGCTTAATCTTCAACTGACCTAATTCTTTGAATAACTCATGGTTCTGAGACACTAAATCACCTCTGATGATTGCTAAGTGAAACCTGACTTCCAGCACTGCTTCAAGGAGTTCAGGTTGCCCCTTAGCACGTCCCTAACTCAGGACTGGAGGCTCAACAGAGTAAACCAGAAGAGCAACCAGAGCGCCATGAGCTCTGTGTGTTGTATTTTGTTCACAACAAGCAGTCATGGGCTGGGCTGCTCCTCTTACATGAGCTAGTTATAACACATGCTTACGACACCTGTTTCACAACATTCATTTGAACTCCCATAAATTAATCTGTGTTGGTTTACCCATGCTAGAAAGCATGCCGAAAGTAAGCCAAGATGTGATGTTTTAAATCAGATACTTACAGGGCTTTACTTTGGGCTTGATATCAGACTGACAGTGTGAATTAAAACACAGGTTATTTTGTCTTTTCTGTGATTTTGACTAAGATTAACAAATATGGATTAACTATCACAAGGAAGAACATAGGTATTCTCCCCCTCCCTTCACAGTTTCAGTACCTGTACAATTCCCTGAGTTTTCAAACTGCAGTACTTTTCTGGATAGTGTTTGTTTGTTTTTAATCCTTCACACTTTTATGTTAAAAATCAAGGCAAGCAAGTTGAACTTTCACAGAAGTTGATGGTAAATATTGCCACCAGATAGAAATGTTCTGTGAAGATCACAAGGGTATGTTGTAGCTGATCGGATGACAGGAATAAAAGAATGTAAATTTTACGTGCTTTTGATTTGCCTTCTGTTGTATTGGGCTTTTTTTAACCTGGAAGGGTCACATTCTCAAGCTTTTTTTCTGCAGGGTACAAATGTTATTTCAGTAGTTGAGGCTTTGAGAACAAATAAACAAACAATCAAGCCACATAGATAGGTTGCTAGATAAGTTGGCAGTCCTATAGATACTTGAAAAAAAGGCAGAGTAATTATTTTTGACTTGCTCTTAATCTCATACTAGTATAGCGCAAATGCCTCCAAAATGTATCTTGCTTCCTGGTGTAAACACAACTATATGAATCAACATATTTCAAAGAGAATAATGACAAACATTAAAAATGCTACCGCACTTTTAGACTGATACACAGAGAAAAAAGTATCTCGGACTTGCCCACTTTTTTCCCTAGTCCTTGATTCTCAGAGGCATATCAGCAGGGGATAAAATAAAGCCATTTAGACCTTAAAGAAATGTCATGATGAGGACATAATACAGCATATCTCATATTATTGCTGCGTGCTGTAAAGATTTGCTTTCTTCTTTCATTTCAGATACTTAGTATATCTCTCTATTTCAGGAAACAGTTCTTCCAGCACTTACAGTCCATCATCGGTGTATTTGATTTCACAAACTTACTCTCACTTTTGAGGTTTTCAGTTGTAGAGGTGCCTAAATAAGAAGTGAAACCAAGACACGGTGTGGCTTTGGGGGTAACTTTACAGCTAGTTGCAAGCTCTCAGAATAGTACGATTCCAAAAAGTCGGCAAACAAAACAGGATTGAAAACAAATTAGTTTCTCCCACAGGGAAAAGTAATCTGTCCCACTGAGCCAACTCCCTCTCAGACTACAGAGAGGGTAAACAATGCTCCAGTGAGAAAAATCCTACGAGTTCTCAGAAATTAAAGATACAGAACAGCCAGTTTATCATTAAATAACTTCCAGTACTTCAGAACTGTTGAAAACCTCCCCAAGCCCCAGCCACACAACCCCACAGATCTTACATTGCTGGAAGGCGGAAAGAAGAGAGACAGCCGCAAGCAAAATTAAATCACCAGCCATGTTCCCAGCAGCTTCCGTGTGCGAGCAGGATGTGTGTACAGGAGAAAGAGCTTGAGTGAGCAATAAGGAAAAACAACAGGTGGGACAATTATAGTGCTTTTCAGCACTGCAACAAACGTCTGCCTTAGAAATGAAACAGCCTAACTTTTTTAAGACAGGAGTGCAAAATTATGGCCATTTTTCATTCCTGAAAAAGTTCACATGCAGTCAGCCAGCCCTGCCTGCTTCTTGCCTGTGTGAAAGCGCAGAGAGAACAAAACCAGCCTTTCCTGCCTCGGTAGATTCAGCTGTTCTTTTATGCCTTAGATTTCAGTTGCAATCTCTTTGGGGGCGAAGACTTTTTGTTCTGCGTTTGTACGGGGGCTAGTGCTGCCAGGTCTGCATCCAGCACCAGTAGCACTGCTCAAAGCAGCAGGTGCAGGAGACATGAGGGGGGAGCGAGGCTTTGTCCTGCCCCATCACTTGATTTATGGGTTTTGCCGAACATGTACAACTTGGGCTCTGACGGGTGACATGACAGCCACTTTACAAGCAGTCAGCATGCAGAAAGGAATTGTTCAGCGTAGTTCAAAGGCTAAAACAACTGAGAAAGAAAAACATCTCCCCTCCTTTTACTGCCTGGAGTACACTTCCTATAGCTTATGCCTAGTCCTAAAACTGGGAAAAATTCTCTCAAGGAACATTTTTACATCAGCTAGCCCTAACAGGAAGCTTAATGCCGTTAGCCTGTATAATCCCATAAGGCCACTGGAACAAACCAGTGTTGTGTTTGTTGTGACTCCAGGATTATGTATTCACTTTGCCTCCAGCTGATGTTAAAGTGGGATATTTCATTGACTTTAGTCAAATTTGATCATTTTAAAGGCTAACATAAAACAGACTTTCAACCAGTTATTTTACCTTGCCAGATTTTAAAAGGTTGCTTCTTGGGTATCAATTCAGTATATTGTTCTTTCTAAAGATTGGAAGAGCAGATATACTGTAATAACAGTAGTTGGATGTTTGTACTTAGTAACTCTTTAATTCCTGATTTATGCACTTTAATTGCAGTTCTTGTAGTACGGGTTGGTTTTCTGACCCCACAGTTTCTCTATGTTTTTACAGGCTGGCTCAGAAGTGTTCAAAACATTGTCACCCTGCTGATATAGGAAAGTGAAGGCAAACTCTGACAGAACCGGTCATTTGAAAAGTTAAAACCACAAGGGCTAAATGTTTTAAGGCCAGCTGACATTGAAGTCATGGGGTTTTTTTCTGACTTTATTCAAAGGATGTGAACTTCAAAATGGCAATTGGCATGCAAAATCCAACAAAGATCGACTTAAAAGTAGGCAGGAATACAATCTAGGGCAGGGGGTTAAATCCACAGAAGTATATAAGTTATGTGGCCATTATAGCTATAGCTAGAATCTGCTTAAAACTTTGTTCACCTTCCACTGGTAGCAGAGAGTTTGTAGGTACCTATAGATTTATGATGCTTTTAGACATACATAGTCCACACCAAATGTTATGCTTCCTCTTTGTGTAATCCAGAATAGGAAGTTGGATCATATACAAAACAAGGTTGGGTTTCTTTATGGTTGTAGAAAGACAGTAGTACCTCAGATGTCCAAAGCTTTTATGATGTGTATATACATAAATAGATGCTAGGATCAACCAAGCTATTTCTCCAGTTATGTCAGGACATTTTGACAGATCGTCTGTGGCTGATTTCTCAGCTTGCTCCTGATGAATGTAATTTGATTTTGCATTTCCTTCACTTGCATGTATTTTATATGTGCTTTGCTTATCTCTGCTGTTGTAAATACATGTGTTTTCTGCAGCTGTCCAAAGATGTCTCCAAAGCAAAAACAGTGGCGCTGAGCAGTGAAATGTAATGTGAAGTCAGAAATAGGGGTGGTATCTTACCAGGCTTAAGCCGTTCCCATTTGGAAACAGTGGTATTTTATTGCTGCACCATACTTTGCATGTGTGCTCTACAGAGAAAATAAGTTTCTCCAACTGTAGGTTACAGCAGCAGAAACTGAGGCACTGGGTAGGGACGGGACTTGCTAGTTTTACGCAGCAGCTGGGTGTCAGAGCTGGGTGTCTGCATAGCCCCAGGATTTAGGGTAAATTATTGTTCCTGCCTCGTGCTGACCTGTGTGTCCCTGGCAAAGTTTCCCAAAGAGGCTGGCTCTTCTCTGTAGAGAAGCTCCTGTTGACCAGCAGCGAAGGCAAATCCCAGCAGGGCGGCAGAATGGCTGTCACAAGAGAGCAGATGGTTGGGGTAGTGAGATCAAAAGCATTTTAAGCGTGAAACCAGACTGATCAAATAAGCTCTTTTAATGGAGTTACACTGTCAAAGCTGCTCAGGTTTTGTCTCTGGAAGAGCTGAAAAGAGCTTTGCAAAGGGCAGTGTTCAGTCTATGCTGGGGTATAATGTTTTAAAGGTTAGCCACAAGTGGAAGTGCAGCACCTTTTATTTTTAAGCACCTTCTAGAAGACAGGCTCTCAAGAACAGTAAAGTTCCTCTGTCTGGAAGGGAAAACATACCTGAACTCTCATATATTTCACTGGAATCGTTTATAGGCTAAATCAAGATTATTACAATGTATGAGGTTAGCTCATGTATCAAAAGCAGTTTAGCTACAGCAGTTACGGTAGTGAGCTCTGAGGTTTATTAATTTAGTCTGCTTTTCAACAATTTATTACGAAGAACATGGGCCTGTGTGGCATTGGGTCATACACAGGCATTAAATTTATCCCAACTGTGAAACAGGTGAAAGTGGAACGTTCCTATTTCGACCTCCTAAATACCCATTGTAACCATGTCTGCTGTTGTTTCATATACACTTTTCATGGGGCCTCAAAGAAAGGATGAACAGTCCATTTTATTCAGTTAATTTTAAGGTCTGGTTGTTCAGAGTGCCCTGCTTTGTGGCAGTGTTACCAAATGATAAACCAGATTCTCACGTTCTATTCCCATCCTCTGGACACTGGTGGCAAGAGATCAGACTATTTTTGATGGTGGTGGCAAAGCAGATTTAAAAGGATTAAATAGAGCACTAGCTAGAGGTTTGGATTCTTCCCTGATCTGCACCTTCTGCAGCCTTATGTCACCTCCATCAATATTGGATATAAGTCAGGAAAGAATTGGTTCATGGTGTTCTCATCTGGGTGTACAAAAGATTGATGTGCTTTAACTCTCATCAGTGTTAATGTGAGTTGCTATATGCACATAAATTCCCACATGCCCACAGGCCTCTTGGATTTCCTTACAGCCTTTGAGTATCATTACATTTTTTTACTTTGGACATTGCAGGAACATATCTGGGACACAGTTCTGAATTGTGATAGAGAATAATATCTTTTTACAGATGTTTATAAAACATAAAATGTGCCAATCTTGCATAATATCCCATTGCAAGCATAGCAGGCTTTCAAAGTAGCAGCAAAAAGAGAAGTCTAGATTATTTTAAGGAGTACCTTCATGTAATTACAGTGTGGGGTTGTTTTTTGTTAAATCAGTGCTTTTCAGTTTTAAAATGTGTTTTTTTTCTTAAAATATCTTCACCTGTTCTCAGCTCTAAGGATCTCAGAAGTGCAACGGCTTGGGACAGATTATCAGAACCCACTGAGAACGTTGCACACACAAAGCATGTCTGCACTGCCATGTGAAAAAGGTGTGTGATAATGGTGATCAGGGAACACCTGGGGCATACAACTGGGTAGAGGCCAAATATTCCTCACCTTCCATGTGTCAGACCTCCTCTTCCTCCTAACCTAAATGTTTCTGGAAAAAGCGGTAAATCTCCACAGAAGAGGTACAGCCTAACACAAGAAGGGAATACTGCAAACCCTGCCTCTCCCATTCAGCAGGAGGGGAGGAAGAAATGTGGTGTAAAACGCTATTTCCCATTCTTTCCTTTGACTTTCCTTGTGAGACATTTAGAGCGCGTGCTGCAAAAGCTACCAGCCTGGAGGCGGCATGTGGTGGGCCTTGCAGTCACATAATGTCTGAGGAGAGAGTTAGGCAAAGTCACATTTCTTTTGTCAGTGCATGTGATTATGCCTGAAGATTAGAAGCAACTCTCCCATATTCTTCACCCGATGGAAACCTGTGTGGCTTACGCTCCACGCCTCACTCACAGGCTGAAGCCGCTGTGGACCAATATGAGTGCCCGTATAAGGCGAATTGGCAGCATTTCAGCAATGAGTAACAACTCATTAATAAGTGATGGGAGCTGGGAAGCAGCGGTGCTTCCAGACGCTAGGATACTTCCTGCATCGCGCAGTCCCGCTGGCTCTGCGTATGGTATCTCCGGTTTGCAGCAGGTAGTCTGGGGAAAACCGAGGGCTGGTCTGCGAGATGCAGATCCTGCTTGACTTATGTCTGGATCAAAAGGAGGTTTAAAGATTTTCCTGTTGCTATTGACCAAGTGGAAGCAGATCCCCGGGCCAGCGTGACTGCTGTGATATCTGGAATGCAGGGGATTAATGGAGATTCAGCAAGAGATTTGAAGACATGTTGGTTGTACATCTCTTGTCTCCCTTCACAACACCTAGTAGATTTGTCACAATGGAGCACTTGTTATTTTTTAACTTGCTAACTTTGGACAGAGAGCTATTTTAATTAGCGAACCACTTCAGCTCGAGGGAGTCTTTTCATCCATCCAGAAGGAAGTTTAATTTCACCTTTGTGGAAAGCAGCTATGCTTAGGAAGTGGGAGGTAAATTGTGCTCTCGTTCAGCTTTATCTGATGCCTTTAGGCAATAAGGCAGATTTTAGCACTTGCTCAGGTAGCTGTCGAGCCAGGCCCTCCAGCCTGGCCAGCTCTTCAGAGCAGCTTGCCTTACAGTCACAACCATGTGCCATTATTTATTGCCTGCATCTTCAACCTTTTGGAGATGCTGTTGGTAAATGTTGGCTCTCGGTGTCAGTGATGCTTTCTTGACCCTGGCTACCAGGGGAATGTAGCAGACCCAGTCATTGCCATAACTGAAAACCTGACAGTTTTCCAAGGAGACTGCTGTGGTTATGCATTCAGCTGTTCCCAGATTTCTCTCAGGTGGGATGCCAGATTCCTTGAGATTCTCTTGAAAGTCTTGTGTGACTTGACCATGCTAACAGAGGAGGTTAATGGCAGAGACGGGAACCAGAGCAGGCACCTGGCTGCCACACTTGAGCTTTGAATTCCAGGCCCTACACCCTCCTCCCATCTGGAAGGTCACAGAGCATGCAGGGATCTAGATGCCAGCTCCTCCGAGAAAAACAATGTAAGCAGCTGTACTGCGACTGCTATATTTACACGGACATGCTTTGAAAAGGGAAAAAAAGCCCTGGAGAGTATCTTCCTTCTACCATGCTCCTCCATCTCTCTCTCCAGGTCTAGCCCTTCTGCACTGGAGAGGGGTTTGACTCAAGCGTTGTTGGATCAGCCACACTCCCAGATCTGCCACTCCATGCTGGCTTGGCTTGTCTTCTGTCTATTCCCTCAGCTCCTTTCTGTATCCTTCCCCAGCGAGATTGCCATTTCTTCTCTTGGTCTCTGCAGCCTCTCCTCACCAGTTAGAGGCTCTGCTCTCATCCCCTCTCCTGCTTGCTCACTCCGCCCATGTCCACTCTCCCCTGAAGGATGCTGGCTTAGCTTTCGGAGTGGTTATACGCTAAAGCCGGGAGGCCCGGGAAGCTTTGTCTGCTCCCGGGCAGGGGAGGGGGTCCCCCGGCCAGGGTCTCGTGTTGCTTGGCAACATATTTCTCTCTCCTCCGACAGTCATTTCCCCTCGCAGCGCCTGCTGATGCACGCACAACAAATGACAGCAATATTACAGCAGCAGTTGCTCTTGTCACTGTTTACTTGTTATTTATGGTTATTGCCATGAAAGGATTTGTCAACATTTCTTCACATCCTTCCTTGGTCAAAATAGATATTCTTACATGCTTTTGTGGCACACCTGCATAATTAATGAATGGTCACTGCATTTCAGTACACATGATCTTATTAGTGGGTTTTTTTAAGTGGTTGCTGGTTCTGGATATTTCTGGTTTTCAGCCCCAAACAGAGACATCCAAGGCTTTATACTCAGTAGTGCAAAAATCCAGTGTAAGAGAGTCCAGCTTAGCTGCCTCAGATTGTGGCTCTTGTTTCTAGGTACATGCACATTTAACAAATTCTGCTCTGAATCACTTTCTGTCCCTTTCAAAAGGACATTAAGGCTAACATTAAGATTTCAAAATGAAAACGTTTCCAGGAACAGAGATAAAGCAGCCAGGGTTTTTCCTGATGTCTGAGTCTCTACCTTATCTGTTTGCCCTTTCCTCCTCCACACTAACCACTTCCAGCTTGGTCTTTCCGGTTTGCATTTGTGGATGTGCCAAAGAAGAAATATAGCTTCACTTATCTGTTTTCTCTAAAAGAGCACAGCAAGAAAGCCGGACCACATGTGTTTTCAGATCTTACAGTGAAAATCCTGCTGAGGCCTTTCCTTACCTGACAGACTTTTGTCACTCAGGACAGAGCTGGAAAGCTTTGTTTGTGCTGCTGGCTAGTTATGTGCTGCCAGATCTTCTACTGGGCCTTGATTCAGCTCTAGATAGGTTTTATTCCATTTGTTAGCATGGACTGACTGCCTAGCTTGTGACAAGATCTGACAAGCAGTGTAGAACTTTGTTTTTTATTGTAGGGGTGCTTTGCAGTGACAGATGCATATGTACATCTGCTATTGCCCTCTGCTGGGGTACGACAGAACTACTGGTGTGTACCCTCTGCTATCTCAGCTGGAGGAACCCTTCTATTTCCTGAGTAGAAGCCTCTCCTTTACTTTAAGAAATTATCTTTGGGAACTAACTAGCCTGCACGTAGCGGGCTGGCAAACAAGATAGGTGGCTTTGTTCAACAGGGGATTGTCACACAGCATCAGTACAACAAGCACCACAGGAGCTAATCCAGAATGGGAATGTCCGCCTCAGCAGGGCCCAAGCTGTGAGGGAGGATAAAGACTATGTCCAATGTACAGCAGAGTTAAAAAAGATGGTGTTGTAAACATTTTTCTCATCTAGCTCTTCTTCTGACTGACCAACTGGGCTGACTTTACAGTGGATGTGTACATCCAGGGTTAGTTTGCTAGTTTGACACTATAGTATTTAGATTGTGTATTTAGTTATTGTTTGTATATTTGTGATCTGTTGGAACTGAATGCAGAGATGGTTTCTGACTGCAGCTCTAAGGCCTATTGCCTGCTCTACATCTGCTCACTTATCTTCATGCTGAGTAAAGACAAATGAAAGTCTCGGCCTAAAAGCTCCTAGATAGAGACTCTGAATCCACTTTAAAATCTAGTTTTCCCACAGCAGGGGTTACTAAAGACGGCCTTTTTGAAAGGGCTTTTTAGAATGAAGGCCTTTGAAGGCCTTGAAATGAAGATCTTCAGAGAAATGAAGGCCCAGAACTAAGGCTCTACAACAGAGGTATACCTGCAAGGGGGGAGGGGGGGGCACTTGCATTTCTATGGGATTGCAACCAGCAAAGAAGGAAGAGGAGACTATGGCCCAGCTGTTTCTCAGAGAAAGAAAACAAGCTCCAAATCAGACTCACTTAGCCTAGGCGGGCTGGTTGCTTAGGGAATTCTCTGAAATCAAACCAGGACAGAAGTGATCTGCAGTGATGACCCACTGTCAGCCATTTCTCTCCTGAATCTACAGTAACTAGGAGAAAAGTATCTTGTTTATGGTTTTTGTTTGTTTATTTTACTTTGCACCCCTTCTAAATACAGATTGCTCCACAGACAAACTGAGAAATCTGAGAGAGCTTCCCAGCTCCACCCACTCAGCAGAGGCTCTGCACCCCAGGTGGGTGCAATGGCTTACAAATCAGGAGTTTTGTGAAACTCAGCAAAATCATTTGCAGAGCGCTTTGAAATTCCTGACTGAGCATAGCTCAGCTGGGGTTAGTTTTCAGTTTTCCTCAGCTTGAAAACCCCTCTGGGTTTTCTGGTGAGAACAGACATGGGAAAGGAGCATTAGCTCAAAGCATAACCTGGTAATGCTCATATGGAGACTAGCAGGAGTTAAATCAAGTAACGTAGGAGTGCGATTAATGTGTGCTTTCATCGGTCACCTTACCCTGGTCACTGTCTGGATCAGCTAACATCCTTGTGCTGACTGAATTGCCTTTCTCAAGTCAGTGAAAGATGATATTGCAGAGTACAGAGAACTGCTGATAAATTAGCAGAGTTTGAGAGTAAAAGCCATTCCAATTCCAGAATGGCCTTATTACTCTTTGAACAACCCAAATGTTTCTCGATATAGTTCATTTAGCCAGCTCTAAAACAGGGAATGTAGAAATAGGTGGCATTGACTTGGGACGTTTATTTTTAGGTAACGGTTTTTGTTCCCTTTCTCAGCATAAGAACTACTTTCATCTTCTTCAGAGGCAGAGTTATAAATATCTTCCATTGAGATCCAGGGCCTCTAACATGAGTGTGTAGCACTTCTCCCTGCTGCACATGGCAATCATATTTCCTTCCATTCCACAGTACTCTCACATCCCTTTGACAGAAGAAGCCCCCTCAGCTCCTAAAATCTGTTAGTTATTTTCCTGAGGAGGAAGGGGATGCTTGAGGGAAACTGCACATTATTTCTTGTATCGATGTAGATAGAATACAACATGTCCCATTTCTGCCTATTCCTAAACAGTGTTCCACACTTCACTTCCTTGGATTTCAGTGGCCTAATTCTTCTTTGTGTTATCAATAGCATGTGCAAACTGCTCCTGTCCTTGCTCTCCTTTGCTTACTGGTGCCTTACGCAGTGCAGCCATTGCCCACGACACAGGCACTGTGACAACTTAAGAGCAACGCTTTATTTGTCAACACATATTATAGAAAGGGCCAAGCAGGAAAGAATCGAAAGCCTGTCAATGGCAAGTTTACTTCATGCTCTCAGAATCTGTTGCAAAACCCAGACAGACTTGTAACCCCCTGGCCTGTCCAATAACATTCTCCTCTACAATCCTGGCTGTCCCACTTGCCAGAAAAATGGTATCCCTGAGGACTAGTGGGAGCTACACACACATGCTTCATGCATTAGCTGCTATTTCTCACCAGGAACAGCTCAAGTGGTCGAGCCACATAGTGTGACCCATCTCACAAGACTGGTTTACTGCTTCCACAAATTATTGGAGTGTCCACGGAGACAATGGAAGTGCACAGTGGTCCTCTTTGCCACTTGCAAAGAAAACGTTGGAATGTCCCTCACCTGCATCTCAAAATGAGAAAGGAGCAAAGAGGACATGAGAGGCTGCGGGTCCTTTGCTGAAGGTGTAGAAAAGCATCAGAGCACAGGGGTTGGTGCAGAAATATTTTGTAACCATGGAGGAGTTGAGGGAAGCAGGCAGCATTGCCCTAGAAGAGGATCAAAAGACAAGTTTTGGTCCATTTTCTGTGATACTCTTTCTTTAGGAAGCTTTGCTCGGGCAGTCTAAAAGGAAAATGACTGGAGAAAATAAATAGATCAATAAATAAAATGGTAGAGGAATGCCTACCTGCCAAAATCTGGAGTTGCAGGTAGGGAAGTAGCATTTCCACTATCTTAACTTTCAAGTGCATCAACATATAAATTGTGTTTAGTTTCCCTGGTAGATAGAGCTATGTGTGCCTTAACCTATGTGGACATGACTGTATAATTATGGATATATATAGTGTATATATGTAGGTATAGTGTTCTCTTATAAAATACCTATAGCATGAAATAAGCATAGCATGACCACGGGCAGAGAATATTGGAATATACTTCAAATCGTGTTGTTTCAGTATCATTCATTATTTATTCTAATTCAAAAGTAAACAAAAGCACTTTAGGAAATTTATCCCTTTTTAATTTCCTATGGGCATTATTGTTGGTTTATTTCTTAAACAAAATTTAAATTTTGGCATTTGCTAATTTAGTAGCAGTTTAAGATTTCAGTTCTGGTTTAACCTGTCACTTTAAATTCCACATTTCCCTAAAAGGGAGAGGAAGTCAATACTTTAATGACCAAAAAATAATATTGCAACAATTTTTCTGTTTTGAAATTAAAACTCTACTTTCTACTTGGAGAAGAAATTTATTTTAACTTGGTTTAAAAAGTAAAAACTAAGATTCAAAATAAATTAAAATTTGGCCTTTCTTGAAACAGTTTTTCTGCTAAAAGCACAGTAGTGAGTGTTCATGTCAGTGCAAAAAAATAGGTATCCCAACAGATAATTTGCTTGTTTGAATCTCTGCTTTTTGTAATTTTGAGTCTGTTCTATTGATTATATAAAAAATTTAAGGGTGTAGTACTCATGAGAAATTGTCTCTTTCCAGATTATAAGCTTTGATAAGAATAAGGCAATTTATACAGGACAGAGAATGTGATGCATTTTGTTTTGAGTCATGTCCTGGTATTAACACAAGTCATGAATTCATGTCAGATCCTCTTTATTTTAAACTTCATGGACAACTTGGAAGCATTTTCTATAAGGGCTTTAAGGCAGTTCCTTTTTCTATCTGGTGATCTACAACAATGTCAATGTGACAACTTCCAGTACTCATTTTTCAGAGAGCACGTGGCTTTTAAAGAGAAATGAATGAGTTAGCATTTCTGGCAATGTATACATGCTACCTTTGGAATATGTGATGAGCTGGAAAGGTCCATACATTGATTATTGTATTTTGTAAAGTTGACAAGGCTTTACATCTAAACCAGCAAAAAAATTAATGCACCCCACTGCTTTCCTTCCTTCACTGGACTGTTGTAGTTGACTAGCATATTGCGAGAATGAAATTAAGTGAGAACTGGAATTTAAAAAATACATGTCTGAAGGAAAAACAAGGTAGTAGAATATGATCCAAATTAAACCATTCCCTGATATAACCTGGAACATTATTATCAGGGTGTTGAGCTGACCCTGCTTGAAAAGCACAAGAACCCCTGCCCTAGACTTAAAGGCCTTTGACTGTTACACAGCAGTATTCACTCTCTAATTGAAGTCAATGATCTCATAGCCTTGGGGATCTGACATGGGGCATAAATTTGCCACAGTTGTAGTTTATAAATGAGCATTGCCATTTTACGGTGATAAGAGACCGGGGCCACTTGGCCTGCTCTCTCCCATTTAAAAGCAAAGTGTTCATAACGCATAGAAAGCCTTGTTGTTTGATTCTAATGGACGATATCTCTTTCTGCTAACTGAAATATATTTGCCATTTTGGCACCAGACAAAGTGAATACTTTTCACGCTGTTTCCAGGCTCAGATTGGCTTTATTCCCTTGTTGATCTGAAGAAGTATCCTTCAGTCAAGTGAGGCAGTCTAAGAAAATCCTCTCCTGCTATAAACTTCTGAGCCTGTATTTAACATAGAAATGAATTTTATGAATCAAACTAGGAATTAGAGGGAAGCTGCTGTAACCTAGAAGAGCCTTGTAATCTCCATGTATGTTGTAGGTGTGTTACTAAACAGATGGTTCAGGCTGGGAGCTCAAATTTGCCCTCAAGCCCCTTGCTCGGTTCCTTCCAGGAGGAAAGTCACCGGGTGCTTTGCCTCTCATGCTCTGTCTTCTGAAATAACCCACTGAGCTGCACCTGGGGACCCAAGAGGCTGATTGCCAAGAACTGGCATTTTTCTGTTGGTGTGTGGTTGGTACCTCAAGAGCCATCCCAATGCACTTGTGACTTGGCTGCATGGCAATCTCTGAAATCACGTTCCTGTTTTGTGCTTGAGCTTGTCCTCAGATGTGTGCACAGCTGCAGGGGACAAGCGAGCAGGTGCCCCTCAGCCTGCAGCTCTGCATGGGGCAAACCCAGGGCCCCTTTCCCTGTTTGCTTGTGCCAGACACACTTGTTCTGTATCAACAAGAAGGAGGTCTCAGGCCCACTGGCTGCATTAATATTCACTGGTTTAACTGAAGGGATAGGGCCCGGTGCTTTCTAAAAATCAGCTTGTCCTCCAATGCCCTCTGGTGACGGGAACTAATTAGATGCCACCACTCTTTGAATCCAGTTGCAAAACACTAATGTTATTTTATTCCTATTAAATATTTTAGTCAAATACTGAGATTTAGCACAAACTGAAGTCTGTGTTCACCAGCGTGAATACAAACCTCTCTCTGTAATTGCTACAGCACTGCCTGGGAGTGGAAAAATAAGCACGTTCTAGAGACACCATAACTTAGGGAATCTCCAAAGCTTATTAGGCTGATCCTTTAAATACTTTAGCCCTGATCCTTACTGTAGGATCCTTACTGTACACTTGTGTGTACATGTGTGTGCCTGCATGGCTGCAGAAATGCCTTGTGTCACCTTCCGTGCTTAATCTCTCAGGACGGAAAAGTGGTGGCCCCAGATGATTGCGAGGAAAACAGGTTGCTGAAATAATTGTGACCACTTGCATATGCTGGTGCGCAACTTCTGCCCTCTGCCTGTCAGGGCTCATGTGAGTGAAGGCAGAGAAGAGCCAGGAAGTGAGAGGGAAGCCAGGGGGCAAGATGGATCACCTTACTTGCTATTTGAATGTCTGTCTGCCTAATAAATGTGCAGACATTTTTCAAAACCAGACCCAATAGAAATGGCAACACGTGACAGCTCACCCACTAACTCCTCTTTTTAGTTGGATTTTACTGTCGCACCATCATGATAACGGGGAAGCAGGTAATAACACTGAAATACGCAGTGACTTGTTAATCAAGGATAAATAACATTTTTAAATTAAAAATGCAAAAATACGGAAATACCTTTCATAAAGCAGGTCAGATTTCCATCTTTTGAGCCTAGTGAGCTTCTGAGTATATTGTTTTTTTCAGTTGTTTCTCTTACTATTTGCAATCCCTGTTCTTAAAAAAAACCCAACAAAAAACCAAAACAAAACCACCATAGAAATAACACAAGCTTTAAGAACAAAATGCTCCAAGACTTTGCAGCCACAGTGTGCTGCCATAGATGAGCACTTACAGCTCAGTTATTAACTTGTGATAAAGAGAGTTTGTAATTGGAACTGCCAACAGAGCCTTGATTACTGAGGGGAATGTAGGCCCAAGTATAATTTGATAAGCTACTTGGGCATGCAGATCTGCAGCCATTAGTAAGTGCCTCCAGCAGCACCAAACATCCGTGCATTACATCTACAGCCTCTCTGCGCCAGGAGCCAGCACTGGTTGCTTCTCAGTCCTGCCCTTCCCTCTGCAGCAAGCCAGCTGTGAACGCCGTGTAGGATTGCAAAAGCACGCCAAGAGTTGTGCTCCAGCTTCCACTCTGTGGGACACTGCAGGAGAGACAGCAGTGAGTATGTGAATGTGTGGTAGCTGCTGGCTTTCAGCACCCGAATAAGGAGATCAGGAGCTTCAGAAGTTACGCCCGCCTTCCTGGTTTATGTTAGTAGAAGGTCCCGCCCAAGACAAGTGCATTGCAGAACATCTGTATCAGGGCAGTGCTCAGGAGGAAGGATGGCCAGAACAAGCTAGGGTGTGAATTTATCCCTCCTTCACGGTCAGGGTTTCCAGTTCTCCCATATTTGTGCAGTGGCCTTTCTAATGGGACACAAGACTCTTACCTCTATCTCCCAGAACAACTTCCTTCCTTGCCAGCAGAGCCCTCTCCCTGCTCCCAGGGCTATCAAGCCTGTTGCTTTGTATTTTATACATGAAATAACCTTTGGCTGTAGCCACGCATCTGTCTAACAAAACCACTGGGGCTTTAGAAATAAAGACAAGAGCTTGGCATTTGTGTTTTTGAGGAAGGAGATCCATCTTAAAATTGAGCTGTGCATAAGCAGGGAGTATGATATAAACCTGTGCAGATTACCTCAGCCCTGCGCAATGGAAGTTAATCTTTTGGAAAAGACGGGTGCCTGTTCATTACAAGCAATTATCATCGGTCATAATCCTTCTAGGAAGTACATGGAGAATGACTCAGTTCATTTGATGAGTTATACTGCCAGTTTTCCCTGAAGCACTGGCCAGCAGAATTACCAAGGCTGGCCCTAAGCTTTCTGAATGGTAGGGTATATATCAGTGCAGCACTTGGCTTAGCTCACGGTAACGGGCAACTAATGGAACGGGACTGACCAAGATAAAAGAGGCAGTGGGTGAAAACTGCGCAGAGGTATGCATCTCCCTGAGGGTGCATGGTGCCCACCCCATCTTTCTGCACTCTTTTGATGGGTCTGCAGCCAAAGAAACGCTGAGCTACTAGCAGTACTTCAGATTTATATAACTGAGGATCTTAATGCTTTACAAACATTAATTTAGCTTCAGAACAGACATGGGGATGGGATCCCACATCTTCACATCTACAGCATGTGTGAGGTATGGAGAGGGAGAGAATGAGAGGGAGAGTTGCTTTACATCAGTGAGAAGCATGTCAAACTCAGGCTTGCAGGAGGGTTAAGCGCAGGCTTTTCAGAAGTACCTAGAAGTGGTTTACTCCTGCGCAAGCAGAAGTCAGTGACAGCAAGTAGACCTGAGCCAGGGCAAAACATTATGGAAAGCCTTGCCTGAAATGACTTGTATCAGGCTTCCTAGATGGTCTGTCACATAGCGAAGGATAGATCCTTCATCAAAGGGGCATTTTGTCTGTCCCCAGGTCCAGTGATATTGCCAACCTGGCATTTCAGAGGAAGAAAGAGAATCAGCATCTACATTTTTAACGGAGAGTCAACCCAAATTTTGAGTTGTTTGGAGCACTGGCACTGTGCAGGTGGATGTGTGGATGTCCTTGCTAACAAGATATGGGCACTCTGAACAGCGGGCTTATTTTGATGTCTTTACTGACAGAATTGCATGCCTCCCTGTGAAAACTGATCAGAATGCAGCCCTTCTGTCAGCACTAGATGGGTGCATAAAACATTCACTACTACACTGGCAGCATACATTTGGAAGCATGACTATTAAGAAAAAAGTAGCAAGTGCTCTCAGCAATGTTTGAAAGCAAGTAGTGTGCACAGCTGTTCCACAGCAGTGGCTTTAATTTTCTGCCGTTGCAGGGCATAGCTGATCTAACATTAACTGTGGGTTTGCACAATGTCAGAACAGCCCTGAGAATTTCAAAAGAAGGTATGTGTATACTGAAGGAAAAAACTGCCAGGGAAAACGCTGCCCAAGACTGGCTGATGTGAAGTAGTTGGCTCAAACACTTTGCCTTACCTCGGGGCGGGAGCAATAGGAGGGAAATACCAGTCCCCACTAACATATGATGCCAATAAGTTGTTGAGGAATGTTTTCAACAGCAGCATGGAGAGTTTAAGTTATCACAAAGCGGTATCCCACATGATTGGCTGGCTGGTGATTAGAACAAATCCAGCTTTTCACATGGACTCTGCGTACACTGCTGCAGCTGAGGACTGTGCAAATTCCCAGCTGCATTTTTCCAGTCCACCTACTGCAGTACTTACATATGTGGCGTACACTTCTTTCCCACATACATACACAGTAGACTTGTGCATTTTAACATAGATTTGTAGACCAAAGATGAAATAAAAACTTACAGGTTCTCAGCTTCTTCTGGCAACACTGTTCTAAAAACTAGCCATGCCTCTAGAAATATCCAGAAGAAATTATTTTTGGTTTGTTGATGTCTGCATAGCTTTTGTTTCAGTGACTCGAAAGGATGTGATTAGAGAGTGAGTGTTGCACTATTCTGAACCCCGCTTTTCTTTCTCTTTCATTAGCGAGTCAGACTAGTTTCTGGGAACAGTGGTCCTCTTGAAAATCAGTGAAAAGTGAGAGACATACATAGAGATAAAAAGCTTAAGACTGCACACCTGCATTCTGTGAAAGTTGGACAAAATTAAATAGTGGCGCAACTGAGTACACAACTTGTATCATTAGCTGTCTTTAAAAAGGTAGGGTTATAAAAATCTGATTTGCTGTAGGAATAGATGTTTGGGATGTTTCACGCACACAGTTACAGCATGTAACTTCTATCAATAGAAAATGCTAAGCATCCCCATCTGCTTCTCAACTGAGGCAGATTATCAAAAATCACTGTGGTAGCGCGAAGAGCTTAAAGGAGTAGTATCCAGATGCATGTGCACATGTACACATTAACCATGCCAGTTATCCTGTGTGACAGCAGGCTGCCACTCTGTTGCTGACAGCTAAGATTCCTTACATCTCAGAGCCTGAGGTCCCACTCCATGGCTGTGCACATACATAGCAATTGTTTGTACACCATGGTATTGCTGGGCGAACCAAACTGTCAACTGGGTTTCAACAGGGCAAGTGCTATTTGGTGAATGCTTTAACACGATGCTGTCAGACAGGATTTTGCCCTACCGCATCGGATCTTTACTGAGTCTGTCTTTATAGATCATATATACATCCTCAGGATAGGGGATTTCTCTCTCCTTTCCCCCCACTGCCCTCTTAAACACCTGTGTATTGCCTTATTTTTACAACTGGTCCATGCAGAGACAGGCCAAGGAAGAACCTACTCACTGCACCTACAGACTTGAGGTCGCTGCATCATGAGACAGAGCTTACCAGAAACAGCAGGACAGTCAGTGCAAGAAGAGAGTTTGTCTGTGCTGTAAGCTGAGGACTCAGCAGGTGGAGTCGCGTCTGCACCTTCAAAAGAGCATCAGAGTCCCCATTCTCACTGGCAGGTCCCAGAAACGCATATGGTTCCCAGAGACGATGATTGGTACCAGTTACTGAATTGTGTTTTCATGGAAAGCTACACATTAAACCCCGCACATCCCACAGAGAGAACAGATTGCAAAATTGGAAGCAGACAGAAACCCATCTTGTTGTTAACAAGTGTCAGAAAGTTTCTGATTAGAGTTTAGTCATGCTTTTTACAGTACACAAGTCCAGCATTATTTGTGTGGGTCAGCTTGGCTTCCTCTCAGGCTGACACAGACACTCACACAACTGAAATCAAAGCCTCTGAGTAGCATGGTGGGTCACAGCTTAACGAAGTGATACAAAATCACACAGCTGTGTGCAGCACACCCACTAACAAGGGCTTTACAGTAAAACATCTCATTCACCCCAGCTTCTTCTGTGACAAGATACTTTTAACAGACTTGTCACAGCTTTAAAAATCCTCACTCAGTGCTGAAAATTAATCCTCACTTTCAGACGGGCAAATAAATATTGGCAAGGGCTTTGTAGAAACAAACAAACAGCAAGATCTGAGAGTCCCTTTGGCCTTTTTCCTTTGCCAGAGGATTCTTCTGAAGCTCTGGGATTCAACTCTAGCAAACTATATATGGAGCTGCACTGCAGCCCTGTCAGTAACTCAGGCTTTGGCTGAACAACGGGCAGGTGCTGTGCAGAAAAAGGGTCACCTGCAAACGTGGAAGCTGGGAATAAAAACAGGCATATGCCTCTTCCTTCTGATTTTAGCCCTCTGCTTTAAAAATGGCTCATTTTTTAAAGATGAATAAGGGGATAGGTAGGTTGGCCTCTGGGAGATGTTTCATAGGAGTATCTTTGGCATTGTAGCACCCTAAAAGGCCAAGTAAACAGCTACGTCTTATCGGCATGTATGCGCTCTTTGGCACACAGAGAAATGCTTGATATAATCAGTCATGCTTGTAGGACTGAGGGAGCATGAGGGATAAGTTTGCATGTCTCAGCTGCTAAATAGCTGAGTTGAGGGAAATAAGACAGCTTCAGCAGAAAAGAGGTTTTTAAATTTTTGTGAGATTTTTCCTACCAGGAAGAAGGTTCCAGAGAGGGAAGTGAAGTAGGAGTTCTGACTGGCAAGGTACTTCTCCATAACCATGTGTCCATAACCATCTGCCATCAGACCTCTAAGCCAAGGTTGTGGGGTGCCCATGGTTATTTCTTAAGTGCCAAACACTGACTTGCATTGGTATAATATTTCCGTACATTTAGGTCTCTGCTATTATTTTTTTAAGAAATCTCAGTGCACCTTTAAGGTAATAGAGGGCAAACTCACCCACTGATATCCTATCTGTATCTCTGCAGACACCCGATATCCCCCTCAGTGATGTGAACGAGAACACTGCCATCTTTCTAATCCTTAATCTCTCCAGCCACAAGTGGGCCTGGCAGCAGCCAAAAGGACTCCAGCCAGCTTTCACTGTTCTACTGTTCAGAGGTTTGCGGAGGCAAAGGCTGCAAGACTAATCAGGCTTGCAAATGGCATCTCACTGGAAAACTAATGCAATCCTATTTTAGGAGAGAAAATACCAAATACCAAACCCCTACTCAGTGGAATTACAGGAGAAACCACTATGTGGAGCCAGCCACTAATTATTTGGCTGATGAGGAAACTGGATTCAAACAAGCTTGTTCTCAAAATTTCAGGTGCATGTGCTGCTCCCCCATTGCCTTTTGCTTTGCCTCTCTCAAAAATCTAGACATGGGACAGTTTGCTGCAATGTAAATCAGACACATAAACCTATCAGTGAACTTAATAAAGTGATGCTGTGGAGACAGAAAGACACGTTCCTTCCCTGTCTTTGGGAGAGAACTCTCCACCAGGTTTCCTGTGCTTCCATCTACCTTATTCCTTGTTTTGCTCTCATCTTGTTTAAACTCTTGTGGCCTGTGAAAGAGTATTACAAGTTTCCCAGACTAAACAAGAGAACAGAGTATAGCTTGAATGTCATTACTGACAACATGCAGTGGTTTGTGTACATCATCTGGCGGATGCAGAGCCTCTTCAGCCACTAGATTAGGATGGAATTTGATTTAGAAAACAGAATAGCTTCTAGATAATGTGTATATTTGAAAGGCTGGGAAATATGATAAAATTCTCTAATCTTAGGCATGAGAAGTAATTTCAAATGTTAGGAAAGGGGATGGTAAGAGACACACACCAAGGAAACCTTATCTGTCACACAAGACTTCCTCTACTGATGAACCATAATGAGAATTTATGGACTAAAAGTTCAAACTCAGCTTTGCACTGGAAACTTTCCTCACCGTTTACTCCATTACTTAATGTAAATACTTCTCTCTGTTTCCAATACTGAAGTTAGAGGTTTTGTTACAGGCAGGCAAAACACTGGGATATAGCAACTTCCTGTCAGAAAGAACCTCAAGGTAAGAAAAATCTTCAAGAGTAACTCAGGTTTTTGTAATAAAGTGAGATTTATCTGCCTTATTCCTCCACTATTGCCAAGGAAGGAGAGAACTGAAATACAGCACTCAGTTGCAGAGAGAAGTCTTCTGTCTGTACTGATGAGAAGCTAGGAAGAATGGTATTTGGCTCTATAAGCAGTAGGAGGCACAGAGTCTCTACCCTGCAGGTTATTACCTATACAGTCTGAGCCATGAGCATAGCTTGTGCATGCTATGATATTACAACGGAAGAATTTGAGGATGTATATATATTTCTTCTCCTAGCATCCGTTCGTTCTCTGGATTTCTCCATTGATGGGAAGAAATACAACCTGTTGGCAGGGAATCACACACATAAATTCTTCAAGTTAGTGAGCTCAGGCTGCTCATACAATTCATACCTACTAATGGCATCGACTGAACCTAGTAAACCACCTAAAGTAGCCAGAAAGACATGGGGGAGGCAAGAGTTGTAAATTATCCCCAGAGAGTCTCAGGCTTCATGAATAAACAGCCCAACCTCCATTAACGTAGCTGTAAAGAAGTGTCTTGAAAATTGGGCATTCAGGATGATGCTTTTTCAGTCTCTCTTATCAAGTGTAACATTCCCAAGGAAATAATTCAATACAGCTCGGACACAAACTTGTCTCCTCCATATCTGAGTATATCTCAATATTGCTAGGCTGCAGAGCTAATCTACTTTTCCTTAGGCTCAGTGATTATTTTCCCCCCTTGAATGCTGAAGGGAAGTTTTGGGAGTATAAATGGAAAGAAATCCACCTGCTAGTCCCCTGTGACTTGATGGCAAGGCTGGACACAACACCAAGCTGTACATATGCTTTTTGCTCCTCAGCTTCTCAGTCAGTGTCCTGCAGGCAGAGTCCACAGCTTGCAGTTTGATCTCTTCATTTTTCCCTTCATCAGCAAGGTCTGGCTTGTGCTAGACAAAAAATTACTGTCACCCCAGTGGGAGCCCTGGGTCTCCCTGGGTTTGACAAGACACTTCCTGACCTATCCAGGCTCTGGGGTTTTAAAACCTTGTGGCCTTCTTTGGGGTAGCTCTGATCCTCCCACTGTAGAGAGACCGGAGAAAACTTCTGTCCAGTCATCCGGTAAAATCCATCGTCCTGAAGTGTTCACGCCCAGACAGCCCCGAGGGCCTGACCATCCACAGTAGCCCCAAATTTGTGAGCCTCCGACAAAAATTGAACACAGATGGCTGCCTCTACATGCGCTGGCATTGCAACTTTATCAGATTCATAATGCTAGAGCCCCTCGGCAGATACCCAAGCTGTTACAGCCCTGGCCAGAAATATCAACCACAGCTTCTTTGTCTCGTCTGACAAAGGAGCAGTGATAACCAACTTCAGCAGTAAGAATAAAATGAGAGTGTTTTGAATTGTAAATTGGATTAATAAATTATATTGCTACTTTGTTAGAGGGATGCAAAAGTTTTCATGTGTTAGAGGAGCCATTTCTGTGTTACAGATGTCTGAAGGAACACTGTTCACGGTTCAGGAATCACCAAAGAACAACACACTGTGCCTCAATTTAAGCCTTCAAGTACTGTCCTTCAAAAAAACAGAGTAACTTGTAAACACGTAGCATTGCAGATTAAATAAGCAACAGTCTGGAGTGTTGAAAGGGTAATTTCTTATTTTAGCATTTCAAGTAGTTTTAGGAAGCAGTCATTCCTTTTTCTGTCTTAATAAAGCTTGTCCTACTTAGAGATGACAAAACTCATTTGTTACGAGGTGGCAGGCTGTACCTGAGCTCTGCTTAGGTTGCATGAGGCAACAAGGGCAGCCGAGCAGGGCATGCAGGCAGGCTGAGCGAGAGCTGGCAGGGCTCGGGGCTGATGGAAGGGAAAAGAACCAGATTGCATGTCCAACCTCACCAAATTATTCTGCATATTTGGTGGCTCTCTTTCATTGTATGATCATGTGCTTGTTTCCAAAGGATCCTTACCACAGTCAGAGCAGTGACAGGGACATTTAGGCTTTTTTTTCCCCCCCAGAGGTTGGCATTAAATAACAGGTAAGGCAAGGGATTGCATAAACAGTAATAAGATTAGACTGATGGATGCAGAGCTAACATTTAAGGAGGGCAAGGCAGCATCAAGCCCCAGCTTAGAAGATAAAATAGGCAAACAGTTCCTAGCAGCTGGAACAAACCTGAACAATGTTTAATGATGTGAAGGCATACTGTGAGTCCCAACATGTCTGCTTGTCTGTTTAGACAGTTAAGAAAGCCTAGAGGTGCCTCTGCAGTCTGTCAAAAGAAGTGAAGAAGTCTAAACTGAGGAGACCCCTGAACACTGCAGCCTACTAAGCGTTTGATTGGGATTGCTCCTGTGGTGGGCACATTGCCTGAACCAAACTGTTTGCAGCTGGTTGCCACTTGTTTTCTGCTCCACAAGGGACACTTGGGAATAGCTCAGCAGACAGCTGAGCTCTCATGCAGCAGCCTGGCTGTAGGTAATGGTGTGAGTTGAGTTTTTTTCTAGTTTGATGTTAAATTCTTCCCCACTTCTTAATATCCACCATGAAATGCTAGAACAGTGTGTTTACCATCATTTTTATTTAGCGTTGCTATGCTGTTCTTACAGCTGTAGTTGAAGTTAATGGAAATTACGCTTTGAACATGTGAAATGCTGTGAACGCTAAGAACTCTTGACAACAATCCAGTACTTGATATTTACCAGACACCTTAATAGTTTTAGCCCGAGTCTCTTAGTTCTTCTACTGTGGAATAATGACATGCATAGTGTCATTGCTGTGCTGCAAAAATAAGTTAATAAATGTGTGAGGAAGCCGGGTACCATGGAGGGAGAAGAGCAGAAGCTCTCATGAGTGCTACCCTTGTATGCAGTGGAGGACAATAAATAAGAGTAAGCAAGGCCTGAGATGGCATGTGGAATGAACAGAGGAAAAGGCAGCACTGTAATTGTACAGCAGGGCATGGGCCCTCTGGAAAAAGAGTATGTGATTATTCAGTTAAAGGCAGGGGCAGAGCTTCTATATAGAGATCATCAGGGTATGAGACAGCAGCATTCATACTAAAAGCACATCCTTTTCCCCCACTTTTTGCACCAAATCACACAGTAAAAATGCTAAGGTTACAGGTTCTCCAGTATAAGAAATACCCCTCCAACTGCTGCTGTCCACACCCTGATGAGCTTCTGCAGGTGAGCGCCCCCCACACTACCACGTTTGAAAGTCCTGCACTTTCTTATTTGTGTGTGTAGGCCACGGCAGTGCTTGTTCCTTTGCTTTCTGTTATACTCCCTTGTTATCTCTTAGTGAAAAGGGTACTTAACACGTGTTCCAGCTCCAGCCCTGTCGTCTCATCTCCTTTCTGCTCACCAGATACGCTAATACCTTAAGCACATCACCTTTGATAACTCCAACACTAGGTATGTTCTCCATATCAATTAATCTCGTTAGAGACTCACAATGAAGGAAAACAGATAAATTGTATAAGGGTTCCTACTGTGCTCAAGCATAGTAAACCTGCAGATTTAAGGAGAACAGCAACTACTGCCTTGTTCTCATGTCTCAGATTTTTTAAATTTTTGGTGGGCTGAGATCAGAATTAAGTATATGGGCTTTAAACCACACATCTTCTCTCCTAAACAGCAAAATTAACTGTCCTTTAGTTAAATTAACCACCTATGATAGCTTGAGCTTTCTGTACATCTCAAATCCTCTCCAAAGCTCTAGAGATTAATATTTTATAAATTCTCATGTCAATTATGTCAAATACTAACCTAATTATTCTCCTGTTTAAAGATTTCCAAACTCTTTTTCTGCAGACATATCTAATTATTTTGTTTCACTAAGCTGTAGCTGTCCTGTTTTCCTGGTGTGATGTTGTCCCTGCTTCAGCAGCACTGCCTGACAGCATGTGGCTGACTCAGCACAGACTCACCGAGTCCTTCAGGTGGGAAGAGACCCCAGGAGGCCTCTACTCCAACCTGCTGCTCATCACAGGGCCAGCTCTGAGGTCAGATCAGGCTGCTTGGAGCTTTATCTGGTCAGTCTTTAAATGCCCCCAAGGATGGAAACTGCACAACCTCTCTGGACAGTCTGCTACACTGCTCGGCTCTCATCACAGGGAGTAAATCTCTCTCCTTATGTCGCATCTGAACCTCTTGTTTCTAGTAATGCCCATTGCCTCTTGTCCTCCCACGACTGTGAAGAGCCTCCTTTCTTGGTAGCACTGGTGGGCAGCTGCTAGGTCCCCCTGAAACCATTTTCTCTCCAGGCTGTTCAGCATCAGCCCTGTTCCCTCAGTCTCACTTTGCAGAGCACGAGCTCCAGCCCCCGACTGTCTGGGTCATCTCCGGTAGGATCCGCCTCTCCCCCGGCTCGGTGCTGCCCGGTACCGGCCCCTGAGCTGCCATGGGGGTTGCAGGGCGCGCACCCGCGGAAGCTGCGTCCTTTAGCGCGGTGGCTGGGCGTGCGAGGGAGGAATCCTGCCTCCCGCAGCTCGGCTGGCTCCTCGGCGGCGGCTGGTGCATCCGCCCTACCTGTCCCCGGTAAATACTCTGGGAGCCGGGGGGGTGGGGGGTGTTAGTGCCGCTCTCGGAGGCCGCGGTTACCTTCGTGCAAGTGAAAAAGGGGCAAGAAAAGGGCAGCTGGAAGGGGTAACCGTGGCCATGTCCACGGACATCAGAGCTGGAGCCGAGCCGCTTGTATTGGAGCGGGCAGGCCCATCTCACGGGCAACACAACCCCCCCCGTTTTGCGTTAGCCTCTTGTGAGCGGAGAACTAACCCTTTGTAAGAGTTTTAAACCCCAGGCACGCGCCTCTGGGAGGCTTTACCGATGGGAGAACTTGGCACACAGCAATGCAACTCGGCAACACGCCGTCATCCCGTGAGGCCGCCGGGTTGGCCTCGTGCGGCTCTCGAACAAAGCGTGGCGGCGGTACGGGAGAGCGCCTGCTCCCCGAAAGCCCCTCGCAGGGCAACGGTCCTGGCCCAAAAGAGAAATCCTGGATTTTCAGCTGTCGAGATTAAGCACACAAAGTAAGGAGCTGACTGTGAGGAGATGCCGGTAATTCCGCATCGTTCGATGGTGGGCTGTTTGTATCTTGTGGCAGGAGGATTAGGCCTCAAAGCACATTTCGCCAAAGAAGACACTGAGCACGGCAGCTTAGTCTTGGGAACAGATGTGAGTTAAGCAGCTGCTGCTAGGATCTGGATGTATCACTTAGGTATGTGGTAACAGAGCCAAAGAGGAGCTTTGTGGTGTAAAACACGCTAGTGAGGGGCGTGAGATTTTTCAAACCAAAGGTGCTTCTCAACAGATGGGTCTTTTCCCCTTCCCTTTCCTCCCTGCTCCCCAAATCTGTGAATTACAGTTGTGTCTTGGGCAGAGAGTCGTAGTCTTGATTCTTGTATCACAGGTAAAGCGTTGTGCTGTATCGTGGATTTGCTTAGTGTTTCTGTGGGCTAAGGAAATGAGTTTTTAAAGCATATGTTCTTCAGCAGTGTGTATGAAACTGTGTGTTTTTCTGAGTGACACAGAAGCGGGGTGCTGTTTGGGGAGAGTAGGCTGGCTGGGTGGTTTTGCACTTATCCGAAGGAAGTTAGAAATATGACAGAAATCACCACTTTTTTTTTTTTTTTGTAGGGGGGGTGTCGGTTTATTGTTGTTATTCCTAAAACATCCATCTGGCATCTTTGTAGCCAGAATCTTTTTTTGATGATGCACACTGTATGTCTTCTGTTAAGTAATAGTAATACAGACAGTAAAGGGCTTTTATCTTTGGTTTGTGTACATCAGTGTTTTTGGTAAGTGGCCCCATCATGTGCATTGTGAATTACCCCCTCTGTTTTTCTTGAAAAGTCCATGGCCTGAGCTTAAGAGGAGATCTTGAGAGACCCTTAAAGAAGTAACAAAAGTGAGATTTTACAATAATTTTAAAATGTTTAGACATTTTGGATTTGTTTTCTCAAATGGAGGAGAGAGGCAAGAAAGGGAAGTGGAACACTCTCATTTACTTCCACTAAAATAATGAGGATTTTTTCCACTGACTTCATCTGAAACAAAATTAGAGCCTAAGGCTTTGGCTATATAGGAAAAGTTACATCTATGTAATTAAACTTGAAATTGCTTTTTTTGTCCTATTGACTAAGAGAGACTGAATGTCTCTTGTTTTGTTGGGGTGAGGGATTTTTTTTTTTTTTTTTCATGGGGGGAAAATCTCTAGCATATTAGAAGAACTGGATTCTTTGTACTGCAGCTGAGATTAAGACTCTGTATAGAGGCCATCAGATGAAAGCGGACCATTTAAATCTCTGGGATAGTCTGTATCCTACCGTGTGAAAGTCCTGACATCCCTGCTGTGGGTAAGCATGGCAGCTTTTGTGTTGGGCTTTGCATTCCAGCAAAATCTTGACAAAACTGAGTAGACACAGAGAACAAAGTTGCAAGATTGTTGGTTTATGGTTTGTGGTTTTTTTTTTTAATAGTATAATGTATCAATACTGTCAGTATATCTTTTCTAATCCAACTGTTTTATAAAAGTTTTGCTCGTACAGTGAGGGAAAAACTGGTAGTCTTATTTAGGGTTTGTTAACTTGCACCAGTATAACCTTCCCATATTGATAAAACTGAAGCCTTTAATTAAAACCATAAATGTTGACATAGTTGTTTTTGTTCTAAAAGGGGATCTGCATCAGAAATTTCACTGACCTTTTAGTTAAATTGTCGTAACTGCTAAGACTTTTCCCTTCTACAAAAAGGGAATGGATGGGAGGGAAAAAAGCCTTTCTTCTGTTTGAAGAGCAGCATGCTGCCCTTTTTGTTTTAAAGGGTTCCTCTTCAAAGTTATTAAAAGCCTTTAGGGATGTAACCTTTTTCCCCCTCCTGCTTTTGTTCTCTCTTTTTTACTCTGTTACTTCTCTCAGCTCGGACAGTAAGCAGTGTCTGATTGGTTTTATTAACTTTTTAAACTTTCAACTGTTTTCGGTCTTATCTTGGACTTGTGAGGTGGCTGAACTGGAAGCGAGGTAGGGTGCTACCCCCAAGAGGGGCAGGTCAGCTCCCAGCCACCCAGCTCTGCCCTGGCAGCAGGGTGCAGGCTCAGCCTCCTGAACCAGCAACAAAATGACAAAGGGAGGAATTTTCTGCTGGCTTAGTGACTTGCAGAGGGTGCTAGGCAGGTGCCAGAGCAGGTGCGAGAGAAACTTTGGGGAGCATGTGTGGGAAGGAGAGAATCTGGGCTCTTAGATGAGTTCAGCTCTCTCATATTTTCACCTGTAAACCGTCTTTCTGGGTGTATTTCCCTACTTAATGTAACAAGTGCAGGAGATGGATAATAAATCTGCACAGCCTTACTTGGTTATTTTAAGGAACATTTGCTTAGCTCTTTTTTTTCCCCCCTTCCTCTATCTTTGTGACTCTGTATTCTTTTTTTTTTTTTTTCTCTGTTAAATAAAATTTTACTTTGAGATAGACAAAAATTTGGAAATACATCCTGACAAAGTATCCTGTGCTGTATGGCATTCTTCTGTCAATCATTCTGGTATTAAAAGGCTATGGTGGGTTATAGGAGATGTACTTCTTAAACAGATGCTGCCCCACATCCTTACTATGCCCTGCCTGTGATGTCCCTGGGGGGCTGTGGAGCATCCCAAGGAAGCAGTAGCTTAAGACAGTGATGTGAGAAGAGCAACGTGGGCATGTGTGTGCCCTCTGGGTACTCTTATCCCTGCAGAACCCTGTGGATCTGTTGCCATTAGGACACGAATAGATGGACTTCTGAAGCCACATGGGTGGTTGGCTTTTTCCACCCCTGTCTTCATAGCTTGTTTTCTCTCTGAGTGCAAGACTCAAGGTTTGGTTACACTGAAGTGCCTGTTGTTGCCTGCATCAGCCTGGGTTGTGGTGGCTCCCTGTACCTTGGAGTTGTTTCTGCCTTTCCATGTATGCGTTGAAGCTTTTAAGTTTGGGGCAAATTTGTTCAGGGAAGAGATTGACCCTAAGCCTGTAGAAGTGGATGCATGAGCTGTCTCTTGTCTCTAATATACTTTGTATGCCTCGTCAAGAGACGCAGGGGATCAGAGATCAAATTTTATTTAGAAATGTGAAAGAATGTGAATATATGCTAGCTTTTATTTAGGCGTCCATTTTCATGCAAAATTTATACCTGATAAAATGTCATGATGGGAGCTTGTTACACTCTTGCCTGGTGTATGCTGTGCTGAAAGCAGCCGTGCTGAGCTTCAGCATCTTCATTCTGCAGTAGGAGCAATGTTCTGCTAACGCAGTGCTAAGGACTCCCAAGTTCACACAGTTAAACTAGACAATAGCGGTTGTTTAAAACACTCCTCTTCCATTTTGTTTTGGCTTTGGAAAGGCAGATAGAGATGCAGTAGGAGCCTTATTATGCTTTAACTTAATCATTGGCCAGCTGCATTCTGTAAAATACAAATGGGGATCAAAGCAGCTGTAATGGGGAAAGCTGATATAGCTAGGAAAGGGAACAGGACCGGGGCATGTAATGTGAACTCATCAGAAAGGCACTGGAGATTTAAAATATTTAAAATATGAAATAGCAAATTGACTGACATGTTGCAAGGTATTATAGATATTATATGCTTTAATTTCTTTAAATCCCTGTGGGTATAGCTACAAGGTGGCACATTGTTATAAGACAGTTATTTATCAAAAGAAAAACTCCAAACATTTTCTTACTCAGTAGATTGAAGTCTAAATCAATTCTGTTCTCATCAGGAAATAGATATTTTAGATAAAGAATTATTACATTTTTAAGATGTATATTAACACAAGTTAGAATAGTATGAACCTTGTTTCTTTTAGAAACACGTTTGCTTATTCTTCTCTCTTTTGTCTCTCATTCTGTTTCTTTTATCCTAACCCTTTTATTTTTGAAGTGTGTTACACAAGTACAGACTTCAGTTGTACTGAATCTCTGATCAATGTTCCTAACAAATGTTTTGATGTAGATTATTGTTTTGTACTGGGGAGCTACTGCATTTCAAGCATCTACATAATCAGAACAGGTTTGCAGTTTTATATAACGTTTAATGTGTTCTTTTGCTCTTTGTCTGTTTTTTATTTCAGGGCATCTAGATGATGATGGATTGCCACATGGATTCTGTACAGTCACCTATTCATCAACAGACAGATTTGAGGGAAACTTTGTGCATGGAGAAAAGAATGGCCGTGGCAAGTTCTTCTTTTTTGATGGAAGGTAGACACTGACTCTTTGATTTATTTTTTTTCCTCCTATATTCTGCCTTCTGCTTGCAGTGATACAAAACTAATCTATATTGATTCTATGCTGCTGAGTTTCTGGGTAAGCTTTCTCCTTAAAAACTGTAGCTAGAAAGTTTTCTCTACTACTGCTGTAGCCATGGGGTTGGGGCTTTTTATGTAATGCGATGCCTGAAGTTGTTTTCTGGTGGGAGAATGCAGTGGATGTGAGCTCTTAAAACGCTGTAAAGTTACAAACTAATTACAGACCCTAAGACCTGGGAGGTGGTCAGAGCTATTGGAAGCAATGCTGACAGTGACTTGGACTGCAAAGTTGAAGTCTGTAACTGCAGGTAGAATTCCTTGTCTGTCTTATAGCCCTTTACAGAGACTGCATCTGCTCCCTGTGCCAAACCTCACGCACAGACATAGGACCTTGATGGAGAGGCTTACCCTCTGCTTGGTCTTGGAAATAGTTTAGTGGTTAAAGGACTGAGTTAAATAAGAGTTTGTTCCTAACTCTACCTAATCCTCTGTTGCTTGTGGCCGGATTTATTTCAGATTAACATCCACTCTCTTCACTGGGAATTGTGACGGTGAAGTTGGGCTAGTCAGTGCCCATGCATGTGTTTTCTTCTCAGATCTTCATTATGAACACCTTGTACATCTTCCCCCAACTGCAGCATTTCTCTCTGCGGTTTCTCAGAACTTCCTCCAAAGGAGCAGCAGATGTATAAAATGACATGATTCTTCACGGTTTTGCAGCTGTCGGTGGCACTATGAATAGCAGCTGTTAAACTGACAGTCGTGCTGGGTCTACTCTCCTCCTGCTCAGCGAACTTCTGAGCAGGAGCAGAGGTATTGTGCTGTCTCAGTGAGTCAGCTCCTTGTCTGTACTTGCCTTTGCAATTGCTTCATACTGGGGATTGTGGGGTTTTTTCATGAGGAAGATAATATATTTATTCAGTTATGCAGAAACTGTTCAGGCCTCCAAGCTTGGATGAAGAAAAATCCCCACTGTTGTTGGTAATGGGCTTATTAAATCTTTTATGAGTAACTGAAAATCAGTACTGCCCAGCAGCTGACCTCTCTAAAATAGCCTTTTTTTTTAAGTTGGCAGACAGCATCTCTATGGACACATGTACATTACGCTTCTGTGCTTGTTGATGATCTCAGCAGAGCAGTTGCTGATTGTACAGTCAGAGAAACTGACCCACTATTTTGTTTTGTAGGGCTGCTCCTCCAAGTAATCCAGGATACAGGCAGTGCTCTGTGGGAAAACTCAGGCTGCTACTGCGCCTTTTCTATACTGATTCAGTGTTGCCAACTCTTTTTTTTATTAGTTTTCATAACCCTTAAAAAATTTAATAGTTGGCTACTGTATGACTTCAGGAACTAGCAGAATGTAAATATACAAAACCAATCTGTAATGTGGTTTTGGAAAATGGTATATTTTTACAAACTGCCCTAAGCTTATTTTAAATTAGCTAGAGCAGCCTTAACTGAGCAGTGACTAGTTGCTAAATATGTTGCAATTTACCTAGCTGCATCCAGCTAGCAAGAGTAAGTTGCTCTCTGAAAGTAGATGGTTCACGTGTTGTGATGTGTTGCAGTAAGAATGACCTGGCATAAAAGAGGACGTGCTGTTTCCATGAACTGTGCCATGGGCAAGGTTGAATGCTTACAAAGAAGAGAAATGAATCCCATAAATTTCTCAAAGCACCTCTCCCCTTGCAGTGTTGTGTGCTTCAGTGTAGTAAGTTAGCTGGTTTCAGCATTCCTGGATCTGTTTCCCTCACAGGCTGCTGGTAAAGGCTGACAGCTGTAGGTCTGTTGTTCAGGAGCAGTTGGGTCCTATCAGACATGACTGGCAGCATTGTAAGCATTCTCATATTTTGAGTGCTGGGAAATAGGATGGGTTGCCTGGCTGCCTTGTTTGTCTCACTGAGAACTTTTCCCCTTACTGGAATAGCAGTCTCCTTCCTGTTGGTTATTTAAGGGAGTGGAAACCTGGAATGAAATATCAGTTGTTTTTTCCTCCCCCTTCAAAAATGCAACAAAACCCAACATATTCTCTCAGAGAGAGAAGTTTCACCTCTGGCATACTCCCTGTTTTGGGTTGTGTGCTTGAGCTTTCATTGGTGCTAACGCTTGCTGGAGTGCACTACACAAAAACACTTTGCGCAATAACTGGGAGCATGAGAGCCGTGTTTGGCACAGAGCTGCAGCTGCTGTTCTCCCTTAACTGGAAACCCTTGTAAACTGACATCTCCCAGAACACAGTAGAAACTGTGTTAGTTTTTAAGAAAAAGGTTTTAGTGTGCCCATATAGAGGGAAAGAAGGGAGATCAGGGAGTGAGGGATGAATGGATCAGGGTCTGTCGATGTAACTTATTACATGGAAGACTACTGCACTAAGTATTTCCCCCCAGTTCTTATCACTTGTTTATTTTTTAGGTAGTGGATATCCTAGATCCCCTCTAGGCCTGGTGGAAAATGGAAAGACAGTACATCTGATAAATCTTGATTTTAGGAAGAATTTACATTATCACAAATATGCTAATCTGGGAAGCAAACTGGAGAAATATAGGCTAGCTCAGGGTTTGGATTAATAAGATTTCATTTATGCAAGACACAGAAGCTATTTATTTTTCCTCGTGCTGGTCAGGTCTTGGTTGCAAGTACCATGTCTGGGTGCAGACACTATACTTTGAGAGCCTAAAAAGGGAGGAGGGGGGAACACAGGGTGGAAATAACTTAAAAACTGGAAAGTACAAAAGTTTTAGAGAACCTGACTTTTTAGGCAAGGTTGAAAGACATGGAATTCTTTCTTTAGGTATCTCTTTTTTTGATTTCCTTAGATGATATGAGAGTAGAAAGATCTTTTGGACATTATTTGGAGATTTAATAAAATGAAAGAAAACCTAGAGATTCAAGCTACAGTAAAAGAAAATATATTTTTTCCAGTGCTGAAGCAAAGCACTGTTGTAATTTAGCAACTTGTTAACTTACAACTAGTATCATTAAAGGTAACAATAAGGGGGTTCGGTCTGTTTGATTACATAAACTGGGGGTGGCTGCTTCTTTTAATCCTACATGTGGACTCTGTGCGTGTTGTCAGCTACAATGAAATTCAAATCTGGTGATCTGTGATAAACTAGAGGAGAAAGTGGTGTCATTTATAGTCGAGTAAGCACACAGATTTCTGGTTGTTCCCTCATCTGCTTTGCTCCTTCCCTGTGCTGTGGTGCTGTAGCTGTCTGTGCAGCCCTGTAGCAACCTGGATCAAGAAATTAATCCAATTGAAAGGTAAAACAGCTTTCTTGCCCCTTCCTGCTCTGCATCTGGTTTGCATCGAAGCTTTTACTGTAGTGTTTTCCCATGGAAACCTCAGCCCATTTGCCAAAGTTACATAAAAACAGAGATTGAAGCTCTAGAAACCAGAAAGTTAGTTCTGAGAAAACATTCCTTCCACAGCTCTTGAAAATCTGTGTTGTAAAGTTTTGTAAAACATGTAGAGAGTCATGTGCTCCCAGATGCTGTTTGGGCTTACACCTTGGATGTCTGCATCAGAAAAAGAATTATGCAGTGAAAGTATGTGTACTGCAGCTGGCTGTTAGCTAAATATGCTGGGGTAAAAGCCAAGCAGTTTGTATTTCCTTATGCTAGTTCTAACCTGAGAAAGAAATAACTGAGTAGATCCTTTTTTACAGTTATGCCTTCATTTTTTGTAGCTTCTCTCAACAGCCTTTTTTTTTTTAAGAGAAGGAGCAAAGCAGATTGCAAGATATTATTGTGCCTCTTCTAAAGGGTTTGCAAGACAAAACCAAAGTGAAATGCCTCTTTCTTCAGGTGCAGCACTACTTCGGTTTGACAGGCTGTGTTCCATTTTGGTAGAAATACATGAAAAATGACAGTGCTTTTAGCAAATCCAGTACATATTGCTGCTAAGTGTTCACTAGGGACCTAACACCGAACTGGTAGGGTTGCAGTTTGTGCCCTGTTGACAGCCCACCTGGGTGGCAGTTCAATTTCATCTCACTGGAGAGATGTCAGTAAAGATCCAAGCATAGGAGGTAAAAAATCCTAATGTAAGCATAGCCAGTTTGAGCAATAATTTCTTCTTTGACCATGAGCATCCATTTGCTGCTGTAATTTGCTATCCCAGCCTATAAAAAAAGCTCAGCGATGCCATTTAGATGAATGGTGCTGTGTCTGTGCAGCGCACCCTGGTGAAAGGACAGCGTAAGTTGTTTTCTGCCTTGGGAGAAACAAGTTTCTGTTTTTCATCTCGTCTTTTCAGAGAAGTCTGGTTTACCTTCCTGCTCCTCTTCCCCTTGTCCCCCTCAAATTTGGTCGAACCTAGCCAACACGTGGTAGTTTCAGACATGGGAGGGATAGTGATGCCTGGGGGGACAGAGAAGGGAGCCCTGACAGTGGCCACCGAGCCTTTCAGCATGCCTTTCAGCATACTTTTCTGTCTGCCTGCGCATCGCTCAGCCCCGCGACAGCCTGGGCTTTCAGTGAGAGGCCACCAAGAAAACAAAGACAAGCTGTCATTGTTGCAGTGGGGGTGTGCGTTTTGGGGAAGGTTGTAAGGTACCCAGCAACAGCAAACCAGGCATCAGCAGTTATCTCCTCCTTGGACCTGACTTTGTTGAAGATTTCCCCTCAGCCTCTCTGCACCAGTAATATGTAGAATGGCGAGCAGAGGAGCAGGGTTGTGCTGTGCCTCATGTTGAGGCTTTAGGTTCACCTCCTGGAGAGGTGAACAGTCTTTCACTGCTGTTTTCTTTCTCACTTTCCCAGCACCCTGGAAGGGTACTATGTTGATGATGCCCTTCAAGGCCAGGGAATCTACACTTATGAGGATGGAGTTGTCCTTCATGGAACATATGTGGATGGAGAGCTGAATGGACCAGCCCAGGAGTATGACAGTGATGGGCGGCTGATATTCAAAGGGCAGTATAAAGACAACATTCGACATGGAGTTTGTTGGATTTATTACCCGGTAAGCCTGACCACCTTCTCTCTTCATTGTAGTATAGTACCATCATGTATCTTCTCCCCAGCTGAAATATCCACCGTGACCCAGCTATCCAAAAGTCAACACACAAAAATCTGGGTGGAGGATCTGCACATACTGATTTTGGATAATCCAGCATACAGTTAAACCTTTTCAGTGCTGAGTGTTTGCCCAGTAGACAGGATTCAGCAGGGCTGTGAGAAGCCCTCTCTATTTTGATCTTCTAGAGAACCCAGCCCCCTGGAAGTGCATTTACGTATACCCTCTTGGGAAGGCTGGGCTGGTGATTTTAACATTTTGCAGTGCTGACAGCAGGTGGGGAGCATGGGAGCCATGCAAGCTATTGCAAACTGCTGCTCTTACTTAACTGGGAGGGGAGACTTTGTCCATTTCTGCAGATTATGTTGTGAATTCTGGCTTTGCCCAAAAAATGGAATGTAACTGGTGGGAATGCTGTGCCTCTGACTGGAGTGTGAACAAGTACTTTGTTCATGAAGCACGCCAGAATTTTATCTTTCTGATTCTTGATAAACAGATACTCCTCTGAAAAACTGTGGAGAAATCTTTGCTGTGCTTTTATAACCATACTAGTTAGGGCAATAATGGTTGTACTGTTTAAGAGTAGGATCGACATAGTGCTGAGGGATCTGGTGTAGTTGGGAACTGTCAGTGTTAGGTTAATGGTTAGACTGGATGATCTTCAAGGTCTTTTCCAACCTAGACGATTCTGTGTGATTCTGTGTTTTCTAGGGTTTTTTTTAAATGTAAACTTTTAAGATTTTAATTCCTGTTCAGCCTTACACAGCACTCCAACCCTGAACCTCGCAATCTTTACCTTGTATTGAGGAGGGGGAAACATCTGCATGTAATTAAGCTGCTGGTCAAAACCCAATTTATTTCTGTGCTGCATATCGCACATGCTTTGGTTGCATTTCAAATGCTCACTTTTGGCTGTTCATTTTATTTACTGGTTTTCACTGTTGCCATTAAGTGTGTGTTAGAATCAACAAATGCTTGGTGTATGCTGCCAAACAGGTAGCAGGTTTTCAGTACTAGTGTATAAAATACACACAGCTGACCCTTCAGGTCATGTGCCTGCTGTTTCATCATATAGCTGTCAAAAGTGCTGCTGTACGTTCTGGAAATGTGGGTATTTGGTATTTAGAGGTTGTTTATCATCTTGCCAGAATAAAGGAGGCAAGGTGTTTCAAAAAAACCTTTGTTACAGAAGCAATTGTTTATCCATGGTTCTGTGTATGATGCTATGTGCACACATTTGTACCCAGACAAGGTTCATTGTCCCTTACTATGGTATGTTTGAAGCTCTTTCATCCTTGGAGCTGAAGAAAATGGTGCCACCCTGAAATAGTCTGTTCACAGCAATCTTTATCTAAATCAGTCTGTTTCCACATCACACCTGCTGCTTTTGCTCCAGGGCATTATTTCCAGATGTTTCCTCGTCCTTTTTGAAATAAACACCCAAAGTCGTTAGACCTGTGCTAATCTATGCGTCTGGTTCTGCAATTCTGTAAATAGACCTAACTGGAGTTGCAGGCAAATCACAGATGGCAAAGCCCAGGGCTAAAATGTGTAAACCTTAGAGAGGAAAAGTGTTGCTGATGATGGCTTTCAGCAACAGTTGTTCTCATCGAGTACCACCTTACACTGTGGGGTATGTTGGGACAGAGAAACTCCCGTTGTCTAGCAAATTTTTTTTTTTTTCAGTAGGCTCAAGTCTTTTGATGTGCCATGAATTAGCAATGAGCAAGGCAGCATTTCAATTTTTTCTTTCCTCCAGCACAGTATCATACAAAAAAAATTTGGACAAAGTTTGTGTGTGGCTTTGGGCCTTGGTTCACAGACTGTTCACCTAAAAATTTTGCCAATTGAAACTCAGTATTTGTGTCACATGGAAGGAAAGACCTTGGGTTCTGCCTGTTTCTTTTATCAGTTTTATCCTGATTGGAATCATTTCACCCAGCTTCTTCATGTCTCTGTTTCGCACTAATTTTCATGATCTCACATCTGAACTCACTGTTGTTTAGATTGCTTCTTTAAAAAGTTAGGGAAAATCTGTTTCATTTACTGAAGATAGTAAAGTATAACTAAATGCTCTACCTTTTCTTTCTTTCTTGTCTGCACTTTCAGGATGGAGGCAGCCTTGTGGGAGAAGTGAACGAAGAAGGGGAGATGACTGGAGAGAAAATAGCTTATGTGTACCCTGATGGAAAGACTGCATATTCTGGAAGGTTCATAGATGGAGAAATGATAGAAGCAAAACTGGCAACTCTGACATCTGTAGAGGATGGGAAACCTCAGTTTGAAGTAGTACCAGGCAGTAAGTTCAGCTAACACAGAAATTTGTATTCTTCCTACCAGCTCTTTGCTGCAAGCGACTTCGTTTCTAGAATGTTCCCCATTAGAGACTCCAGAGGCTGGATTTCATAAGATAATAAGTCTGTTAGTGAGAAGCCCTTTTTCTAAATTGTAAAGTTGGACAGAAAGGCATGTGGAGCAATTCTTTTGCTCTGGGAACAAATGGGAAGTGACCCAGGCGGTGGTGCTGCTGAACCGCGTTTCATAACCCTCTCTTGCACGCTGGGGGGTGCAGTCCTGCTGGTCACGCATACCATTGCCATATGTGCCAGAATGGAAACCTGCTTAACCATGTTAATGCTGGCACAGTTACAGGCTTTGTTTTGTTAGTAAAATAACTACAAATGGAGAGGGAGGCCGTGGTTTGGTTGTAGCTGTCAGGTTTGTGCAAGTGAATGTTAGCACCGTGAATATTCTGCCATCTGCGTTACAGGGCTGAAAGGACACGGGTGTTGGAATTAGTGAACTAGATTCAGTTGTTGTGTAACAGTCTGGTTCACCAGCACCCTTCAGTCTGTCTAGTCCTGCTGACAGAAGGTGGCTATGAGATGGTTGGGGTCAGAGCGGTACCTTCAGCCCATGTAGCCAGTGCTCCTTCTCCGGGGCTGTGGTGCCTTGAGCCTGGAGTTCTGGAGCAGTTTTATTGCTCTGAGGTGTATGTGGTGTTTTGGAGATGAGTGGGTTAAAGCTGCAGGCAGGGCCGTGAGTAATAAACTGTGACTATGCTAACGCATCTACTGTTTTGCCAGCAAAGATTGTCTCACTCCATACAAAATAACATAAAACTCAGTGAAAAGACCTTGACAAGCAAATACATGTGACTTTTAACTTTTAAAATCTCTCAGTTGTGATAGCCAATCAAAATGCAACATAAAAGATAACTTCTGAAAGAGTACAGTTGTGCTTTGTAAATAGGATTAAATTACACTCTGGAGGAAGCTGCCTTCAGCCAGCACAGATCTTGGACACCAGGGACAATGGTCTTTCATCAGACTTCATAATACTGTGTTTTGGGGTTTTTTTGCCATCTTATTTCCACCTGCATTTTAACCTATCTCCTAGATAGTCCTCTGGCAGTCGGTTGGAGAGGGATGTAAGGATATAATTAGGAGCTGTACCACTGAGTTGCTTATTAGTGGCAGGAAATAAATGACTGTAGCAAGTGTACTTCGTGATTACTGAACATTATCTTCAGACTGAAGTATCTTCAGGATTTGGAGCAGAAAACATTTCGTATATGCAATAGTCCCAAGATTTTTCTATAATTAATGTGTTACTGAATACATCCTTTTAGATTTTGCTTTACTTTTAAACTTTGAGACTCTGGAAGGCTGAGTTTTGAAAGACTGTCCAGTCCTCCTTTAAAAGCTGGTAGTTTGAAGAATATATATATATCACCTTTTTGTGATAATACTGCTACTCTAATATGTTGAGGGGAAAAATAATACAGAAACAGTATCTCACTGAAAAACTTTTACCGGTGCAGTTCTATTAATTCTATTTTTTTTTTAAGCATAACATTTATTTCTTGCAGTCATTAAAATTTAATTTTTGAATGTCTTGATTAAGTTACAGGTCACATGCTTTCAGTACTGCCGATTAGTTTATTTCCTTTGCTGATTTCTGGTTTGGGTTTTTTTTAGGCCCAGCGTACAGTTTTGACAAATCTACTTCATCCTGCATTTCCACAAATGCTCTTCTTCCTGATCCTTATGAGTCAGAGAGGTAGGCTTTTTTTTCTTCTCCCCTCTTTCAATATTGTCCATATTTCTTTGCTGTTACATATTTAGGGCTTAATTTTGCAAACCTTTTCTCATTTAATTTTTTTTTTAAAAAGACCATAAGGGTCTGTGAAATTACTGCATATCGGTCAGCATTTGACTTGATTGAATTTCTTTCTGATTCACACAATAAAATTACACTCTAGTGGATAGAACACAGCAATACTTTTTAAGATATTAAACTAGGATAATTTATCAGCATTTCAAAAACATGTTCAGTCAAGTCCTGGACTCCACTAACAGCACACATCTACAACATTCTGAGCAGAAAAGTATGCTGTTCCCTGTTTTCTAGAAGAGTAACTAGCTTCAGGTTGTTGTGCACTGCATTCAATGTGTCTCACTTGGTGGTTTGCGTTGTACAAAGTTTTCTTCCACCCCCTACAGATGTAGCAAAGTGTCAAGAGTAAATCATCAGGGAATGTGAAATGCTGTTTGTGACAATCATGTAAAGTCAAAACCCATTCCTCAGCAATTTTCTCATCAGATTCAGCCAGTGATATCCCTTCCATGGAAATTCCACAATTGCACTTTTCACCTAGACTTTTAGGAGGCCTTGCTCTGTAGATACCTCTATTGTAGTCCTTTTGTCATACTCTGAAGTATCTAAATAAATGATTAGTAAAATGCTGGCATTACTTTGCATCAAGTGCTTGAGATCTAGGGCTTCACCTTGAAAACTCTTGCTTATCTGTGTATGTACACACCAGTGACCTCAGCTCAGTGGGGTCTTCTGGGACTCCGATGTGTTATTGAGGGTGTTCCTGGTTGAAGCCATCATTGAGGTGTAATAGTAAATAGACACTTTTAAAGAAAAAAAAAAAATAGATAAAGTCAGCCCTTACTGCCCACCAAATCTTCATTTTGCCAAAGTAGAGAGAACATATGGAGGAGAGGAAGGAGAAGGAGTTGCATTTGGAGGTTTTGAATTATTATTATTATTAGTTTTATTATTGAAATATTAGTCTTTATGCCAGTAGTGTTGTGATAACACTTCTTGAAAATGAGAACTGTAGCCAATCATTAATTCCGTGCCCTTTTCCCCTTGTAGGGTGTATGTTGATGTTTCTCTCATTTCCAGTGCTGGAGAAGGATTATTTTCAAAAATAGCAGCAGAAGCCAGTACAGTTATGTCCTTTTACAACGGAGTGCGAATTACACACCAGGAGGTAAAGGAGAGAAAAAAGTCAGTCTGAATTTTCATTGCTCCTTCTGAAATCTTCTAGTAGGATTTTACACCCACCCCCTTCCCACCCTTAAGATTTAATATGATGGAGTTTAATTGGAAAAAAAAAAAAAGCGCGCATGTTCACCTATGTATATGTAGAAAAAGTGGCGGTGGGTTGGTTTTTTTTAATGACTTACAGGAAAAGCTTAAGTTGCATATATTTGAATGTTTGCTTTCAAACTGCGGGCAAAGTTGACCTCTCCACACACACACACTGGATTTTTGCCTTGCAAACTAGGTAGACAGCAGAGACTGGGCCCTCAATGGAAATACAATATCCCTGGATGACGAAACAGTCATAGACGTGCCAGAGCCCTACAACCACGCTGCCAAGTACTGTGCCTCTCTGGGGCATAAGGCCAACCATTCTTTCACTCCTAACTGCATCTACGACCCGTAAGTAGAGCCCCGTGTTTCGACATGGAAGCTGCAGCCCGGCAGCCTGGGCTCACAGGGTGTTTCGGGGCAGCTGGGTGAGGAGAGGCCGGCGGGGCTGGGAGTAACGGGTCCAGGCACTGACGGAGTTCCTGCTCACCTGGGCCAAGTCGGAAACTGGCCAGCGTTGGGGTGCTTGATGGCGCTTGGGACTTACACCATGGAGTGTCTTGAAGCTTGCAGCTCTGTTAATTTTGTCATGAACTTTAGGAACTGCCTCTTCAGTCTGAAATGTGTAAGCACAGCTCTCTAAATCCGAGCTTGGCTAGGACTGCACCGTATTTGCTGAACTGCAGATGCTTGACCAGCACCATCAAATGTGCTGTGATTTCTGAAACTCAGAAAATAAGCATCTTGCTGCTCTGCAATTGCAGAGCACTAGGAAACTTCTGATGTATGCATATGCTCAGGGGTATAAATATTTTCATACCAGTGTAAAAATGAACAGAGCTGTGGAGATATATATGTAGCAAATAAGCCTTTTACTGTGGGACCCTGGGAGAAGATGTACAGAAGTATGTTGTGATTGTTTGGTAAGTAACCTGTGCTGAGGAAATGAAGATGAGCAGTTTTCTATGCTCTCCAGTCTCTCATAATCTATACTGTTTTCTTGCCGTGCAGATGCTTACCTCTGCAAGCCCAAGGCAGTGATTAACTTTGTTTTATTTATTACAAACAAGCAATGTTGCGGGACTGTTGAAAAACTTCAAATAATAGAGCTACACAAAGTTGCTTTAATATCAATATTCTTGCCCTTATTACTTAAGTCTTCATAAAGTTAACTCAAAGCCATCTACTCATTTGATATCAGATTATTACTCTGAGCTGTGAGTGACTTCTGAAGCTATAAAAGGGGCTCACAGAGTCTGTGAATTGACAGCTAAGCCTAGCAGAGGTGTTTTGTTCTCTGTCTAGGTTTGTCCATCCTCGGTTTGGGCCTATCAAGTGTATCCGAACCATCAGGGCTGTGGAGAAGGATGAAGAATTAACAGTGGCTTACGGATACGATCACAACCCCGTTGGGCAAAACGGGCCAGAAGCACCAGAGTGGTACCAGCTGGAACTGAAAGCTTTCCAGGCTGCCCAGCAAAAGTGAAATGGGAGCTCCTCCATTCAGCAAACTGAAACAGAAACTTGGATCTATGCACTACCTTTATACTGAAAACTGGACAACCAGGGATTGTTCATGCTGTTGCATCATAACTTTGCATTCTGTGTTAAGAGATAAGTTTCTTGCATACTAACTAGGTTTGACTGTGTTACTCATAGCAGATTTAAAATTAGCTAGCATTGCACCAGTCTTATCTGGAGAAATTATTTAATATTCTATACGAGATGTGATATTCTTTGGTAGCTTCTGCTTTTGCACCATATGCAAAGATGCCAAAAGACTAGACAGAAAACTAAAATGGGTATATCGTTCACTTTTAGTCGGCAGACTTAGTGTTGCTCTCTATCTGCCTAGGCATTATTGTGCAACTGCCTTTTGCATATATGCCACTTGTGATGATAACAGTAATATTTTGATATTCTCTAATAGTAGCATAATTTTGCCTTTTTAAACCTTTGATCTGAATCTTGCAATAGAGCAATTTATTTATTAGCATATAGGAGGCTGGGTTTTAACTCCCCTTTCCTCTTGTCTGAACGTTGTTCTTTCTACAAATCCTCTTTTGCAGGAGAAAATCCTTTCTAACTAGTGGAAAGGCTTGTGTGTGTATGTGAGAGTGCTGTGTGTTGGTCTCTGTGGCTCTCTAAATAGTATAGCAACATGTCCAAACCTAATATTTATCTAGCCTTTACGGCTGGCTTATTTTATTTAATTTATGATTATGACACACAAATGAAGCTGTTCTTTGCATGAAGATTTTCTGAAAGGAGAAAATGGATTTGCTTTTTGAAGGACTTTCAGAAGTACGTGTTCTGGAAGGCAAGCATGTTACTTGAATTAGTGTCCATGAGTTGGTTTGTGTTGTTTCACCTGTTAAAAGCGGCCAGTTCTCAAGGCAAAAATTCTAGCAATGAGTTGTTTGCATCTCACGTGAATTCTCTTAAAGGAGACGTATGTATTTGAGGGAAGGCTGTAGTACTTGATTAAGGAGAGCTGTATCTTTTGTGTGTGTTCAGTTGACAAAGAATATAGTCTTGTAGCTGTCTTTTAGTAATAATGGTTTAAGACACAGTAAATTAATGTAGTATGAGGTATCAAAATAAGATTTAAAAAAAAATATGAAAAGATTGTTTTTGAAAGACAAACAATGAATGTAAAAACATCACCCACTGCTCATATTTAGAAACAGCAGTCAATCCATAGGTTTGTTGCAGCCAACAGTGGGGGCCTGTGAATATTCTTCTGCAGGGCTGTGTTCTGGGGTTTTTCAGGGGTAGGGAAATTGTTGTGCATTTTTTCAGATACTGTACTGGGCTTGCCTAATGCCATGCAAGAGAGAAATACTGTATCATCTCGGTCTGGATATTGGAGCCCTTCTGGGACTCTGATGTTCTCTTTTGGGTTTAGTAGCTTAGGAGAAACTCAAATGCATTTGCAACACTTTCTTTAAATGTTTGTAGTTTTAGAAAGTTTGTATATATGTAACATAAATGATTTGGAAATCAGACCTACCTTTCTATTGCAACACATTTTGGTTGGTTGCTTGAATGGTTGGAGGTGTCTGGCTGTCTGGGGAGCTGGACATGGAGAATGTGTTGGGTTGGTACCTGCAAGTGGAAGGATGAGGTTGCTGTTTTGTGCAGTCTGAGAATCCTTGCTCTGGTACCTGTACAAAGTTAGGAATTACTAATAAGAACCTCTCTAACTTGGGGCTCTGTTTAGTCCCTGTGACTGATCACAAACCTTTTCCAGCACCTCACCATTTGAGCTTGCACAAAAGCTATTCTGTGCATGTGCTGGGGCTGGGCGGGGCGAGTAGGCTCAGGGCTTTTTGACACTTCCAGCAGTGATCTGAATGTGAGCTTTGACACCACCCATCTCCATGTGCTGGAGACTCAGGCCACGGCTCCACTTCTCGTCCAAGGCAGGTGGCTGGCAGAGCTGACAGCTCAGGGACTCAGCTGCGTGTGCAGAGACAGAACTGAGCCTCACAGGTGAGGGGGAGTTGTTGAAGGCCAACTGGCAGGACAGCTTCAGCAAATGAACCTCAAAAAGATACGCACGTCTTGATCTTTCCCTACCTGCCCACAGGTCATTAGTTTAGATCGTTGCTGTTGCAGCCGTTTGCAGAAAAGCGTGCCTCTCTGGTAGGAAGCTGTTGTGTGCATCTTGTGGATTATCCCACCAGGACCATGAAGTCTGCAAAGTTGAGGCTTGTGTTTAAGCGCGGGGAAGAGGAGAGGGAAGATACGTGACTGAACCCTGCTGGGAAGGGATGGTAACTCCTTCCACAGTCTTGATAACCTGCTTTGGACTGCTGGCGTCTTTGTGCTCACTAGAGAATCATGCTTAAAATGTTCTGATCTCTAGAGCTCCTTTGGCTTCATTCCTAATCAGTCCCCGATTCCTCTGCTATCTCCTATTCATGTGAAATTGCTTATGTTTTAATAGATTTGTCAGTCTTCATATTGCCTGATTTTTGAGATAAATACAAGACAGGTGCTCTTTGCACATCATGTTTGAAGGTTGCATCCTAAAATAGGGAAATTCTAGTTAAAAAGGCACTTGAGGTATCCTCTGTGTGTTCTCAAAAGCCATTTTTGGTGGCGGTCAAACAGATTCTCTTGCTCTTGCGTATGCTTGTAGCCTGGTAGTATGCTACTGCTGTGGCTGTTGTCTTTGTTAGCTCTACTGTCCTTTTTCTCTCTGCTCTGTTAAAATCTAATGGTCCTCCTATAGATCCCTTCTTCGGTGACCAACCTTCTATAAAAGTTGTGATTATAAAGCTGCTTTGGCTTGATTCAGGACCAAGCCTCTTAATTCTTCTTTGTTTTCTTTTTCTTTGTAGTCCGTTAGAGTGGAGATGTTTGGGATGGTTTTTACCACCGGATAGCAAAAGGGCTCAGGGCTCGTGTGTCCTTCAGAGGTTTTTGAGAGGTGTGCGTTGGCAACCACAGGTTCAAACACAGGTTAGTTACAGAACTCCAAATAATGCCTTAACTTGGTCAACGTATTCCAGCTCAGCTTCTAGGACTCACTAGATAGCAAGACCAGCGTAGCAGAACTATTTATCAGTAGTAACACGAGACCCACAGCAAAGCCTGATTTTAATTTGGAGCAGAGGGAGCAGTGATTTTGCGAAGCAATCCATTTGAGTCTGTTGAGTGTAGCTGACTCTTGGTGAATATGCAATAAGTAAAGAAGTCCCACTTCTCTGAGTGTGGCCAAAGACCTGTCCTGTCAGCACAGAAACTGGAAGGAGAGCTGATGCTGGTCAGCTGAGCCTAGTTGAGCAGCTGGCTCTCAGTACTCATTGTGACTAAAGAATGGCGTAAGAGAACCTTAGAATTGCTGCTTTTTTCAGGCACAGATCAGTTCCCAATGTCTGCCTTTGGTCTGCAGTGCTGCACATGGCTCCTGTGTGATGGGAGGGTTGTTACTTGAGCTCCTGTATGAGGAGTCTATATCAGCCTGTATTAGAGGCTACTGATGGTCTCTCTCTCTCAAAAAAAAAAAATTTTAAAAAAGTCTTAAATGGATCTTCCTGCTGCAGCAGCAGCACTGTGTTTTGTCACCAAGAATACAGAGCTTAGTTTTCTGGAGAAGTGGTTATCTTGGAGACAAGAGAGCATGAGAAGTTACAGCTGAGAGCTACCTGCTGCTGGGTCACTCCTCTGGATAAGAGGGAGAAGGGCTTAGGTGTAGGGGCTGTGTCTCAAGTTGAGTCTCGTGCTATAATTTTACTTTTTGGGATCTACTACAATACCTGTTTTTCCATCACAAATCTGAAAAGGCTTTTTTCCCTTTTTTTTTTGGTAGTAATTAAAAAAACCCTTAACCTATATAAATACATGTATGTTTTTAACTGTTGAAAAAGTCAAAGGAAATACGTGGATAGGGCTTTTCAGCAATCTGAGTGAGAGCTGTGACAGCCTTTTGACTTTTTCTACAGTTGCAACAATACCCAGTAGGGTGGCCCATGCTTTTGCCCAGGTTCAGCTCCTGGGTGACTTGTGCAGGTTTCGAGACCCCGGGGAGGCCGGTTGCTTGTCCTGGCGAGGCTGCGCGTTTCGGGGGTGACCAGGTAGCCTTTTCCTTAGCTCAGCTTTTTTTCAGATGCAGAGCTTTCAGCGTTGCTCAGTTTGACAGTGGCTGTGGTTTCTTTCCCAGGGCTGTTGCAGCACGTTGCTGGCGTGGAAGAGAGCACCATCAGGGATTTCTCACCCTCTGCCAGGCACTGGAGGAGCAGAGCAGCCAACGTATCCTGTCTGGTACAAGAAACTGAGAAGTGGTGAAAATCACCACTTTTCTGTTTCCTTCCCAGTTGGCTGTGCTCGTCCTTCAGTCGAAACTGGTGCTCGCCACTTCGGTCACGCCAGGAACTGTACACTGTCACTTCTGTCCAAGAGACCTCTCTGATTTCTTTGCTTTCACTCAATTTGATAGTCTTTTTGGAAAATGCTGCCGTTGCGATGAGGTAACGACTTGTACAGAGCCAGTTATCTGCTGCTTTGGTTTCCTCTGGCACAGCAGAATTGCTGGAGCTGTGGGTGCCTGAGGAATTCACCTCCAAGCACTTAAAAAAACCAATTGCTTTGAAAACAATATTGCTGAAGTGTCTCCTTATATGCTGGGGTGCTGCATTAGATGCCTCTTCCTCACTTACACCGTGCTGTTGCATGCTGAGAACATTTGGGTGAGGAGTGCAGGCGTGGGAGCAGCGTTAACCGTGGGTGTAAGTGGGCTTCGTGCTCACCTGCGCCCCGGGGACAACTTGTTCCTTTTGCTTTGTGTACTGGAAACATGAGAACTATATTTTTGGACAAAGCATTTCTAAGCAGTCTTATAAGGGATTTTTTTTTAAAATAAAAAAAGGTGCAAGATTGAGTGCATGTTTACTTGCCCCAGATCAAAGGTTTTGAACACTAAGGTCACTATCTGTTGAATGGACCCTCCTCTTGGCACTCTTCTGTCTTCAGGCAATTGAAGCTCCTGCCCTCTTTCTCTACCACTTTTACTGTAACTACTGTTATTTTTTTTCCAGGAGAAAATTATATATAAAAATTCTAAGCAATTAAATGTTGAAGCCATAAAATCATGAGTGTGGGAAGACCCTCTTCACAAGTTTTAACATATTTGTATGTAAAATGATGTTTGTATGAAATATTTTCATGGTAGAATGAATATTTAAAAAAAGTTCCAGTCAGATCTAAACCAAATTTAAAAGGACGTCTTTTTGTAAGGTGCAAGTGTAATTGATTACCAATAAGTAGATAATTTTTTTTTTTTTAAAAAGGGGAGATGCAACAAATGATCTTTACAATTACAAATGGTCGTTTCTGCTATTTGGGAAAGTATTTATGCAGCATTACACACAGCTGTCATAAATAATTGCAATAGCAAGGCCAGTCACATCTTCAGGACATACCTCTCAGCTTGTCCCTCCGTGATACTGTACAAACGGACCCATCCCTCCTTTCTGCAGATTTCCTCCTAGAAAACTTTTCCTACTGTAACTGTACTGAGTTTAACTCTTGAGCTAAGATCCAGGCTTAAATTGTGTATTACTTAACAGTTTCTGCTGGGCCTTCTGCTATTTTAATACTCTTTAGCCCATAATTACTGGGTGTCTCTGTTCCGAAGAACTAAGTGCTAAAGAATAATCCTTGGGGTAAGCTTATACGTGTGTTAACAGTTAACCCCGGAGTATTTAACTTGTATACAGTACTTGATAGGTGTTTTATGACATTTGTACTCGAACTATGAGCCTTACTGAACATCTGTAGGTTTATTCATGACTTTTAAAAAATGGATAACTCTAAGAAAGATGTTTACATGAATGATGATTGCCCTTCCTTTGATGTTATGAATGAGGTTTTTATAGTGTGTTTGGGTGTATGTGCAAGGAAGTAAGAAAAATGTTTGTGGGGAAAAATAGACTTGACAAATATTTGTAATAAGTGAATTTTAAAGATTGCTTTAATTGCGCTATGAAGGCAATGCAGATATTAAAATATTCAACAGAACTGTCGTCTCTCCTTGTTATTTGTGTGTCGTGGTTTTGGGCATCCTCTGCTCTCTCCCCCTTGCTTGTGCACCGTGCGGTTGCTTTGCAGCCAGGGCTGTGGCTGCTGCACGGGAGCAGGATTTGGCGCACAGTTAACACACTTCTAGACAACATCATATTAATAGTGAACGAATGGCAGAACACTCCTGACACCGCTGCCTTGTTTTTTTTCAGGCACCTCTGCTGCTTTTGTTAATCACTTCTCTTTGCAGTGCACATGACGTGGGCTTCAGTTGTGTCATGCCATGGAAAAACATCCTGCCAGTGTATGCCAGAGTGTCTTTAACCGTTGTATTATTACCTGAAAGGAGGGTGCAGAGAGCTGGGGATGAGCCTCTTTAACCAAGTAATAAGCAATAGAACAAGAGGGAATGGCCTCAAGTTGCGCCAGGGAAGGTTTAGACTAGGTGTTAGGAAGCATTTCTTTCCAGAAGGGGTTGTTGGGCGTTGGAATGGGCTGCCCAGGGAGGTGGTGGAGTCCCCATCCCTGGAGGTGTTAAGGAGTCGCACTGACATAGCGCTGAGGGATCTGGTGTAGTTGGGAACTGTCAGTGTGAGGTTAAGGGTTGGACTGGATGATCTTTTCCAACCTAGACGATTCTGTGATTATCTGCTACAAGGATGGAGAAGGGACTTGCTTGGCCTTGGCCTTGCCTGTTGAGCCCCCGCAGCCCTGAAGCTGGCAGGATGGGTGTTCGCTGTCCGTTTGCCGTATCTCCGGGTCGAGCCGTCTGGAAGATGACACTGGGGTTGCGGATGCTGCTCTCTCCGTGGTGTTACAGCCCTTCGCCGCTCGCACGGCGGAGGTGCCCTGGGTTCATTTAGAGAAGCGGGAGCTGGCCAGTTACCAACTGACTTCTTAAACAGGAGTGGAGGGGTCGGCAGCCTTCGGTGCAGCGCTCCCTGGGCCGGCTGGGGCTGGGCGGGGCAAGTAGGCTCAGGGCTTTTTGACACTTCCAGCAGTGATCTGAATGTGAGCTTTGACACCACCCATCTCCATGTGCTGGAGACTCAGGCCACGGCTCCACTTCTCGTCCAAGGCAGGTGGCTGGCAGAGCTGACAGCTCAGGGACTCAGCTGCGTGTGCAGAGACAGAACTGAGCCTCACAGGTGAGGGGGAGTTGTTGAAGGCCAACTGGCAGGACAGCTTCAGCAAATGAACCTCAAAAAGATACGCACGTCTTGATCTTTCCCTACCTGCCCACAGGTCATTAGTTTAGATCGTTGCTGTTGCAGCCGTTTGCAGAAAAGCGTGCCTCTCTGGTAGGAAGCTGTTGTGTGCATCTTGTGGATTATCCCACCAGGACCATGAAGTCTGCAAAGTTGAGGCTTGTGTTTAAGCGCGGGGAAGAGGAGAGGGAAGATACGTGACTGAACCCTGCTGGGAAGGGATGGTAACTCCTTCCACAGTCTTGATAACCTGCTTTGGACTGCTGGCGTCTT
>NW_020799099.1:34281192-34306216 GCF_003259725.1 Athene cunicularia
GACACTGCCCCCCCCCACCCCCCGCGCCCTTCTGGGCAGCAGAAAGCCCGAAGGAAAAAGGCCTGAGGTGAAGATCGCGCCTCTTCCCCCAGAAACATCCAAAATGGTGACCCAGGCACCTGCCCGGCAGCAGCGTGAGGTTCCTCAGAAGAGCGCTCACCTTTGCTCGCTCTCGCCGCTGGAGCTCAGGAAGAGCTGAACTCTGTACTCCCGGTGCTCCCCGGGCGCTGATGCTCCCGTCCCTGTTTTCTCCTCCCTAGGAAGAGCTGCTCTCCCCTCGGCGGGATTTATGTGTGGATCAGAGCAAGATGGATCGCTATCGATACTTCGTCTTTAACCAGCGGAACATGGTGGTGCTGGGTCTGTTCCAGATAGCCTTCAGCACCGTCTGCGTCGTCAGCGGGTTCATAGATGGCGTTTTCAGAACGGAGTCTGAGCTGGGCAAAACCAGAGCTCCCATTTGGGCTGGGATGGTAAAGTTGCACTCTACTTTCTGTGCTTTGTTTTGTGTTGGTTTGTTTTTTTTTTTTCCCCCACTGCTACCCACTAGTACTCAACTTGGGGGTGGGAAGGAGGCCAGGACTTCTTGCCAGCTCTTTGCTGGTTTCCTGCTTTGAACCTAGGTAATAAGTTTCCTTATTGTGGTATAGGCAGGAGAGTGCAAGGAGACATTCCTCTGAAGGAGCTAAATAAAATACATTTCTACTGGTTAATGTAGAAAACAAGCCATAGTGGCAATTGACAGAGTTTTTGCAGAAGCATGATGACCACAACGAGGCCACTTCATCCTCACATTGGGTAGGTGAACATCTGAGTGATGATCTCCGTCCCATAGCACGGTGCTGCTAATTCTCTGTACTGCAAGGAGGAGCAGGCAGCAGGCATCCTCACTCCATGGTGTCACTGGTCATGCCCTGGTGAGCCATGCCACAAGGGAGCTGTACTGAAGTGCTCTCTTCCATCTGGAGGCTGCCCGTTTCCTGTCAGTAATATTTTTCTTCCACCTCCAAGAGGCATAAGGACTTGGGAAAGCAGTGCACTTTTTTAGCACTTTAATCACGCTTATTTGAACCGTTTTATTATTTGGTCAGAGCTGTAAAGCCAGTCGGAGAGTTGCTCCTGTGGGGGTAGCGTGTGGGCAAGATGAATTTCATGCAGTGTCCTGCCCCCGGGAGATGCTGCGGAGATAAACAGAAGAAATCAGCAATTCTCTTTCCATTTCTGAGCCAGCAGTCCAAGCCTTGAAAACGAGGGCTTTTATTCTGCTCTGCAGTAGTTTATCTTCTGAATCTGATACTTGTCTCCCAGTTACCAACTCCTTTTGTGTTCTGCAGGTGATGGGAGTCCCAGGAATCCTGGCTCTGTTTTCCTCTCAGAGGAAGAATCCAGTTCTTGTAAGCCTGGAGGGCGGGGAGGGGGAATTGTGTGTGTATATAGGGTGGGGCCAAAATCTTGTTGGGGCAACTGAAAACAGTTTTGTTAGGAAATGAGCTGGCTGGCCCTTCTGCAGGACTGAGAGATTATTTCCTTGAGTTATCTTCATAAAAGCTGCTACATTCCCAAGCAAAAGGAGGATGCAACATTACCTCACTTTCTGCTGCAGCAGACAAACACTGGCTCTAATAACAAGCAAAAATCTGTAAAAATGCTTGCTTTTGAATCCATTTCTTTTGGTGTTCCTTCCTGTTATGAAGAATTGTGTACACTAAAATAGGAAACAATTTAATTGGCTTGCATTTCCTAGGCAGGTTTCTCCAGCCATGTAAACTTCATGGGGGGATACTGTTTATAAGAAAGAGATCTCTAAGAACCAAGTCTTTGGGCCCAGGTAGCACCCGTGGTTAAGATTTGGGACTCAGTTGTAACTCAGAAATTCAGTATCATGGAAACCTTTACTGCATTGTGTTTGGCTTCTGAGTGACTGTTGCTACCAGGTACTTTTTAGTGTTACATGAGATCAAGGGCTAGCACCTACAATGCTTGTAAGTACATGTTGTCTATATTAGTGGCATTGATTTGACAGAGGATAGTTTTAATTCCTGTTCCCCTTCTTTTTCTCCTTTACTTTTTCTGTCTAGGTGCATGTGTTGATAGTTGCTTCCATACTCTCTTGTGTTGCCATCCTCGTCGTAATAGTTTATAGCTCCCTCACACTGAACTATGGTGAAGAGGAGGAGCTGAGTTCTGCCCCAGTCCACGTTATCCATACAGTAAGTATCAGCATCATGCCTATTACTGGAGAACATGACTGTTTTAATCTGCAAGCATCATTAGGCATGACTTGGAAACCAAACCAGACTTCCAGGGTGCCTAAATTAGAGTTCAAAGTGGTGCCTGCAGCAGGGCACTAGTTTAAAAAGATTTGTATTAAGTCTACAGTTAAGTATCAAGTTAGGTACTGAAAACCACAAAACCACACAGGGATAGATAGACTCTTTATAACTGCTTGCTGCTGCAGCATGGCTGGTATCAGTGGCTATGTGAATGGACACCTGGCTTGCCTGGATGCCCATCTGAGAAGCAGCTGCTTGGGAGCAACAGCTTGTCCCCAGAGGTGTACGCACCTGAACTCACCATGGTCGGGTTCACTGCTGCTGTGCAAAAGTGTTTGGGTTGTGCCAGGAAAAAATCGTGGTGCTGCTTGTGAAAAGGGGTAGGGGCTGGCCAGGTTTGAGATGGCAGTTCCTAGGCTCAATTCCCTTCCAGCATGCACCTCAGGTGACGAAGTTACAGCAGTTAGAGGTCAGCTGTTTAAAACCGGGTGTTACTCAAGTGTATCCTCCACAGTAAAGCTGAAAAGAAGGAATGAGTTAGCCTTTTTGTACCTCAGACCTGGTACAAGCAATGGCTCCCGGTGGGGATGAAGACTTTCCAGGTAGGTGAAGCTGTTTGTTAGTTTATTGCAGGATAAATCAAAATGTCAGACTGCTAAGGTGCAGTACAGCGAGAAGGCATTTCTTATGCTCAGTGCAAAGAGAAGCAGCCGTTCCTTGGGTTTGTACTCATCGTTAAAGTTATTTCCAAACCTGATGCTGTTGCATAGTGTCTTATATTTAATCAGAAGCCTTCTCTTACTGCTTGCTCTTTTCATATTTGAAGTTCACACTTGGCTTGCTTTTCAGAGCACAGGAAGAAAAGCCTTAAATAACACTGCTTCTGTAACAGTCGCCTACGATGCCATCGCAGCATTCTTGCAGTCATTACAATATTTTTTGGTGGAGAACTTAACTTTTTCAATGTGGACTTTTTCAATGTGGCTTTAACGTTTCCTTTTCTGCTTGCAGAAGTTCATACTTAATAAAGTAGTCAAGGGTGCTAACATAGCCATGCTAGCTGCCTCTATCTGCAGTGCTTTCGTTGTGCTGGTGATGGCTTACTTGGGATGCCGGAGCCTTCCACGCTGCTCGTGCTACGACAGTGTAACTGGGATGGTGAGTGAGGAGCCCCAGGCCACCGTTTATCTGTACTGAGTGTGGGTGGGAGGGGAAGAAACTGGAGAGAAGATGTGTTTTTCTTCAATAAACCTCGCTTTAGCTCTACCTCAGTCATCCAGGGCTAATTCTAAGAAATTAAGTTAGAAGGGTTTTATACTTCTTGTATTTTTCTTTTTACTACCTCCCTCTTATTTACCGTCTTGTGTAAGACCTAGCATAAGTTATCTCCATTTTCCAAACGGTTAGTGCTGGTGCTACTGTGGTCCAATTTCCTATGAATTCTTGCTCTCAAAAACTGTTCCTTCTTCTCCCACCCTTAAACCAACGAATGCTCCTGGTACGGCATTTCAAAAACTTACTGATAGCTACACACCAAGATGCCTTTTCCCTAGAACTACAAATTCAATAGCAAAAATATCCCCTGTACCATGTGTGAAATGTAGGGGAGATGACACACCACATTTTATTGCTAATTTATGAGGACTCTACCTCAAGTGATGGGGCACATGCCGCGTGTCTCTGCTAAGTGAGCTCAACAAATACCAGCTACTAGAGTAATTCTCATGATGTATTAAACATGTACCTCCAACCGTCTAATCTGGTAAGGAATTAATGGTTACAAGGTAAGGAATAAAGGTTACCAGGCAGCTGTTCTTGACTAGCAATACTGAATGAGTAATCTGAGGCCGCTTTAAACTTTCAAACTAAAACTTGTTAGGAGGAGTGGACAACAGAGACTTTTAAAATGAGTTCAGGTATATCTTCTTGAACAAACTCCCAGATGAAGTTTTTCATGGCATTGTTTCTTTCTCAGGAATGGTTGCAGCCTAGCGAGGACCAAAGTCAGGCTGTGGAAATGGTTTGCGCTGTACAAAGTGAGTAACTCTTTCCCTCCATGTGTTTGGATATTCACCAGGAACGTGGCAGGAACATCCTGAATAAGCTTTACATTCCAGGCCAAAACCCTGACAACCAAAATACTCTGAGGCAAAAGGAACTCAGGATTTTGTGCAAGTGTCTACACCAGGTTTCATGGTTTCCTCTTTCCTTCCCCACACAGGCCCTGGGGGTAGAATTTTTAACTTCCCAGATCGGTTTCCAGCCCGGGACGTAGATGCAGAGGAAGACGCATCCAAACCTCCACCATATATCAGAATGACTTGAAAAAGTGGTCAAATGTTTTAAAGCTACTAGTCTAAAAATGTGGCAAGACAGATGTAAGATGTTCTTTGTCTTTAAAGATGGTTACGCACTTTTCCTTGCCCTTTTGAAAAACACAGAAAGAGAGGACTGTTGAATGCCTGACGTTCAGCAAAGATCACAGTTCAGAGGGGAAGATCTGAAGATGGTTTTGGACATTCAGACTTTGTATAGTTAAAATACCTCATTGCCTCTGGAAAGCGTGGGCATTTTTTCCTCCAGCTTTTGTTCTTAAATTGTGTTTTATTCCACTAGAATTCATTGTGCAATTTGTCTAGCAGTGCTGGCCTGAGGCATTCAAATATTAAATACAATTAATTTTTAAAAGACACTGGTTGTGGAGTAATTCCCCCCTCCAACTGCTATCTCAATTTCTCTCCCTTACCCATTGAATTATTTGGATGATACAATAGGGGGTGAAGGATAATGGAGGACCCACTTCATTACTGAGCTCAGGGTGCTTTTCCTTTTCTTCTTGGCAGGGATGGGTGTAGGTGAAGTTTATGATACAAAGCGTTGCCAATGCCTTTCAGGTACCTCTGTCAAAATGTGGATTCTGTGGGGTGTGCATGTGTTGGTACGATTAGTTTTAGTGCTGAAGTGCAATGCTAGAGAGTGGTAGGAACTGGAGTTGCAGGAGCTCCTCTTATAGAGTAACTTAGAGTCTCTGTATTCAGTTCAGCTTTTTCTTTTTTGAGGGTTTTTTTAAAAATTGCTTATTTTGGAGCCTATTCTGCTAAAATTTATTACAGATCTAGACCAAGGTCCTCTGTTGGAGGTTCTCTAGAGGTCCTCCTAGTCCTCTAGACAGGAACTGCAGCTTCCATCATCTCCCAAGGTGCATAAAATTCCCTTATGTACTTCATGATTCTCTTTCAGGTAGGCTTAGGGGTGCCTGTCAAGTGAATGTCTTGCCTGCAGGCCTTGAGCATGAAGTGGTAGATGACTTATCCTTCCATGTAAATTAACACAGCAGGTCCATTTGAACAGGGCTTAGAAAGTAAGTTCCCATCTTGAGAAAGTGCTATGAGTAGTAGGATAAGTCCTGCCCACCACAAGGCATGTAACTCCAGGAATGATCTCAGATAAGATTTACCTTATTGCAGCATAGAAGGTGCCTTTCCCATTCCCAAGAGAGAGGGAATTAAATTGTTACTGGTTGGGTTTTTTTATAGAGACTGAAGACTTTCTCATAACAGTAGTAAAGGGACTCTGACACCTAAATGAAGGCCTTGACCTCATGAAAGCACTGTACAGACAAAATTCCAGGCCGTCCTCTGAGTTGGTGCTTATCACACGTGCACTTAAAACACCCTTGGTTCAAAATAGCTTGCCACAGCTACGTCACCAAAAATTAGCATTACGATATGCAATTAATCCTGACATTTAGCAGGTCCTTGCAAGTTAGCAAATCCTGTCCCAACTTCCTAGTCTCATGGGGTTGGTGAGGTGCAGAGATGGATGGTTAGTTTCTATTAAATTATTTCAAAAATTCTAGGACTAAACATCTTCAGATTTTGAAGAGTTTGTATTTGAATGTGTTCTACAACTTTTGTTGTGATCTCGAACAGAAAAATGCCCTAAGCTTCATATTGAGGAAGTCCTAGTGAACTCTGGCACCTCTTTGTACATAAGGTACTTTCCAAGTGTCTCCATTACTGACTTTAACCATTAAGATTATTAATGTCTGGAATTACAAAGAAAGGTACTCGGATGAAGAGAGCAGCCCTAGCCACTGGCCTCCTCCTCCCACAGCCCTTTGCTAGTCACACATTGCTTCCTCTGCTGCTCGGCTTCTGTTGGGGGAACTGACCGCATCCCTCAGTGCTCAGGCCAACAGCTCAACTCAGGGCCACAGTAGCCACATTCTTTCTGGCCTTGGCTCGAAATACCTTCATGTGTTTGCCTATGCTGACCAAAACACAGTTGGTGTCATTGCAGATGTCCGTTGAAGGTACCAATGTTTGAATTAATACAGAAATTCAAACATTAATACAGAAATTCAAACATTAATACAGAAATTCAAACATTGTAATTCAAGAAGTGATGCTGTGCCTTGTTCTCTAGTGTAGTGCCTGTCAGCAAGCATCAAAGCACCGAGCGTGACTACTTTCCCCATCCTCAGATGTTTCTGGCATAACTCCAAACAGTCTGTGCTGAAATGTTGGGGTTTTTCTCCTTGATTAACATAAACTGCCATTCTTGTACGTTAGAAGAGTAAGACTCCCTGAGACGTTGTCGTGATTGCTAATAGCTAAAAGCAGTGCAGCCTTGATTCTCATTTGGTCTAAAACAGATTTTGAAAGGAGAAACTTGCTTTTAGTTTGTTGCTAAAATGCACTGCTCAGCCACTGCATCGTTCCTGGTTACGGAACGCTGTTACACTCCCATCCAGAAATGCTATTCTCTAACTAGTCATTACTGTGTGAGACGGCACATACTGAGTATAATTCAACAGCGTTTGGCTGCTGGTTGAGCAGAGCAATTAGCTTTTATGTCAAGCACGCAGAGAATGCCCATCACTAGTCCTTGTTCGGCTGCAGCACTGTTTCCATCGGCTCAGAAGGGTGACTCTGGAGATGAGGGTATGAAGGGTGCAGTGATGCAGGTCAGGGCTCCTGGCACAGAGCTGAGGCATGAGGCCAGGACCCAGCCAGTTCCTCCCGGACAGCTTTGGAAGCGGCTGATCGGTGGCATTTAGTGACAGGTGGACCTCTGCCAGTGTGGCAGATACTCCTTGGGCTGCAAAATGGCCTTAAGAGCAGGTAGTGAAGTACGAGTGTATAAAAGAGAAGTATGCTTTATGCCACCTTTAAATAAAAATGCATGTAATTAATTCAGCAGCAGCTGTAAAGCCCTTGCTGGCCGTATTTCTTTTTGCGGTCCTTCCAGTGGTGCAATCGCAGCATCGCTATCGCAATACCAGCACCGAAGATCCCTTACAGACACACAGTTTCAACAGTTCTCTAAAAAAAGGGGAGTTTCTAGAAAAGAAACAGCTGCAATATGGAAATTGGTGGAAACTGAGTACCAATATAATGTCACTCCCTCTAATTGGTTAGCATTGCAGAAAATATATTCTAAATTGCAGCTTCCAGTGCTATATTTAGTAGCCGGTTCCACATGCTAGTTACAGTGCCTTCCCAGAGCCTGCCCGTATCTCCAGGGACTTTTTGTGGTTTGCGTCACTCCCAGATTTCGCTGATGGAAGTCAGAGGGATATTTTTTTTATTACGCAAACACACACATCCATAGCACCTCTGATAGAAATGACCTCGTCGTTTGCTCCCCACAGACTTCTCATTGTTGGCAAGATTCCAGGAACTGAGCTGACTTCCCTGCTCCTTCCCAGCCCCGCAAGATTTCCCCTTTGGGGTGGGCAAAGGCCCGTGGCTGCCGGAGGGAGGCACAGTTACACAGGGTGAGGGGTAAGGGTAGCAGCAGGTACACCTCAGCACAGTGTCTGCAGAATAAAGCAAACAAAGCCCAGGGCGGGAAATAGAAATTCCGGGTTCCACCGGAGCTTGTTCTGCACTGAAACACCCTGCACACGTGCGAGCTGCACCTTAGTCACACACACCTTGTGCTTCACCACTAAGAAGTGGAAATAACTTGGCATTTTGAAGAGGAATGATAGACGCAAACGTGCCTCAGATCTCCTTAAGGTCAAACATCCATCTCTTTTCTCGGGTGTGTTAGAAACCACCCAGCTAACGTGAGCAGCCTGCAGGCAGGACACCAGCACCTCGCTTGTGACATGGATTATGGACCCCACGTAACAAAATTACACTGACACCAAGCCCTTCATGCCCACCTTGTGTTAGTGTTATTTATATTAAGTCAAAGACGAGGCATTTACGTCCGAAAATGTTTTGCTATTGTGAGTGTGCTCAGCCAAACATTACCCTATTTCCTGATGCGTAGAACAAGGTGCACCAAATCCCTAGGCTATAAAAGCAAAGGCTGCCAGCCTCTCCATTAGCAGTGGCCAGAGTTAATCACGGGGTGTAATCAGAAGGTTAATCAGGGAAGCTGCTTCTGTGAGTTAACGTTCAACTAAGGGCAAAGTATTTGTTGAAGCCAGTTCCCCTCCCCGAGAAAGGGCTAGAAGGTGCTGGGGGAGGAGGGGAGGTGGAGGGGTCTTCATCCCAGTGGGGCTCAAGAGAGCCATTTCAGGTATGTTTTTGACAACTAGCTTGTTTGGGTTTGTGGTGGGTTGGCTGTTTTTTTTATCGCTTCACTTCCAGTCTTGTAATCCAATATTTACATCAGGAACATCCTGCTTTTTTTTTTTCTCAGCCTTGTTGAGTAACACAAATGGTTTCAGACTGGTGTGGTGTACGCTGGACACTGCTACCAACACGGGGGTTTGGTGTCACTGCCCCTCACCCCTACAGCAGTTTGCAAGCTCCAGACGTATAGGGTTGGTGCAGTTCCTCCCCTGTGATGCTGGGCTGCTGTGCTCAGGGCCTGGGCAGTGGAAAGCAGTCAGCTTTGCTGGGCACAGATCTCTTTCCCCTTTGCTGGCAAAAAGTAGTGAGAAGCCAGGGGATAAAAATAACAGCTCTGCGTGCTCCGTAGCCCTGCCTATTCTCGCATGAAATACTTAAAAATCTAAGTCAAACTTTACTACAGGTAGATGAACTGGCCTAAAATATGTCCTGTGGGGAATGACTCAAGGAATGGTTCTTGCTCTTTACTACACAAGTGTCGTAGTCTATAGGAGAAGAATTATCTGGCTTGAAAAAGCAAGAGTTTCTCCCCGAAGCCTTTGCTGGGTCTCAGTGGCTCTGGTACAGCAGTTTCTTGCATCAGGCTCCCTGACTGGCTGCTTCCCTTTCATCCAGCAGCCTGTGGTACCTGCAAACATCCTGCTCACTGCTGCAGGAAAGCGGGGTGCAGAAGACAGCCTTAAAAGAGCCGGGAAAAGATGGGAGTAGTAGTAATCAATCAAAATACAGATATATTCTGAAAATAGAAAGCAGTATTTGCCTACAGCTGAAAGAAGGAAGGTTTTATTTTCTTTTTTTATATAGTCAGCAGAAAACCAACCTAATATAACCGGAGCACAGCATACATTTTTTGGAGTCAGTCTGTGTGATTTCTCCATCTTTACAAGCCCCTTCCAACTTGAGATATGATTCTGTGATTCTCCAGCACTAACAGTGTATAAGCATGGGGCAAAGTGCTTGGACTTGACTCTAACTTGAGGAGGCAAAGCTCATCAAAGGAAACAGCATTTCCCGGCCTTCCCTAGCAGCTTTTCTGTAAAAATAGCAAGTGCTTTGTCCTGCACTTTTTCAGGTCAGTCTAAGTGAAACACACTATAAAACTACATAGTTTCACTTGCACTTTCTGAGCTGCTGCAGTAATGGCTTTTTTTTTTTTTTTGTAGTTAGAGCTTCAGAACTACCAGAAACGTGTGTTCTCTTTAATTGACATATTTATGTCATCTTAATTTAAAAAAATAAATTACTTTAATTTATATTTCATGTTTCATCTTCTGACTTCTTCCCACTACATATTTTTAAATACACTTTGTAAAAAAAAAAAAAAATCAATATTAGTGTTTATCCTGAAATAGCACATGTAAATATTGTTAGGCCCTTTCCCCCAGCCCACTAACCATGAGACTGATTTACAATTACGGCTGGTGTTCTTATTTGCTAAGTTTTTTTCCCCAACCATATCTCACAGGAGTCAGTCCTGTGTTTCTTATTTTGCCCTGTGCAGGCAGCCTGGCAACCCTGATGGACCCAAGTCTTTGTGACCTCAAGAGCCCTTCACCCATAGAGCCCAAGAGCTGGAGCTTCAAAGCAGATATTAGTGCTGGACTCTCATGAGTGTCATGTGCCACACCGTCACCTCACTGCTCTAACAAAAAGTTGGAATTCTGTACAACTGCCCCCCCCCCACCCCAACTGTTGCATTACGATGCCAAGATTGCATCCTTATGATGGCCAAAAAAATCTATGTGAATATACGTATTTTCTGCTCATCATTTCATATATACAGAACGCAGAACTTACATCTATTGATATATCATTAACTAGCACCATGCAGAAAAATGAAATTTAACTATTTAATGAAAGCTGAAACTTTTGAACTGAATTATTTTGCTTCAGATGCAATTTGAGAAAAGCACAACTACTGCAAGCTTTAGAAGCCAATCACAAGGGCTGCCAACACTGTGCTTTTTAACAGCAGCGTCACAGTGACTCAGATATTAGCTCGGTATTGAAGTTAGTACTTCATGGTAGTAATGAGGATGAATAATCGCATACAGGAACTTGAAAACCCCCTCTGATTAGCAAATGTTTTTTTTTATCTGCAGCTGAATCTTTAGTTGCTGAAGCCAGGAGCCCTTCATTGCCTCTGATTTTGTGAGCAGGTTAAAAATATCTTGAAGTAAATGGAAAAGCTGTTGCATGTATTTTAGGGTCAGTTTAATCTTTTTCTCATTGTATGCCCTTCCTGGAACAAGTAAAGCACTGGGGGATGGAGGACTACAAAGGACAAGAACAGCAGCACCTCAACACCCCTGAGAAGTTTGTGTTTTCCTGCACAGGGGTGGGTGTGAGGAGTGTGGGGATGACCAGGCTTTTACATAACAGCAGCCGAGAACATCAACCCGTACGTTTCTGCAACAGCCCCAGAACCGAGCCAGCCTGCCCCAGCCTTGCTGGGAGAGGCACAGGCAGATGAGGCAGGGCTGAGGGGTGTCCCCTGGGTGGGCAGGGGCTGGAGAGCATGGCTGGCCAGGCTTTACTGGCCAAAAGCCAAAACCCCAACCCCAAATGCTTAGGAGCAAGTCCAAGTGCAGGGTCAGCACATAACACACATTCCCTACTACCAGCTACTTGTAGCTTGGAGGCCCACCCCCCTCTCCATTCAGTCATATGCAAAAATAAATTCTGTTCTGTTAATGTGTATAGTTTTTTTCATAAACCTTCAGAAAATCTTAGCAGTCCCTCCATCCCATGGCCAGGACTTCCAGTTTCACTGTGGGGTGTAAAAGACAACATAATTTTGCTTGAACATGTCTTCTGCCAGCTTCACTTGGTAGCACAAAGCTTCGGTTGATTTTTTTTTCCCTTAATGAAGTCTGTAGATAGGGGTTTAAAACGCATTTGGCAGCCTGCACATTACTTACCTCCTGATGTTAGCCCGCTGCCACACGGGGAAGGGGGAAAGTAAAGAGAGCTGAAGGAAAGCCTCTCCAGCTCCAGGGGTTTGCACTCACAGTGACACGAGACCCAGCCACTCAGCCACGGGAGAGGAAAAATGGTCTTTAAACACAGCCCCTGCCTTAGGACATGTGATTTAGATGCACAGTGAGATGTTTTGAAAAATACATAAAAATATTCACTGAGGGAGTTTACCATGTTGCCTCACAACAGAGCCTTTTTTTCTGCCTGTGACCTTTTCAAAGGGGCAATGCAAACAGTAAAAATTTTTTTTTAAAAAAGGAACTACAAAGCTAAGATCATGGTCTTATGACTTTTCATATGCTCACATTCACACCAGTTGTCTCTTCCTCTGTGTGTGTGCATGCACATGTGTGTATGAAAAATATAGGCTGTAATCACACAGGCTCTGTAGGTTCCATGTTATTGTGATTTTTACCATTGCAATTTTTGTGTGGTTATGGCTATAGCTATACAACACTTCTCTGTTTTTCAGGGGTTTGACAGCATCTGAAAGTCTATTTTAAAAGGTGCTTATAAGCTGTTAGAAAGACAATGCTTATCCTTTTCTTTTTTTTTTTTTTTTAAATGACACTCTGTATACCTCCTACTGAAAGATATTAGTATTAGTAGAAAGCAAAAAACCCACACCATTATCTTCCAAAATGAAGATCTGACTATCTAATGTACTGTTGTTACACTCAAACACGTAGACAGGGCTGCAACGAAGGAGAGTTACTTGTTTTAAACTAGACCTGACAGGAAGATGGCTTATGATGGGCAGATAAAAGAAGAGAGAGGCCCCTTGAGCTCTTCAGTGTTGTCAAATATCTTTGCTTTTCCTTGGTTCTCTGGAAGCAAGTAACTACCTGAAGATTCTGGTGGGGGTTTTGTTGTTGTTGTTTTTAAATGCATAAGCAAGGTCTGTATTCAAGCTCCATCTCTTAATGGAAAACACAGACTGTGAGACCCAAGTGCACCCTACAGGTTTCAAAATAAGATGCAAGCAGGCAGGAATCCAAAACATGCGCCCCCTCGCCTTTTCTTTTTTTAAGCTGGCCCATTTATTTCAAAGCCAGCCTTATAATTAATTTCAGGGAAGAGAGAACAAGCTACTTCTTTCTGAATGTTTGATACGCAGCAATATCAGCTCTCATACACTTGATGGTAAAGTAAGTTGCAAGTTCTGCTATGCAAAAACTAAGTAAACATGAAAAAAGGCTGGGGGGGGGGAGAGGGAGAGTGCAGCACATTTGTTAAATGCCATGGCTGACATTCTCATTCTTAGCTGCAACTCTAAGCCATGCCTCTGGTCACCTGTACCTCAGTCCCCAGGCCTCAGTCACATTACATCAATTCTGGGTTGTTTTTCAGGGATGAGAAGAGCAGGATGGGGAGGGGATTGTGAGTTTCTTGAAATGATCATTGGTATTGCTGAGAAATTTGCTTTTCATTCATTTTAAATGGTTAGCAAAGTATTCTGTCATTCAAGATTCGCATTACCAGAGGTGAGTCAGCAAAGGCAGAAAACAATATGTGTAGATAATACCTTCACGGAGCAGGATTATGCACCTCAGTGAGTGTCCCTGCATGGCTGGAAGCTTTTCCACGCCTGCCTTTGGGGTCTGGAAGTACCTGAGTGAACTACAAGGAGCTGCCTTTAGGAAGCACTTCAATAGGTGTCAGCCTCTATGGTGCTGCTTTTGCAGCTGTAGACTGCATAGAGCCCAGTGAGTCCCAGCCCATCGCTGGAAACCAGCATCAATTCTTTCCCTCTCAATGTCACTTCACAGCCCTCGCTGACGCCACCATTTAGCAGGATGAATGAGAGGCCTCCTTCGGGTGTCCAGTGTCAATAGAAGGGAAAAAAAACCCCAACCCTCAAACTCAAACCTGTTTTTTTTGTGAGTTCTAGAATCATGCCAAATTCTAATGTTATCTACAACTTTAGATTTAAGATTACATGTCAGTTTTGTGTTGATTTGTGTAGAAAACAGACTGCCACTTTAAAAGGAACATTATTATTACTTTAAAATGACATGTAGCTCTACTTTATGTCTGGGAATCAAGGTGCTACAAAACATTGGCCAATGGCCTTGAAAGCAGGACTCCTGAAACATCAGAAAAACTGTCAGCAATAGCGTGGCCAGCAGGGACAGGGAAGGGATCTCACCCCTGTACTCGGCACTGGTGAGGCTGCCCCTCCATTCCTGTGTTCAGTTTTGGGCCCCTCACTACAAAAAGGACATTGAATGACTCGAGCGTGTCCAGAGAAGGGCAACGGAGCTGGTGCAGGGTCTGGAGCACAGGTCGTACGGGGAGCGGCTGAGGGAACTGGGGGTGTTTAGTCTGGAGAAGAGGAGGCTGAGGGGAGACCTCACCGCCCTCTACAGCTCCCTGAAAGGAGGGTGCAGAGAGCTGGGGATGAGTCTCTTGGACCAAGTAGTAAGTGACAGGACAAGAGGGAATGGCCTCAAGTTGCACCCAGAGAAGGCTTAGACTGGCTGTTAGGAAGCATTTCTTTCCAGAAGGGGTTGTTGGGCGTTGGAATGGGCTGCCCAGGGAGGTGGTGGAGTCCCCATCCCTGGAGGTGTTAAGGAGTCGCACTGACATAGCGCTGAGGGATCTGGTGTAGTTGAGAATGGTCAATGTGAGGTTAATGGTTGGACTGGATGATCTTCAAGGTCTTTTCCAATCTAGATGATTCTGTGATTCTGTAACTAAACCCTTCACATAGATATATGCTGTTATCACAGTGGGAACTAGCTTCATAACTAGTAACCCAAAATTTCCACCATAAAAGAAAATTTGCCTTAAACTATGTGTATTATTCATGCACTTGTGTAAACTAGGGGAGAAGTTAAGCCTAAACTCACTATTTACTCAACTGCCTCCCTCTTTAAGGATGGCTATCAATTTACATGATAGTTTCAACTGAACTTCCTGGGGAAAAAAGAAAATTAAGGTTACAGACAAACATGGATGATCTTCAAGGTCTTTTCCAACCTAGATGATTCTGTAATTCTCTGAAAAAAAAAAAAAAAGACGATTAGAATTATGTATATTCAATTAGAATTGAAAATACTCACCAAGAGGGGACAAGGACTTCCAACTAATTTATAAAAGCAGCAAATCATTAGATGATGTCAGGGAAAATGTTAGTGCAGTGTTACAATTTAGAGATGACAACTGTGCTATGTCATACGGGATGAATCAGATACTAACAGTTTACAATCAGCTGCAAAATAGAGGAGCTGCCTTTGCAGCACATGATCAAATGTTACAGGAGACAAAGACAAAGCCGGCAATTTTTGGTCTGAAACTGATCAAAGCCATAGGTAAGCAATACACTGATCTGTTTTGTCTTTATGCAACACTGTGGTGTTTGAGGGAAAACAGTTACCCATGTTTTTTCTGCTGTCCTGCTTTGCTGATTCCAGGAAGAAAAGTCCCAGTGAGTCACAGATGAAGGTGGTAAAGGTCAAAGAAGGGGTGGGAGGCTGGGCTACCTTCACCTGAATTCTTGTGTGGACTCCCACACTACTCCCTTCCATCAAAGCCAGAGATTAACTGATTTTTAGATCTTTAAGACATATTTTGGAGGTGAAAGAATATTAAAGTGATACTACTTTCATTAGGGGTCCTTATCTATTCTCACTGTATCTGGAAAGCTGTCTTGTAGAATTATTGGCTGGAAAAAATCACAAGGGTGAGCTATCTTTTTCAGGTTCTTTAATGACTATGTACTTCGGACCCTTTATTGGATCAGCAATTTTTTGCTTTGGGGAGATTACAGTACACAATAAGAAGCCCAAGTATTTTGATGCTTCTTAGCTATAGCATCATGATGAAGATGTGAAAAAAAAAAAAAAAAAAAAAAAAAAAGAGAACCCTAACACGCAGCAAGTATGATACATGCATGATTACTAGGACACATCTAGAGTTTGTATGATGTTGGCCTTTTGCCTTCCTAAGTTGAAAGTCAATTCCTTTCTAAGCAGTTTGATGAAATAGCTAGTGTCAGTCTCAGACAAGGGCTCACCACTGTGTCACACTTTTGGTAGCCTACCAAGGTCACTTCTGGTCAATCTCAGGGTCCAAAAGCACAAGGTATACACAGTCCATAGACACGTCTTTGAACCATTCAGTAGAATTAACACCTGTGTGAGCAACAATGACTGCAATCATATTGAAACCTGCAAATCATCTCTGAAAGGTGTTTCACCTTTTTAACACACTTAAGTGTGGAACTAGAAGAGCATCATAAATAGGACAGTAGTGAAACAGTATATAAACACAAATTATTTGATTGTTCCTTGGTGGGGAAGACAGCTTAACTGGAATTGAAGCCTTGCTCTGGCTGTGTGCATACACGTGTGTATGTGTACGCATACGGAAACCTGCAAGACTGACTTCTGAGAAAACAAAAAGTTCCACCTCTATGTGAAGTTAAATGGAGTAACAGAGAAGACTCCTTTAAGGTCCTGACATACATTCAAGGGTCAGTAACTACTAGTTTTATAACTGTTGTATCCCTTCCCATTCTTCTGGAACCTGAAATAAATCCCAAACATGCCTCTGAATCATCAGGTGGGTGCTTTAGACGCTTCAAAATAACTCAGAGCCATTGCAAGAAAGCACTGACAGTAGTCCAAGTATTGTGACAGTCTTTAACAAAACTGTCGCCTACACATACAGAAACTAGACGCTCTTTTTCCTTCCTTAGAGTTTTTTTTTTAATGGATTTTACCATAAGAACTAAATCATCATTCTTAGCATAATATTGAAAACAAGCGGTAACAGTTTGTGGCAGAGCCAGTTTATTAGGTTTCTGGGATTGTGTTTTGCCCTCCCTCCAACACATACAAAATAACCCAACTTGACAATTTGGTAAAGTGAAAATACATATACAAAGTGTTCAGTACGTTTGACATCAATTTTGTGTGCAGAACATCACCACTGAAAGCCAGGAAGCATACTGAATCCTGCACTGATGACCACATTACCTTTACGGCAGAACCATTAAAACATGCTTTGTGCTGAAGATGAAATTACATACTTAATCATTGTTTCCACACCGTTTTAATGACATGAGCGCCCTTATTTACAGGTTGTGAATAACTCAAAGTTTAACAGATTTGTGGATGTTTGATATTAAATTTAACAGCAACACTGTAGCTACATAACTTCCTCACCTCAACCCCAACCTGACTGACTGACTCTGGAATTCTTCATTCTGTTGTTTTGGGTTTTTTTGTTTAAAAAAAACAACACAAAAGCAAAAAACAGTTGCTGACGTACAAATAGTTAAGATGGATCCTTCTGAGAAAAAGGATTAAGGACATGAGTGAAAAACAAATTGTCCAAGAGGACTGTAAACCATACTTATTTACAACAGTATACACATAAATGTAAGATTTTCTTAAAAAAAAAAAATCATTAAGGACACTAGTGTTAAAAAGCTGATTGTTTCTGAAAGGACTGTAAACCAAATTCTAGTCATGTAAGGTTCAGAGTGAATACAGAAGCTCCCTTTTACAAATGTTTCCCAAACAAAAATACTGTCACAGTTGTAGCAGCTTTATACAGCAAGAAAACATTACCTTTTTAGATTCTGTTTAAACATCTTAATCATATTAGACCAAATTGAATGCCTTTTGGAAATCTAGAAAAAGTCAATTAATTTTTCTTTTGCCAGTATAATTTACAATAGAATTACATCTTACATAGAATGAATATTGTAATACCTTAAATAATGTTAATTCTCTTATTTCAGTAATTTGTTTCTAATGTGATCACTAGGGCGGCAGCTTCCGAACTTGCCCTTCCATTTAGCTTCCAGTCAGCATCACATGCTACACACTGCAAATGAAAAAAATCTTCATTTTTACCTCAATTCTTTTAAAAACTAAATCACAGAACATTGTTTGACATGGCACATGAATGAAGTCATAGACTGCATTCTATGACTTACATTTCGCTTTATGTAATTATATGCAACCTAGCACCATTTTTATTATGAAACTTGACCTTCAGACAGCACTGAAATAAAACAGCTGCAATTATGAGAACACAGAAGATGGTTCTGGAGGCGTAATTTCCCTCATCTGACCCAACACATTACTAACTCACATTAGTAATGACAAGGATGCCCCACATACAGCCATGACATTATGCAAGCTGGTTTTAGCTCAGGAATCTGCGACAGATGATGTATTTGGCAGATTTTCTCTGTATTTCAAGATCTAATTCAGTTTGTATTCAGAAGTATTTTAAGGAAGCCTCATATTCCTAAAATTCTGTCCTAAGCATTTCCATCCCTAAAAAATGTTATGAAGTTGGTTGTAAAAAGCTTTTTCAAGATATTTGAAAAGCATTCATCATCACTAAAACTCTCTGAAACCCCTGTCTCTGAAAACCAGTATGCCTTTGCCAACTTTGCTCCATCTTTTATTGACTTACGTGTTTTTACTTACCCTGGGACACTCAACTCAAATACAGCATCTTTAGAAATAAGTCTCCATTGAAGTTTTAGTAAAGTCAGAGAAGTTATGGGCAGCCAGAGTCCCAAATTTGCCAGGTATCCCACACTACAAGTACTTTCCATAAGAAGGAATGCATAGTTTAGTTTTACATGCTAATTATGAAAAATTAATGAAGCTTTAAGCATCAAATAATTGTCCAGAGGTAGGGACAAGTTTGTCCACTCTCTTACCATTGCCATGAAGAAACAGACAAAGTTTACAGTGGAATGACAGGCCAAAAGCTAGCAGTTTGCACCTACGCTGACAGCCCAAACTCTATCTGAGATTCTTGGTTTTTCTTCATTAAAATTATAAGGTACTTGCTTAGCAATTTGCTAGCAGTCACCAAAAATTCCTTCATATGCCAAAAATCTCCCCACTTGCTGACCCAAAAAACAAGCTGTCTGTCACATAACACTTTTTCTCCTACATTATTCTAATGCAAGTAGCAACCAAAAGTGAGAGTAAACTGGCTTACTATTTATAACCTTACCACAAGTGATGAAAACAATCTCAGGCAGCAAGAGCTCAAGTAGCATTGCTTTGTCAAAACTTCACTTGAAAGTTTACTTTCCTGTAGGTTTATAGTGAAACTTCAGTAATTCAGAAAGTACAAAGTGCAAGAACATGAGATGGGCACATCTACACCAGGAAAAAAAAAAAACCAACACATTAAAGTGCCAAAGAGATTTGCCATAATTGCTACCAAAACCTGGAACTTTGCCAAGATCATAATTTTGAAGTATTTGCAAACAAGGTGACAGCTGATAAAAGTATGATTTAACACCAGCAGGTCATGGCAGGTTTTGGTTCAGGCTTTATATGTATTTCATTGCGATCTGGGGGTTGACTAAGCATTAATGGCTTGTGACTTTTAAGCTTGTGAGCCAGTGTCATAAATATGGCCTCCACATGGTCATTGTCATTGGGGTTTTTGGCAGAGGTTTCAAATAACGGCATACTGTGAGTATCAGCAAACTTCTGGGCCAAGTCCGTAGGTACCTGAATAGCACTTCTCAGGTCACATTTATTTCCAACAAGAATCCGTGGTATATCACTGGCAAGAAGGTGTTGTTTGCATTCCTCTATCCATGAGGGCAGACTGTGGAAACTGGCAATGTTTGTCATATCATACACAAACACAACAGCGTGTACGTTCCTGTAATAGTGCTGCACCATGCTCTTTCGGAAGCGCTCCTGCCCTGCCGTATCCCATAGCTGGATCTGAAAAGGGGAAGACAAAGGGAGGAAAAAATGTTTTATTACTCATGTTGGAAAATAATACAAATCACCTATAGCTAGGGGAGTCATACGATCACAGAAATCCACTCATCTGAATTAATCAGACCAAAAAGCTTTTGCTGAAGAAAACTGTTGATTTCACACAATTTCAAACGTTTGCTTTCAAAGCTGCTCACATCTGGAGCCAGGAAGAAACGATAATGCAACTTGATCACACATACGAATCTCTGAGAGTTTAATCGGAGCGTGTATTTTGTAAGATTTTTACAAAAACAAATCCTGAAGTCTTGGCAATCGCACTTTTATTTGGAAAAACAACATATATTTTGCAGCACATCTCTCCGCTGGCGTGATTTTTTTATTGCCAAAAATAACATAATCTTCCTCAAATTTTTCTTCTTAGCATGAAGTTAACTGCCTATTGTGGTACTATGGAAAAGTAGGAAGAAATGAAACCATGCATAAATAACAGCACCACCACCAAAAACAGGACAAAAATCTTTCTCTGCAGCGTATCTACTGGAATCAAACCCTCCTGTGATGAACCTCTAGCTTAAGCTTATTTAATACTTAAACTTGGACCATACTGTAAGTAAAAGGAAAAAAAAGTACATAAAACTCCTGCTACCTTAACACGCTACTAGTATTTCCAGGTATACATCATTCTGTCCTAAACAGAATGAACATATTTGTTTGAAGCCTAGTCAGTGTAACGGACAACAAAACATTCAAAAGAACTGAAATGCTTTCAAACTTTTTCAGGCTCAGATTAAGACAAACCAAACCAAGCCTTACATCTGCTTGTATTTCAAGCAACAACTATTAAAATTTTAAATGCATCCATCATCCTGGTAGAATGGAAGCCTGGCATCCTCAGATGAGTAGATTACGCTACAGAATGGTGCACTTATTTGACACAGTGATACTTTAACAAAATAGCTCTCCAGGAGATAAGGGACTGCAACATACAGCAGTCAGAGCCAGTTCACCTACAACACTAGATTAATTGTACACTCTCAGAAATAGACTAGTGTGTGGCTCTATCACATACACCTTATTAATGGTGTTAACACTGAAAGACAACACTGGATTTCTTGGGTCAAAGCTGAGTCCTGGCTTCCCCTCTGTCCTGTACAGCTGATCCCTGACAGCTGAGGCAGTTGGATTTGTACTTCAGCTTTTAACTTCTGAGCCAAAACTGTCAGAAAGAAATGTTTCCTCCCTGGGAATGAAAGTAGAGTTTTTCTTCACACTTGGAATTCAAGAAATATTAAATGTTCTGTAAATGATGAAAGTAAATTTAAAATCCCATCTGTTCCCATGAAAGGTACAGTCAGAAACTTCACTTGATATAACTCTTCTCCCATTACCATAGTTCTGCATTCCTTTGATCCAAATGTTTCAGTAAAACTTACTTGGAAATTGCAAGTGTCTTGAAAGATGCCTTGTTTACCATTTTTACCAGTGACTTCAATATGAATAAAAGGAAACCCAAGTGCCAGGGAAATTTGCTGATGGCAAGAAGCTAAGATATATCCCTGACAGAGAGAAGGATTACAGTACCACATAAAGATTTTTTTGAAATCTGGAACAGTAGAAATAGGGTGAAACTGAACAGAAGCAGATGCAAAGTCCTGGTAACAGTGACTAATAATAAAGACTTTTCCTATAAGTGCAGTATTCATCAGTTTGGAAATTATTAAAATGGATGACGATCCAGATACTCAAGTCAATCACAGAACATTATGAATCACTAGTGAGATAAAGCAAAGGAAAAAGAGTAAATGATGTTTCAGGACGGTGTGACTTCTGCAATATTACGTTCAATCCTGCTCACGCAGCTTTGAGAACTCCGGTTGGAGCAGGTAGAAATGGCTGTTACAAGTTTCATCACGGGAACGGAGAATTCACGTGATAACATCAGAACAGCTCGGCTTCTGTCGTCTAGTCCACTTACCTACAGCTTCTGATCCACAGACTCATCCATGTGCTGATTCTAAAAAGGTCATTAAGATTATTAAGAAGAGCAAGGCAAGTTGCCCTAGCCTCTGGTAGCAGAAAACAGTAGTCAGTTGGAATCCGTCTCATTTTAGAGGAAACACCCACTTTTTGCCAATGGCATTACACTCTAAACACAACTGACTGCATCTCCACGGTCTGTTAAGGGACTCTACACAATCAGATAGGCACCTAAGTCTGGCTAAGATTCATTCACCTACCCAGATGAGAGTTACTTCTAGTTCTATGCACTTATAAAACGTTATAAAGTCAGGAGACTCATGGAAAATTTTCATTAACTTAGAATTTGACAAATTAAAGAGAGAAGAAAGAAGCACAGCCTGAAGTAATCTTTACATTCAGACAACATAATGTAAAGGAATTACTACACAGAATCTTGGAAAATGCTCTATCAAATTAAAGAGGCAGCTGTGAGCTTACACTTCTCTCCCCACCTCATTCACAGAGCAAAAATCAGTCATGCTTTAGTCAAGCACAGATCCACAGACTGGGTAGAGAAGGGGAAGTTAAATTAAAGGTTTACATATCTTCCAAGTTAAGCTTAAACTACAGTTCCTCCTGAATTTTATTTACATGCAGCTTTCAATCTTGAATGGTATTATCTCAAATTAAAAACGTTAATATTCTTGGCATGGAATCATTTACACCAAGAGACAAATCCTCCAAGACTGAAAATTTCACACTTCAGAATTTTCTTTTTTCCTCTTACAAGGTGAAATTGAAGAGACCATTCCGTTTCTGGTCCCCCCAAAATATTTGCTCTACTAGAAAACAACACTGAAAATGTTCAAGTTAATAGATGTGCACTGATGAATTAACAGCAAGATTACTGTTTCATTATTAGTTCAATACCACCCATCTTCAAGGGAGCACATATTTTAAAGGGCTATTATAAAAAGTGTGATTTGAAATCTTAACAGCATAATCCAGCTAATAAAACTGTGGACAGAATCACTCTGTCACACTCCCTGGGAAAGACAAATGGCTATACTGACTCAGCTATCACCTCCCACCTTCTGACTCCTTTTTGTGGATCCAGAAGGGCTGTTTTCTAAACAAGGACTCTCTTAGCATGTATGGTTTATAACACGTTGGTAAAAACAAAACTGGCTTTTAATGAAGATAAAATGGTAAACTATGTCTCCTTCTACAAGATGTGGGAAAAAAAAACAAACTTGAAGAGCTCAAAGGTATAGAACATGATGTTTGGACTCCGTTCTTTGAATTTTATGCGCATCCTTTACTATTTTAATTTAGGTCAGCAAAGAATGACATCATTGTTTTCTTTGATGTTCAATGCTTAGATCAATTTAGGAAGAGGAAAATTTAGAATGCAAAACAATGCATTTGTTGAAAATTTTAATTTGTTCATCACAACTAGATATCAGTATTTCTTAGGAAGCTTTTCGCCTACTGTACAAGCTACAAAGGGATACACTCGTCCCTGTGTCTTGAAATTCTACACAATTCCTGTGTGGGAAACCCTGGTGAGAAGAACCGTGCCTGTGTTGCTGCCAGTGACACAGCATTTCTCCAGCTGCAAGGGAAATGCTTGGTACTGTAGCAGCGCGAGAATGACCATCCAGCTGGCGGGGGGAAGGGAGGAGAGAGAAAGAGAAGACACTACTTTATAATCTCCTTCAACACCAGAGGAAAAATTCCTCTGCTCAGCAAGCCCTTAAGGGCGCAGCAAGAACAGCAGTAACTGGGTTCATCTGAGCTCCTCTCTTTCCTGGATCAAGAGGCACTGCCGGAGCTCACTGCTGCAAGCAAGAAAAGCAAAGATGGGCGAGATGAGGTGGCAAACCCCCAAAACTCGTGCATAATTGACAACACACAGCACCCCCCTAAGAGTCCTGGCCACAAGGATAAAGTTTATTCCTTTTAAAAGCTGTAACAGAACTTCCCAGAAAACAACATGTCTCAAAAGGGCCTCCTTCAGTTCTCCACCTCCCTCAACCAGAACCTGTATATTCAACAGGTAATGTCCTCAAGAACGCAACAAAACCATATATACCACACCATATAAAACAAAATGGCATAACCACCTATGCAAAGCATCTCAGAACTGTGGATTACGCTATACTCCACTTCTCTCCCACAAAGAACATGCATAATCCAGAGGTGGTGAAAATACCAGTCAGTAAAATGGTGCTGACAAGAAGATACCCCTCAGGAGGTTCTCTCCTCCATCAGAGACAGTCCAGGGAGCACAGAATCTCAGCTGACAGTCAAAGAAGTGCTATTCAGTGGTTTTATCAAGAAAAAAAGTAACAAAGTCTGTTATTCATGTTTCTTTTTTTTTTGTTAAAAGAAGGATATAAGGTGAAAAAAACACAAGAAAGATGCAAATGGACTTATACGCCCTCCACAATTTTTTTAATCTAGTAAGCGAGCGAAAACTATAGCTTTCAGCTATACGACTGTAAATTGAATTACGAAGCCTGGTGATAATAAATGCGAAAGTACAATTCCAAGACTGCCATTACTCCCTTTTTCTACACATCATTAAACTTTGTTCATAGAAACAAACTGTAATACAGAAGTAGAAAGGGATTCTGTTTAAAAGCACGTTATTCCTAGTAAACAAACCACATCTGCAAGCAGCTAGTAGTCTCATCTGCAAATGACTGTTAGGATCACCACTAGCATTGGTGTATCTACGGGGCAGACTAGGCATATTTCATATACTTTCAAAATTTGCTTTACAGTGCAAAGATAGCAAAAGAGCAATTGTTCCCCCATCAATTTTTTTCATTAAATTTAGTTTGGTAAGACTAAGCTTTAGCTCAACCTACAAACAGACTAAAAATCAACATTCAAATGCAAGCTTGGTATCCAGCCTGTCACTGTCCAGTTCTGTACCATGCTTGCCTAGACATACAGCAATCTTAACAGAATCCCCCCCCAAAATGAAAAAGTTGTGACACATTGCTATCAGCAGTTTGCTCCTAAACAACGTTCAGCTTTTTATCAGAACATTTTAAAAGCAAAATGCTCTTAACAGCAGCATCTGGATAGCTTTGTAAACTTGAAGGCTTGGGCAGTTAAATGGGGTTCTCGATAAATAGAGAATAAGAATTTGTGGGAGGCAACAAGCTGGTGATACCAGGCACAGCCAAGGCTAAAGTACGAAGAAGTAAGAGATCTACTAGAAGACCACTTGAAGGATAAATTATCGACACCTGCCAAAAGCTGTGGAAAGGTCTGGCCCATGGCTGAAATTTTTCATCATCGTAGAAGCTTACGTAGTAATTACATTTCCAACAGGAGCAAGGCGGGGCGGTCTTAAAGCTGAAGAGCAGACACAGCCGAGGCTACCGGCCATCTGAACTTCTGGGGTACGGAGCGTGACACAAGACCTGCGAACCCTCACCTAGGAGCGGCATGGCGGCGGGGAGGGCGGCGACGGCCGGTC
>NW_020799099.1:34306266-34360788 GCF_003259725.1 Athene cunicularia
GGCCGCAGGCCCTGAGGGGCGCCGGGGGAGGCGGCAGGGCCGGGCTGCCCGCCCCTCCTGCGCCCCGGGGGTGTATTGTAACGCGCTCACAGCGATCCCGAATAAACCGAGGCAAGAGGCCTGGCTTCGGGGCGCCCGGAGTCAGAGGAGGCAGGCTGAGAGCGCCAGGGTTGATTCTTAACCCCGGGGGACGTTTTCTGGGGTAGTGTTGTGAGCCAGCTTGGGGCGCGGCGCAGGCATCCCCGGCCTCTCGCTCGGGCCCTGCTGAGCTTCACAGCTGCCCCGGCCTGAGGGTGCGGGGGGGAACGGCCTGGGGAGCTTGGCAGGCGTTTTGTTGGGGCTGCGAGAGTCGGCGAGGGGGAAGCAGGGCTTCGCCGACCCCTCTGCCGTCGCTGCGCTCCAGCCCGGCCCTTCTGCTGTCATTTACAGGAACGAGACGGCAGCAAGTTCATCCCCGACAGACACTTGGACTGAAACTCAGAAGGGAAGTTGTGGCACTGCCTTGCAACCGGTTAATAAACTCATGCAGGGCGTCAGCCTAGGAGAGCAGTAGAATGTAGACATCAACTTTAAGCAGAAAATTTTAGAGTTTAACCCCTACACTGAAAAGCAAATGCAGATTGCAGTAATTACTGTTACCCTAATGGTGGCTCTCTGGCCTGCAAACTGATAGCTGAGCCAGGGTTCCTGACGTTTGGATCAGATACATAACAACGGCCATTGGGAGTCCTTTATCCTGTTATACTTGGGGCTTCTGCCTGCACAAATATGAAACAATCCTTGGATCATCGCTCCCTGTAGAGGAACTGCCATGTGTTTGAAGGATAGTGCTTTGAGCAGCCTGGGATTGCTCATACATAAAACAATAGGCTAGATAAAAAAACCCACTCTGAGCTCAGAGCAACTTTAGTTAGAGTGCCCCTCCCTTGGACCAACCTAATGGAAAAGTGTAGAGAAGCGTTCCCACCCTGTAGTCCTCTTCTGAAACGAGTTGCCTTTGTTTATGCTGTCAAACAATTTACTCTGTCAGAGAGGAGGAGTAACTTTGTTCTGGTGTGGAAGTTAAAGCATGGCGAGGAGGTTGTGCCACCCTTGAGTTCTTACTGTCCTTTCTACAAAATTACCCCTTTTTACAGTGAGAATGTAAAATGTGTTTGACTGAGGAGAGGGAGCACGAGCAAGCATATCTCTACAGCCTAATAATTAAAGTAGTAGAGAAATCCTAATTCTAGCAGGGGATGCTGTGATCTGGGCTGTGGCTAGCATGCAAAAAGGAGAGTTCAGACAGCTGTTTGGCAGGGCCTGCCAACAGCTCATTTAACAAAGTTTAATCTGGGTTATGCCAAGAGGGCCAAAGTGTGTTATAATTAGATCTGAGCTCTTCAACAGCTCTAAACATCTTTTATTTCAACAGCTGAATGGCAGAGTCGGTACACCATCTAGTGGCCGAAGGCAGACGTAACCATTAGATTTTTATACTCCGCTAATTTTACACTGACAGCCCCAACACCTTGCCCACGAATTTGCCTTTCAATACTGTCAACAGCCACGCTAGTTTCTGTTTTGTCAGCCCAAAGACAGGCACTACCTTCACAGGGAGCTCTGGAACACAGCTAGCCTCCGAAAAAATGGACTTGAAGTATCTTCTGAGAGTTTAAATACTGTCCCAGATGTGGGCAACATGTAAAGATTTTGGGCAGGGTTTCTGGGTACAGAAAGTAAAGTACTTCTTACTTAAAAGAATGCACAGTTCTTCCAAGGGTCAACATAAAATCCTGAGTGCGGTTAATGAAGCCCCTTATTTTCTTAAGGTGTCTTGGTGGTACTCAGTATTCACTCTTCTTGCTGCGGCTTGCCTTAGCTTGAGCTAGTAAAAGTACACGCAGGAGTTTTAACTGTCCTTTTTGAACTTCCCTATTACTCCAGTCATGAGACTTCCTGATCAGTCTTAACAAATCAGTGATTTGACACGAGGCAGCTCCATCCCACCCCTTCCTCCTTTCTCCAGTGAAGCTGTCCCTCTAGAGCAGGAGTTATGGGGGGATGTGGCTTCCCACTGAGAGGACAGCAGTCACTGCCTCTGTTCTGCACTTGACAGCCAGGTAGGTGCTGCTGCCCTCCTGGGAGTTGGAAAGGTTGGCTGATTTACATGGTCAGACACGCGCAAATTCCATAGTTTCATTCAGAATTCCTAAGTTGTGTAGATTGCTTAAATCTCTAAATTGTGTACATGACAATTTCAGTTTGTCCAAATTGAATTTTTTCACAGGAATGTATTTTCAGTGACTAAAATTTTTGCAGGAGAGCATTCTGTGATTCCAAAGGGTATGTCTGGGTCAGACCCAGAGCAGAAAAGTAGGAATGTGTTTTGGCTATCACCTATCAGATCTGGAAAACCTAATTTAAGTTTTCAGTCCCATCCCAGGGACTTGACCCAGGGTCAATGGTCATACTGGGTAAATACACCAAGGACAGGGGGGCTGCCAGTTAGCACAGACCTCCTTCTGTCTCCTCACGAAGCTACTCTTTCCCACACGCCCCCATTCAGACCAAAAATCCCAAAATCCTGTTCTATGGAATGGCAGGTGAAACACACACCCTTTTCAAATCCAGTTGGGGCTGAGAGATACCTGTCCCACAGTGATTAACAATTAGCTGTTAGCCACAACTTCCAGCTGAAGGATAACAGAAACTTCACGTATGCTGGGTATGCTACACATCTGTTAAAGGTCAAAACTTTCCCTCTCCAGCCCAAGGCCTGTCAGTACACGTCATTTCATCCATCTGGCAGTACGTCACCAAGGAGGGGACAATATGTTTCTATCCAGTATAGCCTGAGCAGTATGAAACTCGATTGCATATGAAGAGACCAGTGTAAAGAGCTGCTTTAAGTTCATGGCCTGCTGACTTTCAGGTATGTAAACCCATGCAAAACCTGATGCAGTGTTGTTTTGGGGTGACAATATAACCACTCTGGCCTGGCTGGATCTAAAATCCAGCTAGTCTGCTCTCCTGTTTGCTGTGGGAAGAAGAAGCTTAAGGGAAGACTACAAGAACAAGGGGAAAAGAGAGCCTGTTTTTACACCCTCAGAACTTTTGCTGATCCATGGTGAGGAATTTCACAAATTGCATTGAAACTGCTCTGTTGAAAGTCTACCTTTGTATAAGAACAAATATTCCTGATATACTTCACCTGCAAATTATGAATTATCTTAAAGCTGATGTTAAAGTTGATCCTCTAACCAATTTAAAGGGTTCTACCAACATCTGTAAAATAGGAAATCTGTTTTTAAAGCACCTTTTGAACTTAAAGTATATCACATCATTAGAGGGTTCTCTTTTTGAGTATTATTTTGCAGTGCCTACATAACAGCAGTTTACAAATACACTTAATAGCTTAAAGGATTTTTATATCAATCTGTGCAGCTCTTACACAGAAAATCTCACTCAAGTCAGAAGTACACTGAACTAGGTCACACCTCCTCTTTAAAGTGTAAAAAAACCCACCTCATAATGACATTGAACTCCAAAGAGGAGTGAAAAGTCAATAAACAAAGTTATCAGAAGCTGGTAAGATATCTTTTCAGCTTTCTTCATAGGAAACGTTCACACTAGTATTTTAAAGGCGGCTTCTCACTGTGAAAGGTGCTTATCTTAGGGGAAGTGCGGAGGAGTTATTCTAAAGTTTAAAAAAAAAAAAAATCATCAGTAAAGACCCATCTTTTAATTCTACAGCAAGGTAAATTACCAATGCTTCAGCAACTCTGATCCACAGTAGCTGAGGTATTCTGGTTTTGCTGTGTTTTTCTACCTCAGGATATTTTATGGCAGTTGGTTGCCCTGAGTTTTCAGCAGAGAAAGCCAGCCCTGAATAAAAAATGCTAGGTTACGTTTTCTAAATACAAGCCAGAACAGCACTTTCCAAAATTTTGAGAGATGTTTTCAATGCTACAGGAAAAAGGTCAGCTAACACCTTCGCAGTCGCTCTCGCCTTTCCCCATTGCTGGTTAGCGCTGCGGTGGGTGAAACTGCACTCCTGGAAATCCCAAAGTCCTCTCGCTGGCAAATACAGGAATGTGGCCAAAGGAAGCTGGAGGTACGGTATTTCTCTGCAAATCATCTATAAGGAGAAGGAGGATCATACAGTTCCTTGGAGGTCCCCAGCTGTTTTTTCAGTAGGCTACAAGGTCAGATCTTCTTAATTAGCAGTGGGTTAAAGAATGATGGCTAATGCAATAACTCCCATGCAGGGAGATCTCAGGAGACTCTTGGCTTAAGTCACTTGTATGTGAGCTATATTCAGTGTAGTACTGGAAATTTCATCACTTCTGATATATGTGTAGGGATAAAGATGTTGATTAGATCATTTCATCCAGCACAGACTATTTCTGGATGTTCCTTTCAAATATATTTGGAGACCAGCAAATATAGTTGAATTTATTTATAGTAACAGAAAAAAATTTTAAAAGCTTCTTGCTATATAAGCATTTGAAAAAGCTTTTGGTTTTCTTCTTTTGCAAGGACAAGTACTTTTAATATGCTATTCGGATGTGTTCAGTGAATGAATGTACAAGAGCCTAGAGTTCAGAGTTATTTTTATTTAGCAGATGTAGAAGTTTCTAAGGAAGGGGATTCTGAAAATAGTTGCAAGTCTCTGGACTTGCTCAGCATTTCAAGAATAGTTAATTTTGTCTTCCCTTGAAGACACATTTTAACTTGTCAGACCCATGAAAAAGCAAACTGTTCAATATCTAAAAATTCTGCCTACTGGGTTAAGGAACAAATTAAGAGAAAAGTGTAAGTCTAAGACTGTCTCATGTTGCTTGTTATTTTCTGATGGGATCAGAAAGTTTCCAGGTGTGTCCTTTTGATCCTGGTAATTTAATGACAGGCAGTTTAAAAAAGCTTTTAATATTGCTGCAGAGATACTGTACCTCTGATGTCTGAATTCCTGGGGGGGCTTTGTCCTTCTACATCCTCCATTTTTGCAGGGAAAATTCCTGTGGTTTTGCATGGAAAAGTTCTGCTATTGCAAGACCTGACTGCAAACCTAAGAAGTGTCTGACCTCCCATTAACATGTTCCTTTATGATAAAATACAGATGGCTGGAATGTTGCAGCAACAAAGGACAGATTTTTAGGAGACAGGATTTAAGGACCCTGTATGTCAGACTGAAAAAGCAAGTATTAACATACCCTGTTAAAATCACAAAGCCAAATGTCTCATCTATCTTTGCAATGAAATTAAGTTTTGACACAGCTGCTTTTACTGCCAGTTACTGGAACGTGACTCTCTCATTCACTTCTGTGCCCCTTTTATTGTCAAAATGATAAAACTAAAAGCTTTAAAGAAATAAAAAAAAAAAAAAAGAAATGTTTTTCCATTTCTGGCTCATACTTGGATTTTATTCTCATTGTGTGCCTAATGAGAGATTTGGGCTTTAATGTTCAGATCCGTGTGTGTTTTAGGTTGCCCGGATGATAATAACAGGCCTCATCCACTGGACATAACATCATAGTCTTTGTCTGACAGAAATCTTGCATCCCCTGCCCTGAGAATCCCCTGCCAAACACAGGAAGAGAAAAAACAGACCCTTAGTGCCAAAGGCAGCATCTGCAGCTTTATGAGTGATAGTTTAATAGGAGCACCACCTTGACATCCCTACTCACAGGAGCAGAAACAACTGCAGAATTGCATCTTCAGTGCTTGAAACACCGTCCATTTGGGTCCGTATGGAGGCATAATGTCATGCAGCTCCTGGATGACAGAGACTGAAATAATGAGCCATTTGGGCAATCGAAGTAGCTGAGGCAATAACTGAATCACTTCTGCATCAAGAACTTATCACCGAAACACGCACGGTCTCTTCCCACATCCCAAACTTGTACCAACACTGCCTACACATCCCCACCCTGGCGCCGGGCCTGCCCTCTTGCCTTGTTGGCTGACTCACCCAAGGGGTATCAGAAAACCTAATGGAGAGCATCTTGACAGCAGGACTGCAGACAGCAAAACTATTCTGCAGCGTTTTGATTTGATCCTCCATGCGTGTATTAAACCAAAAGCTTTCTCTCTCCTTGCCATTGTACATGCTGTGCTCAAGAGCTTTCTGCACATCCCAGAGCAGCACTGCAGAAAGGTTCATCAGATGTCACGAAGCTTCTATATTTATTTGTATGCACCATGGCTTCTGATAAATCATTCCTAGGAAGCAAACAAATCCAGTCATACTGCTCTCTGTTGACTACTAGCCTGCATGTGTAAGCTCCAGATTGAAGACCTTGAGCCCCTAGACTTTGTTGTGAAAATGTGCTTTTATCTTCTAGCAACAGGTTTTTCTTTAAATAGTGTGATATCAGAGTGTGGTTTTGTTACTTATTTCTCTACAAAAATAAGCCTGCCCTCTCCTTTTCCCAGGCTCTCATTTGTTATCAAGGGCATAGCCCTACTCCGGTTTTAATTAAAACATTGAATAAAAAAATCCCATCTATGAACTGTTCCCACTTCAGTCCCTTTTGGTAAAATCCCACATACATTAGCAACATCATTTTTGTTTTCAACAAGAATAAGATTGAGGGCTCCAATAAAATCAGCATATACCTTTATAAATAGCAAACCCATCCTCTACTCTCCTTCTCCTGCCCCCAAAAAACCCAGAACATCACAACTAGCATCAGGCATTGGGTTTTTGTGCAGAGGCTGGAAAGCCCCAACAGGCTGTGATGACTAACCTGGTTCTTCACCTGTAACGTGGTTCCCACAGCTGCACTGAAATACTGCTCCAAGGTCATCTCCTCCAAAAGAACAGCAAACTTCAAGGTGTCAGCCAAACAAATCTGCTTTGTAAGACAGCTACATATGAAAGGATATTAGAAAGCAAGTGCTATCATTTGTGTAATTGAAAATACTATGATCTCGCCAGGAAGAATAATTTATAATGTGTATACGAAAAAGCAAAAACCACCAACCAACCAAAAGAGGAGCCCATGCATCTAATATTAACATGAGGTAAAAGCTGTATTTTCCCAGTGGTTTGCAAAAATGTCCCTTCTGCAAACAGATTTTTAAGTTTCTTACTGTATTCAGAGTTCCTGATTGTATTTATTCCCGTAGTGTCACTCTTTTGTCCTTTCTTAACATTCAGCAACAACCCATGCCTCCAGACATAGGACTGTGTCCTGCACTCAGATCACTTTGCTTCCTCCGTTTTAATCTAGCTGTGGCGCAAGGCTTTTTCTCCCTTCCCTTCTCTTTCAGGGTTTCATGTAAGGGTAAATTCAGGTCACCATACATTATTCACACAGCCTGCATGCAATTTCTGTACCTGCCAATAATTTATGAAAGGCAGAACAGCTTCACTCCCACGTGTCCTTTTCAATGCAACCAAGCCAAAAGATTTAGTATGCTCTCGAGTTGTTCATTCTTATTTTTGTGGGAAAACCAGTGTCTCGCATCCTTTTGTGCTCTCTGCTGGTGGAGACTTTCCCTTACACCCATATACTGCTGTGTGCAGTGATTCCAGCTCACCTTGGGGAGTCACAAGTTGTCTCTCACACCCTGTCAAGGGCATCACCCCCTGGAAGGAGGCAAGATCTTCAGCAACGCAAAGGGTGGAGGGAGCTGGAGGGATGAGAGATCAGCTGCCCAGTGGCCCCCGTTGCCTAAACTCTTCTCCAGTCTGCGTGGCATTCTGGCTCCTGCTCCCTCTGGCTTTGATTGCAGTGGAAAAACACCAAATGAAACTACAAGAAAAGACAGTGGTAGATCAGAGAGCTGAGCAAGACTTGCTGTCTCCCATCTCCCCGTGATTCACACTAACCTAACCAGCTGCTGTGGGCTTGTGAAACAGTCACCCATTGGGGTTGGCAAAGGAGCGAAAAGGATACACAGAGGGTTTACCCAGCCTGAAAGTGCGTTGGGGTCACCCAGTCAGGGGGAAAAAGCTAAGCAAAGCCAGACTGTGTGAAAAAGGGAATCTGTTTGCCTGAGAGCTAAAAATTGTGTTTTCTCTATGTTTCCTTTCTGTATTTTAGTTTGGAGTGTCAGGGAATTGGGGAATGGGTCAGGCCCACTGCATTTGAATGGTTGTACGCAGAGGACTTCAGATGGTGATGTGGCTCATAGGATAGCCTGTAATGCTGCTCTATGTAACATGTCGGTATAAAGAAGTCTCAGCCCAGTTTTGCCAATTTAAAAATGTAATTGGAGGGAGTAGCCATCCACCATCATCAGGGTCCTGCAAAATTAAACAGAAGGTAAAGGACACATGGTGGAAAGATGCCCATCAGGGGACAAGACAGGAATTCAAAAGCACAAACAAGTTTACTGTGCAATAAAGCAAAGATTGTTTTCCCATCAAATGCATTAAAAAATATTTTTCCAGTTACATTAAGACATTCACTGATTTTGCAAGTGAAGTGAGATGCAGAATTATGAACACTGGGTGATCCTGTGAGGAAAAAAAAAATGCTTGAAATGCATGACAAACAGCCAGAAGCCAACATTTTCTTAAAACTTTATAAATATGCTTATAGATGAAAAAGGCAAGAAAAACCAGCAAAAAATTAATAAAAGCAGCTTAATATATTTATGAGGAATGTCTGGGTTTAAGTTTCATATTTTTGTGATGAAATTGTATAAAGTATATCCAGTGAAACAGAGATGTACCTGCTCTCGGGGGCTGGTAGAACATCTCTGTGGTGCTCTTTAAAGACTGGAGCAATAGCTCTTAGTTTTGAGAAGGAGAAAATGCCAGACACCGCAAGGTCCTGAGAAACCCCTCACAAACTCATGACTCGCGCTTACTTACCATGGAAACACCACGTGCATGAACCACTCAAGAGCCCCTTCTTTGCTCAGCCTTTACCTTCCCCTAAGTAAGAGCATTTACACATCCCTTGGGTTAGCTACAGCACAGCTAAGTCATAGACCAAGCGGGATTCCTCCTTCCCCTGCTTTGCAACAGTTTAGGTGCAGCAGAAGTCACGCAACTCCCATGAGAACATTACTTTTGTACATATTAACAATAAAAATAAGAGAGCATAACCCTGACACTGCTTTGCCAACTGTACAATAAGTTGACCAGTTTTTTTTCTGGTTTTACAAAAGAATTTATTCATCTCTAGATGATGAAAAGTCAGTTCTGACAGATTTATGCAAATAAAATAATGTATGAGCTGCCAGACTAGCTTGGCTCCTCATGTATCTTCTTTGCTTTAAGTCCTCTTGTAGACAGTCATGAGGTGCTGTTCCCAGAAATGGAAGGGTGAAGCTTGAAGTATTAAAAGTTCAAGGCAGACAGTTACCCAGTGAATGCCCCTCCCCTCTCACAGAAGAAAAAAATTAAATTACTGAGGACATTGATAAGGAAAGGATGCTATTTTTTAGTAGGGTACCATCTGTGCAAAGCAACCCTCACTGCAACAAGCCCCTTTTCACACAAAGGGGCAACTATGAGGATATTGCTGTAAGCACTTCAGTATCTCCCCACACCGCCCCCGGCATTTATAACAAAATACAAAACCTGCAAATTGCCGGAGCCCTTTGTGCTCACTGTAGACAGTGTTAATCAGAACCATTATTCATTACAGACAGCAGTTAACAAAGAATTTTTTCCAGGTAATCTTAACTGTCAAGCTCACATTATAATGCTGTGTTAGCTGTTAGCTAGTTACTTTTGCTCCAATTTGTCAGCATTACCATATTATTTTGTCTGCTGACTGCTTAAAACCACATGACACCCGGGGATGCCGCGTCAGGACAACTTTGTGGGCTTATGGGTGGGGAAGAGAAGGCTACTGAGTTATTTTCCCCCGCCAAACCGGATCTGAGGAAAATAGCAAATGCTTTTTCTTACAACCTGCCTCTGAAACCCCTTTTACTCAATCCTTTAGTAAGAGCAGATCTCCGATTCCCATATGGGCTCTTTGTAACTTGAAAGAGGAAAGGGTCTTTTTATATGTACGTGCAATTAGCTTGTAGGGTAGGAAAGACAGCTCCCAAGGTGGTTCTTTTCCAGCCTGGCTCAGAAGGGAGCCACAGCCTTTCCCTACCGATCTTTCTCGCTTTTGCAAGAGCCACACCCCAATTTACAACCCGGCAGCACGGAAGGAGACAACGGGGAATTAAGGAAACTAGTCACAGGATCGTTTATTACAAAGCTGGTAGGCATCTTAAGGAGGACGCTGAACCCTACAAGGAAACACTAGTACTCATTTACAAACAGAACTCAGCATTTTTATTCATTGATTGACTTCCTGCCAGTTTTGATATTTGCTACCACCAGAGAAGAGCGTAAAAACACAGTACAACATTGTTAACCAGTTAGGAAGGCTGGAAGGGAACGCAAATCCCAGTACAATTGCAAGTAACTTGGTGGAGTTTATAATTAAGGTTTTTTTTAATAGATCGGCAATGAAGCAATAAATATGCTGCACTGAACCAACAACAGGACTTTCACTAAGTTTGTGGTTTATTGCATTACAGTTTGAAACTAAACGTTATCCATCATCAAACATTTGTTCACCAACCAGGTAAATGACACTTTTTCATGTTATATGCTAAATGGCTAAAATTATGCGGTTGCTAACTAGACTAGGACTAGTAGAGGTAGATATTGAATGGGCAGTGCCAGGCAGAAATATTTTGTAAAAGTACTTTTTGTCTTTTATTATGAACAGTTAGCAGATGTAACATTTTCAATTAAAACAACAAACATCTTAGGAAAGCTATTCTAAGATGCTTTGGATTTTCTAGTAATATTTCTCTTGCAATATTCTTACAAACCCTCTGATATGGTCCCTTGTAAAGTGGACAATCTTTCTCCTCCAAGTTTTCTGTCATGATTTACTTGAAGACCAATGTACAAAGCTAGAATCTTTGTGAACATACTACTATTTGCTTGTACCACTCTAAAAGTAATACACATTTACAGCTTCCTTGGCATGGGAAGACTGCATTTATAGTATTTACAGCTCCAGTAATCTTTCTAGTAATAAAAAAGCGCTATTTTATACGTAATCTAAAATGGAATTTCTGTTATGCCACCTCCTTATAACTCACTTCAGTCTGCTTTTGCTGAACTGCTCTATCAATTGCTCCTTGCCACTCTCACTGCTGGCTGCATGCTCCTGGGAGGAAGTCTATGCTTTAAAACAGGCATTAAAACTGGTATTTGTAAACTGCAGCTTCAATTTCCAGGAAATACAGTCATGACATGACCATGAGTTTTTTAACATGCCCTTTGCTCCTTACCACATCCATGAACAGCTCACAGCTGGAATGCTCCTGGAAGCAAGTCTTTCCCCGTGCTCAGCAACCATCTTCCTCCACCCGGAACTTCAACTTTCATTAATGAGCTTGTAGACTGCTCGATTCCTTACCAATATCACTAATTATACTACAATTGCATTGTTTTCCTCCACAGAATCCCAAAGCAGTATGTTATCAGACAAGCACACTCTTACTTCCACAGTTAGAGCTATTTTACATTACCACTTAGGTACAAACTGCATTTTTAGAGCAAACTTTCTTAGGGGGAAAAGAGAGGAGAAAGATTTCAAAGCTAGCTAGCTACCCAGTACAGAAGACTTATAAAAACATTTAAAGTGATCATGAAAAGGGAAAAAGAATTTTGATTCAGGTACATTGAGCTGGATTATATCAAGTGGTTTTGTTTGCATTAGTGGCACACATTCAAAGCACAGCTGTGGTGTAAGGGATGCTAGCACTGCAGGAATGATGGCACCATTGCTCAAACCCTCAAAGGCATCATGCTAGAGACTTTTTTTTTTTTTTTTTTAATTTGAACTTGCTCACGTGATATTGAAATTGTATTTGCACCTCCGGTTTCTCAGGCCTGATCTCACCCTACTCTCATCAGTGCTTTCTTCCTATGAAGACACTGACAATTCAATCTGGCTGAAGAGTTAAGGTGCTACACCAACTTCCAAAGTCTACTGTACAGCTGGAGCACCTCCAGACCTGGAAAAACAATGAAAGCAAACACTAAAGGAAGATTTAATAGGCTAATTATACATACCTCATCTAGCCCTAGAGAGCTCCCTGGGAAACTTGGAATTTTCTCTCTATGCTAGGAGAAAAACTGAATGACAAACTTCCTTCTGTGTTCTGACTGACACATCACACATCAGGACACGATTCCTCTCCTACCTCTACTGAAAAAAAACACATTAACTATAGAAGAACAGAGGCTTTTAAGGCATTTAAATGCAAAGAAATAACATGAGTTACTGAACAGATAATTTTGAGAGTATTTTACCTGTTTGTTTACAGATACCACATCTGAATTCTCTGGTCTCCAAATGGAAAAAGTGAGTACCTCACCTATTATTCTGGGGCAACCAACCACTTTTTGTTACTTACAACTTAAGTCCACTTCTGACTCTGGCATTGCTTCATGCAATCTGCATTTGCACCACCTACAGTGTCTATCTAGGGAAAATCTGTTACTTTTGAATTTTTTTTGCCCCCGCCCTCACCCTGCCCAAAGAAATCCATGGCATATGTCATCACCAGCGCTCCACTGGTGGTGAAAACATTTTTCTCCAGTGAAAATCATGACGAATCAAAACAAATCATGTCATTAGTAATCCAATGCTCTAGGTCACTCTGACGACAACTGCAATCCCTGCTCACCTGCTTTGGCAGCCAAGCACCAGTGGTTACAATTTTGGATCTCAGCATGCAAAGGCAAGTTTTCACTGTAGCATGGTACTCTGTGCTACTTCACAAGACCCATCGCACTGGAATGTAACTTCATTTCCAGCTCTTAAAAACCTCTTCCTCAGAAGTTAGCACTGCATTTAAGAGGAGAGATGTGAAGATGAAGGAATATCAATTCCTTTGCCAATTAACCTTCTTCTTCAGGTAAACTCTTGACTCATTTCATTTACTGGGACTGCAGTCTTCTGGAAGGGGATGCAGAATCTCTTTAATCCAAAAGCATCATCTCTGAAACAGTATGGATGCCTTTCAGCAAGGTTATGAAGAAGTGGCTTTGGGGAAATCACAACAGATGTGTAGATGGAGGCTTCTGGAAGGCCCACAGAAATATCCTTTCCCACTTGCATAATGAAAGATAACAAGTAACTTCTTGCTTTTAGTTAATCTATTTCAACACAAAAACAGCCAGTGAAAAAGTTAAGTAATCCCATTTATAGGCAGCACTCAAAAATTTGGAAAGAAAAAAAAAAATTGCTTCAAGCAATTCACAATCTGTTAAAGAGTGAGCACTCATTGCCTCCAGCTAAGCATCAGAAGCCAAGAAACCGGCAGCAATACTCAGAGGCAAGGCCAAAAGCTCATAGCTTGTGTAGGCAAGATTGAACCATCTTCAGTAGTTGCAGAAGACATGCAGTCCAAGTATCTCAGGCTGCAGAAAAGACTGAGATCTAGACATAAATACCAGTCAATTAACATGGGTATTCTAGTTCCTAAAAGCCCAGAAGATTAAATATACAGATATAGCAATACAACTTACATTTCTGACATGAACTACACTGCAAACATACACAAGGATAATCTAAGCATGAAAAAAGAAAGGGGTGCTGAAGATACAAGAAACAAAAATCTGTTCTTCCGTCAGTTAGAAAACTACAAACACCAATAAGTCTTCCTGGATTTCTTAACTGTACGTGTCAATCACTGAATTCCATGACCTGGAAGAGGAAGGCTGTGTATCCACATGATACTCTGTAACTGAACTCCTGCAGCAAAGAAGGCACTCACTTTTTAAGCTGTAGTTTATTTTCTGCTCAGTTTTGTATGACGAGCCTATAAAAAAAACACATTTGAGCACTTATCTATATTATTAACACAGTAGACATGTAGACTGAAGCTTGACTTGGAAAATAAAATTCAGTGTAACACTGATGGAACTTAAAAAGCCAAGTAGTAAAGCATTCTGTGTTCTAGGACTTCCCAGACATTCAGTATTTACATATAATGCATTTGCACTTTATACTCAAGAACCACCCATCAGCAGTGACATTATTAGCGTAACCGGACAGCACAGTAAGCCAACCCTGAGCTGCACTCTAGTGAACCCATTAATTTTCAAAGTACAACAGAGATTCGTTTAAATATTCACACAATTGTTTTTCAAAACATTTTATTGCATTATATTTGGTACCTTATGTTTGACAAAGGAAATTACATCTGTAACTGCAGGAATAAGAAGCTGGTCTGTTATTGAAAAAAAATCTTGGGCCCCTTAAAAGTTACAAAGTCTTGGGCTTGCCTGAAACAACTGAGCAAGAAATATATTCTTAGAAATGTAGGGCTTCAAGTATTACAAACCTGTGACACTGTGGAAAAGTTCCAGAGGTATCTAAACTGCAGCACTTTTTTTTTTTTGTTTTCTGCATAACGTGAACAAGGCCTGCTGAGGTTTTAAACTATTAGTCTCTTGATCAGTCAAAATGGTAGTCAGGAGTTCTCCTCTTTGCAACTTCAAGCCATAGTATGTTCTCATTTTGTTTTCACTCTATGTGAAAAATGCATGCTATCTTTCTAATTAGTTGGTGCCACATCACAGTGCATAATTTTATTTGGTTCTTGCATTACAGTTTTAAAAAGTTTGGCCAACCTATGCTGATAAGTTCATCTCAAGAACAGCAATGTTGATTCTCCCCACCCCATCCCCCCATGTTCAATTCAGAGAGAGAGTGTTTTAACTGGTTCCTTCGGTTAAAAACTGTGGTGCAAGAACACCAAACTGATCGTGTACAGTGAATTTCAGAGACACAACAAGCTTATTGAACACACTATGTTTCTTAATTCTGCTTGATATCTGTATGTCCCAGCATCCACAACACAACACGTATGTTGCAGGTTTCTCTGTATATTCTGATTCACATTGCATACTTCCTACGGACAGAATCATCCCCGTATCAAAATCAGTCAGATGCTAAAGCCCCATCAACTCTTTGTGCTCAGTGAAAGAATCCAGTGCTAAAACAGCATTTTTGCTGCCTGAGATAACAGTAATCTCACAAGACAAATTTAAAGTAATATTTCTGCCACACACCTGCTCTGAGGGCTATAAGCCTCCAGATTTCATATAAATTAGTTTAAAAACATGGGTAGGTAGGTAAGGAGAAGGGTTTTTTTTTCTTCAATTTTAGCAGCTTTTAATTTTAAGAAACCGAACAACCTCTATCCAGTAATATGTTAGATATTTTATATATATACTTTGTCAGCAGGATAAAAAAAAAGTAAAACTATTTGAAGGCAACATTTTATTTTTTTTTCCTTCTGTTCTCTGTGTAAGTTAGAACAATTCAGCAGGTGCGTGACAAAAATATTATACACCAGATATGGTCCAATGTCATTTTTTTTCCAATAAAGTTGTTCATATTTCATTGGCCAGTTCTTCAGGTTCTGCAGAACTATCTCCATTAACTGTGATCTTCATATCCTCTTCATATCCAGGGGGCATGAAAGCCAAAGCATAAGGGAAAAGCTTATGACAATTTGCTCTGTAAGTTTCAGATGCTTCTTTACAGTCTCCAAGGCTACCATCACATAAAGCTTCTAATACCTCCATACAAGTCTAATTAAAGAGAAAATAAAAGAAGGTGTTATGGTTTCTTAAACATTCATCTGAACACTCACAAACCAGAAATACAATACTACAAAGAAAACAGACTCCAAGCGTTGTTTTCAGATTTCTATCAATATCAAATTTTTTTTTAACTAGACACAACATGAAATACCAGTGTAGTCTGATCTGAATAATGCAGTTTAAAAAGGGATTTAAAGAACAGCTAGAAATCTTGACTGAAAATAGTAATTTGTCACCTGTTCCTTACTTTCCTAAAACAATACTATTGGCACCCTAAAACCAGGCTTACTTGCAACTAAATGAGTTTGAGTTTGTGGTGCTCACTCCAGTCATGGGATACACTGAACATTTCAGCAGTACATAACATGCATTTGAATGTTAGCGTTCACAAATAAAAACAATGAATCCAGAATATATACTATCATTTCCTAATAATGACTTTGTGAACGTGCTTGCAGATAGAATTGGAAGAATTGTGGAATATTTAAAATGTAAAAATAGCATCAGCTGAATAACCATAATTAGATGTGGAAACATTTCTGGTAGGGAAAAAACACATTTTTACATTTAAAGATATATGACTTAGTGTATGTGTAACTAGTGAATCAAATCAAATTACTCAGGTATTATCACATCCTTCAGATATATCTGCAGCTTCATAATCATTTTTTTGTTCATGATTTAGAAGAGAAAAGGAGATTTCCTGGGGTTTTTTTCAACTTGCATTCCAAACATAAGAAAGCAACCTACCGAGCTTCAGTAAAGCCTGGCAGCATTTAACATCCATCCATGCCATGGATGCTAGCGTTAGCACAGTAAGCTAGTCTTTCCACTCCTCTGACATTTACTACAGCTTTTATTCATTCTGTGTATTGAGATTAACTGCTCTGTCCTCCTGCTATGGGATTATGAAGTTCTCTTCAACTTCTTTTCCTCACGTTTTCTCTTCGTGACACTGGCAATCACAGAAGGTCAAATATATCCAGATTAATGCCTGCAGTGTGCTCCGAGACAGCTGGTCATGAAACCTAATAAATTTGATCTCTTTGCACACAAGAATGCCTTTCAATGAATGCCTAGACTATTTCAGATTTTCATTTTTTTAGGGAACTTTCAATTTTCCATCTAAAAGTTCAGTAGAACTCCAACTCCTACTTCATGTTGGCATGAAGAATGCTTATATTGGATTTATACTGCTTATATTATCTTTATACACTGTTGAGTCTGTAAATGCTTCTTGTAGTCCTACCGAGGTAACATCTCTAAAACAACAAAGCATTTTTTGTTACATTTTAATCTTTCTCCAGTCCCATTTCCAGATCTCCCTCTCAGGGAAAAAACACAGCTATAAGGCAAAAAGAATGCGTTTGAAGGCAATTTAATTTTTGTTTTCTAAATCTATTGATAATCTCTTTGAAGTTCTTTGAGACCACTCAAACAGTAACACACACCCCTCCACCCCAAACAAGAAAACAGTTTAATAAAAACTGTTATGTACGTAGGATATAAAAGACATGAGTTTGTGTGCCATAACCAGATCAGCTAGAGAAAGTATCTGAATCTTTAACATCCTAAGTAAGTTTCATCTTGTCTCTTTTTTCCCCCCATTTTGTCAAAAAAATTCTATTGTGAACTTAAAATCCTTCACAATTGAAGTTCTGTTGAAGCCAGTATATTTGCAAAGGGATATTTTTTTGAAAATGATGATTTCTCCCCACAAATGAATAATTTTACTACAAAGTTCACCAAATTTACTTCCAATAGATCTAAAGAACTCTTGAGTCCCCAGACAAAGAGCACAATACAGAAATAAAGTGCCAGGGAAACCGAGAGAAACAAAATGTCCCAAAGTTTGCACAGCCTGCCAAAGAATCTCTCTAATACTTAATTAAATGTGCTGGACACTCTCACTTTGATGCCAAAGGAAATGGTCTGACTGAGATACAGAAATAGTTTAGAAAAGACTAAAAAAAAAAAAAAGGACATTTTATTCCTTCTCTGCTTTGTCATGTAAGGTTCTGCCAGTGTGTGGTCATAAGAAGGAAAACCCACATTTATTAATTCTTTACAAGAAATGTACAAAGATACCAAAAAGTTACCTTCTCTCAAATACTTTGAATTGCAAGTCAGAACCGATAGCCTTTCCAGATGAAAGTGCCTGAGTGAAGAAAGGGGCACTGTGGCAGTGGCACAGGAAGATTGTTCCATGACCACCAGAATGGAGTTTCAAAATTTGAAAACCTTTTTACTTAATTACATACTAAGGTCAAAATGTGCATATGGACCCTCTGTTAAAACTAGGATAATTCACGCAGCTTGCAGGGGGATGAATATGGAAAGCCTTCACAGAGCCTGAGCCACTCCTAAGTCAATCTTTTTCTTGTGAACAGTCACCTGTGTAACAGCTAAAGCTCAGACAAGCTACAATCTTTTCTTATTGGGGAGCTTTAGCATCTTTGCCATGTGAATTCTCCTGTGTTTAATAAGCTTTTCCATTACCTGCAACAATAATGCAGTTTCTGCTGCCTAGCTATCTATTTTCATATTATAATAAAATTAAATCAATTTAAATGTACAGAAAAGGACATTAAACATTTCAGTTTGGATGAACCTGACACCCCTTTCTCTCATATGAGAACCCAAACTCCTTACCATAAGGCACAGCAATTGTTTCAGCTTCCTCTTACCTCCATAATTTGCATAAAGCTTCTACAGACATACCAGTAGTTGTTTACAATTTATAAGTATCTGTTACCTGAAGATTTCTATTAGTGAGGGATTCATCCAGGGTCATTGCCAGCTCCACTGCCCTTTTCTGACTGGAAGGATCTAAGTAATACATCATTTTGGCAGCTACAGGAGAAAAAATAAACTTCATCACCCAGTGGATGACCAAAACCACACAAACATAAAATAGAGGTAACATGACTAAGAGGGATACTGAACTCTACAGTAGGAGCATTAAAGTGTGACACAGAATCACAGCATCATCTAGGTTGGAAAAGACCTTGAAGATCACCCAGCCCAACCATTAACTTAACACTGACAGTTCTCAACTACACCTGAGCAAGGAGAAGGGTAGCTTTAACTCAATGCTAGACAAAGCATTAAAACAAAGAGGCACCATCTATACTGCAGGGTAGGAGCATTTTGCAGTGTACCATGGAATCCCAGGCAGTGAAGATAACAAATCAGACCTGCTGCAACACACCACATCTCCAGCACCACTGCTCACATCTCCTTCATGCAGAAACCGTGACACAGAAGAGATGTGCACACAGAGCTCTTGTTATAATATGGTGTGTCAGGACACCAGCGAAATGCAGTTCCAAGTCCCACGGCAGGGATGCAGCTGAAGGGACTTGATGCCAGAAAAGATGCTGAGCCACAACAGTAACGCAGCTCCCTTGGGTGGTTTCATCCCCTTTCCCACACGGTACCCGCTGTAACGTGCGGTCACTATTGAGAGCCTTTCCTAACAAGTAACCAGCACTGTCGAAGCTCCTCTTGTTCAGCACCCCAGTAGGTCTGGGTGTTCCCTGGCTTGCTGAGCACTCAGTGCATTTCTCTTGGCAGCCAGCCTCTTCAAATGCATCCATCAAAAAACCTTTGTAGCTCAGAAATACTGCTTCACATGCCATAGCTCACAGGAACTGTTTCACAGATGCATTAAATACAGTTACAGTTTTATGATACATTCAGCATGCAGAAATGAAAACAGGGCAGAGAGGTCCAAAAATTCATATTTTAGCAGCATATAGGAAAAATTAAAGAAAACCACAGGCAACTGGGTCATCATGTTGTCACAAAACCACAAACCAAGATAAGAAAAGCATTCCTGATGGAAAGAATGATTTTTACATCACTGGTGCTGATACTGAGATGGCATTACTAGATAAGCACAGAAAACACAGAAGCAAGGCCAAAAAAGGATGAAGGCAAAATACCTGATAACCTATGTGGTAGTGAGTCATAATTCTTTTTAAGGAAAGCTTCATTGAAGTTCTTTGGATTAGTTGCTCCAAAAAGTCGATTCATTTCTTGGTTTAACACTGTTCTAACTGTATCAGGCAGATCCTTACTTTCAGATACTATTGAATTGGAAAAAAAAAAGTTAATTGAGGTAAACGTGGGTAATCACAGTAAAATCTACTATATGCATTTATTTTAATATTTGTCATGTTTACATTACTAATATAATTGAAAAAATCTCAAAGAAAGATGTATGACATTTGAAAAGGGTAAATAACTGGATCTGGTTGGAAAAAACGTAACCGTGAAAAATTTCTGATGCTTAGAAAAAACTAAAGCCTTTTTACTCCAATACACTCTCCCCCTTGCCAATTAAAATCTATTAGGCTCAAAGACTGAGGTCATACCAGTCTGTTCTTAAACCTGTCTAGTCTGTAGCCATTAACAGGAAGACAGACCTTTGGGGCAGGGGAACCTTCTAACAAGACAGATAGACTTCTTTCTGAGCCTCCTCCTTGCACGCTGACACAGGCTGCCAGTAGAAAAGCCAGATTCCTCACTCTGCAGTTCCATTTCATCACTCCCTCTTTCAGGGGTGCACCATAGTACTCAGCCTTAAAAAGACTTACCAGTACTTGTTGGAATAACTACTAAATGCAGCTGCAGTCATAATAAACAAACTTAATTTTAGCATGAATCAGTTGTTTAAAAAGCTTTCTAATGTGTGTATTAAATATTTGGAATGAATTGTGCTAACAGTCTATAAACTAAAAAACAATGACTATGTGGGTTAGGCATCATCTGAAAGCATGTACAGATGAAGCTATATCAAACAGATACTTACCGCTGCTGAAGAGATGAATCATACACTCATGAAGCCAAGGATGACTAGAATCAATAGCAAAGGCTCTCTTCACAGACTGAAGCATCAGAAGGAACTTCTCTGGAAAAGAAAGTGTTGGCAAATGTTCAAAAGCCTGTGGTTGGAACCCACTGCATTTTGTTGCAGGAGTATTCAGTGTTTGAAATTAGAATGATCAGAAGAAATTAAAGCTGAGTGTACTGCAACAGCCAGTTTTTTTCTAACATGCATTTAACCAGTGAATTAAGCCTGTTAAGTTAATAAATTTGAACACAGTAAGTTACTAAAGCATAATATTTAATCAATACAAGAATTCAAAAAAGTCAAGTGTTTCAAAAGACCAGTTCTCATTGAACTGTACACCACTTCTTTGCACTATAGTTCTGCAAACTATAGATACTAAAAAATAACTAGGGCAAATGCAAGCTGAAAGAATTAACTACAGTCTCATTGCTTATAGATTTAAGCACAGCAAAGAAAGTGGATAACCACCAAGTGTTCAAACTTTGTTTTTTCACAGACTGTTCATGGCTGGGGTGTTGGTCCAATGAAAAGTTGTGTGTCTCAACAGGGACCAACTCCTCGTATCTTACCAATAATTTTTGCTTAAATTCTAATATACATCTTTATGAAACACAAATTGCTTTCTTTCATTAGTTTTCTAACCTACCTTTTCGAAAATAAATCTCAAAGGCAAAAAGATGTGTCTCTATTTTGTTCTTCACTAAATTCTTCAGGGGTGTTAAAAATTTAATGGCTTCTTCCAAAGGTGCTTCAACCTACAGATTCAAGGAAGTGACACACAACTAAGTCAAAGTTTAAACCTAATAACTCTACAATAGCAGAATTGGCTATTTCTGAGTCACATCAGAGTGCTACTCTCATAAGGCAATGCATAAGATGCTTAGAACCTCTTCTGTTACAAATTTTGCACCTTTCACTCAGTATTAGTGTCTAAACAGTCAAAGCTAAAAAATTGCTGTGTGATAGTTACAAATCACATTTTCCAACTGAGATACAAATCTTTGGCTTCTATCATACATCAGCAGTAAACACAGCTGAACCTGCACTGTAATGGGCAGTATGGCTCCCCATGTCCATCTACACACATGGGCCCAGGATGTTGGTTAACAACTATTTTATGCCCACAACATGAGAGCTTCAGGCAGGGGTTCCTGAAAAGCCACCAGGTCACGGCAACGTCCCCAGCCAAGATACTAACAATAAGCTTGAAATAACGAGGTATTGGTCATGATCTCCTGGTCTTTGCTAGTGCAATTCAGTAAATGGACAGCTTTAACACAAATTAATTCTGTGTAAGGAATCTTTACAGACAGATCTCTTGCATCTAGAGGTTAGGGATAATTTGCTCAAGAACAGTCTGTTGTCATTTTTACAAACATTAAGCTACTCTCTAAGAATCAGATAAAAATTTAATTGCTGTCTGTCAATAACAGTTTAGCAATGTTGAAGCAATACACTTCACCGCAAAGAACTGCGTTGAAGACAATGATGGACACTTTATGGAGATCCTGCCAGCCATATACTACAGCAGTTTTTGATATAAAAATTGCATCATTTTTATGTGCTGGCAATACATCAGTCACAACTGTGCACTTAAACTATTTGGAACCTATAATAAAACAGATTTTAAAACTATGCCTCTAATACCAAAGCTACATATCCAAATAAGTCTAAGGGCAATCGCTTCAGGAAAACTGTTTGCAGGTGACCAGCTATGCCAGAAATAGTCTTCTGGCACTAGGAACCAACTGAATTTGGAAGTGTCTCTATGATGATTCTGATATTAAACTTGGAATATCATTAGGGAAGATTTGCCAGAGGAATGCATTATATGGCTGCAACTATTCCCTATAATCCTGGGGACTGCTTAGATTTTCCTGGGATATCCCATGACATCCAGAACTTGATTTCAGTACATGCCATTGTGACCATTTCAATCTTAACTAGCACTGAAATTTAGAGTGTTGCTTCTTGCAACCAGTGAGCTAAACAATGGGAACACCAACAATATTCTTGAATGAATAGTTAGGTTTAAGTCACTTGCTTCCTGGCTACAGGGTGAAGTTCACTATCTCAGCTTTCAAGTATCATCCCCTCAAGAACCAATAATATTCACTGTATGTATAATGTGAAAATGCCAAATATCCTACCTATCAGTAGATACTATACTACTATTAGTATAAATTAATTTTTCGAGCTTCTATAATTTTTCATTATCTTTCCCCATTTCCCAAGTGTTTTCCTGCCCCTCAGAGGTACAACTTTTATCACAAGAATAGTCTTCTGGGTCACCTCCCCTTTATATAACTCTACAGTTCTTAATCCAGATCTCAAAATTCACCTCAGTCTAGTCTACTACTATTTACTAAATAAAGAAGCTAAAGAGCTTCTTTATCTCCCTCCACCCCCCTTTCAAATTAAATGTATTCAGTGTTTCAATGTCTCCTCTTTCACAGGCTGTCTATGCTTAATAAGTAAAAAATATTATGCGACATAAAGAGTGAATGATAATCACCTTACATACAGAATAGAAAGACTTCCATCCGATCAACTAGAAATAGGGTATAATCAACAAGTTAGTGCAATACACACATGAAGATAATTCCACCTGTAGCAAATGTCTATGACTTGAATCGCTGCCTTTGAAAACTAGGCAAAAAAGCTGTGATTTTATCATATTACTGACAGTATATCCAACAAACTACTCCTACTAAAGAATTTTTTTTAAATGCTGCCTGTGAAGCCATACAAAAAATAAAGAAGTTATCTGAATGGCTTTCAAGCTGTATGTGTTCTCACTGTAACTCTTCTAGAAATTTCTATGACTTTATTATTACATTAGTAAGTACCTTTGCTAATTTCTCAGGGATAAGTTCTTCTTTCGGTCCTCCAATTTCTTCATCATCATCATCTTTCTTCTTTTTCTGATTCCTCTGTTGCTTCTCTTTCTCAGCATTCTTCTTTTCCTCCTCCAGCTGTGCTTTCTTTTGTGCTCTTCTCTGCTTATTTCGTAGCTTCTTTAGCTCCTTGTCAGACATATTCGCTGTACACACGCAAAGGGCAAAACCAGACAATGGTTATGTCTAATATTAAACAGTCTCAATCAGTTGTCAGGCACCATCATCTTTATACTGTATCAACTAACTAGTAATGCTGCCACTGCATTTGTAAAAGCTTATTTACTATTGATAGGTTATTTTACAGTCTACGTTGCTGCTTCATAATTCACAGATTCCTTTGTGAAATCAGGGCAACAGGAATTAGAACAACAGTATAACATGCTGAAGATGGGACAAAGTAATTACTTCATTACTCCATAAATCCAGTGCCAGGAGTGAAAGTGCACACCAATATACATTGATTTATTCCTCAGGTGTTACACAACACAAATTATGTTTTTATGTACTAATTAAACAGTCTAACAAAAATAAGGTGAAATGGTCACACTTTGGCATAGACAGTTCCAGCTTTGCTTTTAATGCCCCGCAGACATCTTACATTTGATTCATATTCAGATCCTCTCCTCCCTCCAATTAAAGCCTGCAGAATTAATTTAAAACACATCAGAAAGTGGCTACAAGAAATTCTATTACACTTCTATTTGGCTTAATTTGAACCTGAAGCCACACAAATGAATGGAGATGAGAAAATTAAAACTTGACAAAATCCTCTTGAATTCAATAGCCTCTAATCATACCATTTGAGGTGCCCCAAGGCATAATCACTTAAGTTCCTCTCCAATTAGAGATGACAGGTGGAAAAAAAAAAAAAGAGGGAAATTGATGGATTTAAACATTATTTTTACATCAGAAGAGATGATAAAATTTAAGTTGCTACCTAGTCAAATTTTTGCATACTGATAGAAGGCTTAAAAAGAGCTACCACCAAGTATACGTGCTTCAGTCTTATTTCATGGACCAGCAACCATGAGAATTCCGTATGTTCTCAGCCATAACATAAACATGTTTTTATTTAAAAATTATAATTGTCACTATAAAAGCCATCATTGTTTTATAATAACCAAAAATAAAACCACGTGAATTAGTTTAATTTTCAGTTAGAATATCTACTTGACCATGCAGGCAAAGTTACAATTTGCCTACTTTGAGTTGTGACAAAAGTCTTTATTTTTGGCTACTACAGTTGACAGCTGTAAGAATGCTGGATCTTCATAAAGTATCCACTAATTAGAGAAACTGCATATTTAATAAATCCTGAGGGTTGAATACCTGTATCAGCCTCGTGTTCCTTATTTTCATCTGTTAAGGGATTATCGTGAAGTTTCAAATATATCTCTATGGCAATTCGTGCTGCTTTGAAGTAGAATGGATGTTGTCGAAGTACATCTTCTAGTTTTAACAAGTCCACATAAGACCTAAGGGTAATCTTCCTCATACAGTAAGTGTGAAAGTCAAACTGGTCATCCGTAATTTCTACAAAATGCTAACACAACATAACATAACATTACTGAGCAAGTATTAACAATCAGATACTAACACTGACTTTTTTAATAACACTCTCCCCAAAGGAATAATTTAGTAGAAGTTTGTTGTCTAACAAATGCACCCTAACTTTTAGAAACATGAGTTAACAAAACCCTTCAAAAATAAAGTCATGATGAAAAGAACAGAAGGTGCCTTGGGTGACAACCAAAATTCACCCATTTCATAATCTCTTAGCAGTACTATTCTGACAATTTGCAATTTGAGGGACAAAGGTTCTACATTCATTGTATTAAACAGCACTTGAAGAATTTTTCTTCTGTGAACTCCTTTAATTTTTTCAGTCAAAAGCATAATTTTGACTTCCATTAAATACTGTGGCAATGAATTCCACACTAAAAAAATCACACATAGTGTGCAAAAGTATTTCCTTTTTGTTCAAAATCTGCTTTCCAAATTATTACACCTGATCCCTGCCTTGGTTTTGTTTGAGAAGCAGTGAAAAGTCACTCCCCTCTTCAACTTCTCCACTGATGACCTCATACAACTTCATCCTAAACTCAGTTATTGGTTTTCTAAGCTGCAGATAAAATACCAAGCATGACAAGCTAATTGCAATCTCTTCACGTCAAAGTTACTCCATGGCAAGTATTGTACTAGCACATTTTTAAAGAAGGTGTGTGATATTCAGATGTAAACAATACCACACATGTATACAATGGGGAAAAAAGTACTTCTCCTCTAATCGCTTAATTCCCAATAGCATCCTTTTGACTGCTGCTCCACACCAACAGCAGTTTTTGCAGCACTTTCTATAATGGTTCCAGGACTTTTTTCCTGAGCAGCAATAATTTGTGCAAGACCTTTTACTACTTATGCATAGGCAAAGAGTTCTTCCTGTCTCTCTTTCACCGACTGCACTGTTCAAAATGGTGCATGAAATGTGATGTTATCATTTAGTATTGAGACAGTGCAAATGTTGTCCTTGCACTCACTTTCTGTGCTCATTTACCTATATATCAAACAATGTAGACCCTAGAGAAACACTTTAGTAATCTCCATGATAAACTCATTTTCTTGTAAAAGCTGATTATTTCCTCCTAGTCTGTTTTTCTAGCCAGGAACTAGCTATTAAATTCATGAAATCAACTCTTCTTTTTCTGAGATACTTTAAATACTTTATGGTGTGAAGGATGACATCAAAAGTGTTTCTGAAATCCAGAACACATTTTATCAACTAGACTGCCTTAAGCATAACTGGCACCTCTAAAACATTTAAGATGCACTGCTTTTTCTTACAAAAGCTTTGCTGATGGTTTATGAATACAACATTATTTGTCTATCTTATTTCTTTACTTACACCTTCAATCAATCCAATAAACAAACATAGTGACTTAATTCCTTAGAAATGTTTTTTAGGGTGGCCTAAGTCAGCTCTTCATTTGCTGACCTCTTCTGGTACCCAAGACAATTTACAAGACTAGTAATTTCTTGGATTTGACACAAATTTATTTAAAGGATCTGTGTGAACAGAATGTGGTCCTGGTGAATCTTTGTCTTGATTTGTTCTAATCTGACAATATTCCATAGGCTATTCCCCTCTGCAGAAAAGCATCAGCATTCAAATTTTCTTAAGTCTCTATTTGCAGAGACATAGCTTCCTACTAAAGCGCTCAAAGAGGAGAACTTATCTACATCCTCAGTTGTCTAGTGTTTATTCTAGACCCTAATGTGCTAAAAAAACCCAAATCCATCTTTTTTTTTTTTTTAGAAGTCGTGAATCCAAATTTTTTTGTTTGACGATGGATCAGCATTTAATGTGCAAGCATCTCCCCTTTTTCAATACAATTTATCCTTTAAGAAGCCTTTATATTTTTAATAGCTTAAACTGTAGCTTAGTATTATTTTTTTTTTAAAGGAGACAATATTAAATATTTTTGATAGTGTTTTAGATTTATTCTCTCCCTCTAAAATACAGTCGCTTAACAATAACCAAGGCAACACCTTTCCTTTACCTTAAGGTTCAGTCATGGGTTTTTTTGGACAAAGTAGACATACTCTTGGTTTGTAACCAAATACCTATTTTTATGTACCCTGCCAAAATAAAGATTATTTTTGAGTTTACTGTCCTTTCCTAGATCTTTAATGACTTTATAGAATCTCTTTAAAACACACAGTTTACAATGGCATTTTTAGGAGGAAATGTAATTTAATCAACTTGCCAGTAGCCAACATGAAATGAAATCTCTCCTGAAGCTACATGAAGTATACTCTTACCGCTCAGAAAGAAAACGTATCAGCACAGTAAACTTAAGCTAGTTTTTTCCAACCTAGGCAGTTTAACTAGATACGTACTCTCTCAATTTCATGGCATTTCTTAAGTGCTTCTCCGAATTTGTTCATTGCTTTGTAAGCCTGCGCACATTCTGTCTGAAACCACATGCACTGCATTTCATTTAAGTTCTCTACTGCCGAGGTTCCTTCCTAAAAGCAAAAGAAGCATTATTAAAAAAAAAAAAAAAAAAAAAGAAGCCTCATTTAATTTGTTAACTGCCATTTATTTTATCTTGTTCTAATTAAAAGCACAAATAAAGAAGCTATCAGAAGAATGCTAAATTTCAAAACTGGAGTTCTGAAAGTCAGAAACGCCACAGTTAAGATGAACTCGCTTTGTTCATTAATCAAGAAAAAATTCTTTATGTTCCACTTACTGGAAGAGTCAGAAATACACAATGAATAGCCAGATAGTGACCATTTAATTCTGTCAGTTTCTCATCTTCAGGGTAGGAGAGACATTCATTCAGTGTTTTTAATATTGTGTGCACAAATAACACATTGCAGCATGAAGAAAAATGGCAGAAAAGTTCTAGCATGTGGCATGACACTGAGGCCTGCAGAATTTTTAATTTTTTTTTTTTAACTAGAACTGCCATATATGTCTTCCAGAGACCCACCAATTGAGCTATGTGTAGTAACAGGTTATTTATTATGTGACCAGTATTACAGAGTAGGCAAAGCAAAAAGAATACTGGTAGCTTTGATACCTTCTGATTCAAAAAAGGAGATTACAGCTCTCTTTCAAATATAGTATTTATATATACATGTATAGAGCTGTATAACTTATATGTCTTTCAAGCTTAATAGCTAAGTCAGCTACTTAAGGTAGATGCAGCCATTCTGACTTTACTCTGATCTTGCAAAACCCAGGCTATTCAAAAATCATCCAAGAGCCAAGGCTGTGAAAATGATGGATAATATTTAAATGGAAGGGTAAGGAGAATGCCCCAAAATAAGAGAGAAAGGCAGTCTTCAAACTAGTCTGATTTAGGCAGCTCAAAATTAGAAAAAAATGTTAGTTCCATTTTTGTTATGCTTAATTTAGATCTTCTTTACTTATTGTTTTTCAGTTAGGATGCTTGTATCTGAGCACAAGATCTAAGAGCAAAAGGAGATGAAAAAGATCACATAGCGCAACATCCGGTAAAATATATTTTTAAAGTTCAGTTCTGGGCAACTGGTATGCTTGCTTTTTTGACATCATCCTAAAGCTGCTTAAGGCACAGAGAGGTCAATTAACCTAGATTCATAGCAGCTTTGCATCAAAAACTCCACACAAAGCTACTGAGCTTATAAAAAGCAGAACTCCCCTTCCCTCCATGTTTGCCTGCACACAGTCTCTGTTCCACAAAACCCCTTCAGTTTTCCCCTTATGCACACTGCCCCGCCCTCCCGTTCAACGTACCTTACTCCAGGCTTCTCCTGCTCTTCAAGAGAGGAGAAAAATGGGACAATAAACTAAAAAGGCTTTACTTCTGCAGGTAGGTCCCAATGTCTTGTTGCCTGCCTCCCACTGACAACACATAAATGATATTGCCAGTATTCTAAAACTATCATTTACCAAATAGTCTGGAAAGACCACATTGAGCTGTTTTGACTTTCAGTTATGAAAGAATAACAGCAAGAGAAGTCAATTAAAAGTAACTAACCTGTGAGACCATCAAACCTCTCAGAATGGGTTACTGCAGGGACAAAAACTGATGCATGAAATTAATGCCATCTGCATAATGCAAACTTTTTCTGCCAGCTAATTGGTCATGGGTAAACAGCTGGGAAAAAAGGCATTAGAAGATACAATATGCAGCTTCCCTTCAACACCCTTAAACACAGCCTTAGGGATAAAACCTTGTTCACAAAAGGAAGACACCTCAGAAAATCTTCACCTAGTAGCCACATGGAAATTTTCTTTCAAGGGAAGTCTAAATTCTCTAACTTACTAGCATTAGAAAAAAATAAGACACATGGGCAACTTTCTATAGGATCTTTGAAAGATCTGATAATCAACATTAAACCCAAAGACTACTTTGAACAATTTTCTGAGAAGTTGTCTCTAGAACAGGCACGCTGTCTTTTTCTTACCTGGCAAAAATGATTAAATTCAAGCTTCAGAGCTTTCACCTAATACTATGGAATCATGCTTATCTAAGATTAATTCAAACACCAATACTGACTACCATTAGTGAAGCAAACAATCACAGCTGCTCTGCAACAGAACTTAAAGATTATAGTAAAGCTGAGTGGAAAGCTAACACACAAAGTTATTCCACAGGGCATTAGGCCCACATTATTCAAAAGAGCTATAGTTAAATGCAACAAACCCTTGTAAACTTAGAACACATTTCTTCCGCCTCTTTAATGGAGTTTGCTTTCAACATATATTTTGCACATTTGGAGTTGATAAATCTGTCTGCTGTGTCCAAAGCCTGAGCCTCATCCATCCACCTTGCAGCTTCTTTAATATTTCCAGCATGCTTAAAGAGATAGAAATTCAAGTTAGAGTCAGTAGTAATAAAATCTGCATGCTTTACCTACTCAATGATTAATACAATTACTTATTTTTTTAGACTACTTTTAATAAATGGCTTTCTTTAGAAAAGCAACAGATCTTTATATTAGAATATTAGAAAAATTACTTTCCCTCAGTATGGAATTACAGGTCTTTTGGCACTAGATGTTTTTTCTGAAAATGATTAAAGGACACTTTGGATAATCCCATTCTGATACAATACCAAAGTGTAGTTGAGAAATTGTTTTTAAGTAGTTAAAAAAAAGAGGGAGGTAAGAACAGGTGGAAGACATTTAAAACATTAAAAATCAACTGATAAATTTAGTCAATGTGAAAAATATAATTGTAAACTGAGAATTCATATTTTGCAGTATATTTGACCTTTACTGACTTAAAAACCTTCACAAGGGCTTATTCATATGCAGTAGAAAACTCAAGCAGCCAAACAATGCCCTTATCTAGAAACTCATTAAAATTCACTAAGTAATCTTCCATGAATTCTCCATGTGTCTTGCTTAACACTTCAATGTTCACATCAAAACCATTACAGATAAGTGTATGTAAAAGCATCTCATCATAACAATCAAATAAATAACCTCTGGTCACTAAGAGTAAGCCAAACTTACCTTATAGATTTTTGCCTTCACAAGGAAGAGTTCTATCAAAGTGGGAGTACTTTCTATAGCAGCATTTATATATTCTAGAGCCAGGGATGGCTGTCCAATTTTATCATAATGTTGAGCCAAATAATACTGGACCCAGAGTAAAGTGGTTGGAGGTTCTTCTTTACCGTCATCTGGAGGGAGAAAAATGGAGGGATTTTTTTTGTTTAGTGTAATTAAAACAACGTGCCAGAAGTGGAGTGCTATAAATACTGAAGAGAATTCTGCCCGTTTAGTGGGCTGTCACACCACACCTGGGAGTGCTTCCAAACACCTGGGTCCAGGTAAGACTCAGAATTTAATGGACTATGGGTTCGACAAGACCTCCATATCTACTGTTCCCTTCTCACACTAGTTTTAAAGGAAAGGAAAAGTGAGTCAGCGGGTCAGAAGGGAGTTGCACTTTGTTCCAACTAGTCCTAGGGCAGCCAGATGTGCAAGACTGCAGTGCATGATGTAGAGCTCTTATTTAAAACTGTTTTAGATGAAGGGTATAGAGCAAAGAGTCCTGCTAAGCATAAAAGTTGCACAGTACACAGTAAAAGGATTTCTGTAAAAGTTGCACAGTAGAAGTATTTCAGCACATTCAGCATTTATGTTTTCAACCCATAGACCTGAATATTTTGAAACAAAACATGCTATCTGTTCCAAACACTAGCTTTAAAAACTTTCTGTCTCCACCTTTGACAAATTTATCATCATTGTTCACCTAAATGTATCCTAGAAAATATTCCTATACACAAGTCAGTTTTGAAAGTTATAGCGCTCTTCTTGAAATCCAAAATATTACCGAAGTGTTGAAGGTTAAGTTCACTACTCAATTCTGACTATGAAGCATACTACCTTGAAAGGGGGAAAAAAAAAAAAAAAAAAGAAAAAAAAAAAAGATGTGGTAGTTCTAGCCCTGCCAAAAGGTTCTGGTTCTTCAGATTATGATATAATTTAACCATGCAATTATACGCATTTGTTCATTTTAAGGTAGCACAAAATGATTTTTACTTGAATGAAATTTATTATCAAAGCAAATATATAACAGTAAGCCATTTTCTTAAACCAGAAAAGAACTAATGTGTTTGAAGGGCTTGGACAAATTTAAACAGGTATTAAGTAACTATATTGTAGCCTATAGCATTAAATTCATGACAGCTTAGATGAGAATTTCATAATGAAGTACTGCATTTATGTTTCTGCAAAGCAGGGAAATAACTGGTTATAACTTCAACAAAATTGTCTTTAATAATTAGGATTACTCTGTAAAGTTTTAATTTATGTTGTCATTCATGCTACCTTGATGATTACACCATTACAATCCATCTATAAAGCTTTCAAGACTGCTCTCGATATTCTACGCAGAGATTTTTCTTGGGAGATTTTCTGTTACAAAGCAGTTGGGCAAATGACTCAAAAACCATCATAAATCTACCAGAGAAGAAATTATGAAGCCTGGATTCAATACATATAGAACCATACCTCAAACCAAAACAGCTGTCAGTCAAAACCTGGAAAACATTTTTTTTCTCTCAAGCAAACCCCCCAAGAAAACAAAATCCAGCCCCCACCAAAAGCTCCAAAACTCCCTCCCACTGAAGACTGTGCCATCAGTATCTACTCCCTTATGATTGACATTTCTGTAATTAAATATTTAACTCAGCTTTCAAAGTTCAGTTTCCTGAACAACGAGAAGCTCAAGTCTTGAAAATACAACACTTGAACTCAAAACTGCAAAGGAATGACCAAATTTGTGGATCACGGAAAAAATTTTAGACTAACTAGATTCTGAATAAAGACTTTACATCTGACAGCTTAAATCCATTCCAAGGATGGCTATAGTTAAGTTCTGTCTTAGGGACAAAAACACATCATCTCGATTTCTTCACTCCCCACTGATTACCCCACCTCTAAATGGTCATGTAATGCTTACCAGGCACTACTTCCATAAAATATGACAGTCTTAGCACTCACCATTTGGGTTAAATAACCTGCAGCTTCTTAAAGAGGTTTCATAACCTATCACGAGCTCTTCTATGATTGCCACCTACACATGCAAGACAAAACAAAAGCAAAAAACAAACTGTGGGCAAGAGGTTATTTTATTTTAACTTAAACTACTTGGTGTTACCCAAACTAGTTATTATTGATAAGAGTTCTGCAATATCCTGAATTACAATACATATGGGAATACACCCAGTCTTACCTCTCTCTAACAGATTAAGACCAAGCCTCCCCTGGTTAACACTTATGAAGCTTATAATTAGTAAATCCTAGTTTTCTGTATTTACCAACTTGGGACAAGGCTATGTATGCTTCTACTTGATTTTTTCCTAGATATACTAGAATTTTTTCTAGATAAACAACAGTACTGATGGAGTGAGAGCTGAAAAAAAGTTTCCTTCATCTCTTTTATGCATGACAGCTGCAAGGTAGAACATGTAAGAAGTGGGTAGAAAACCTACCTTCTCCTTGTCTTTATATAATGACCTCAAAGTATTGAAGACTGGTGGGCAACCTTTGCTGAAATTCATCCTTAGAAACTTGTCCAGACATTCCTTAAACTTTTCACCTTGAGAGGAAAAAGACCTGTTGATTTTGTTTTACCACACATTACTCATCAATTGAGGACTGTTTATGCTGTTAAAACATTAGTGTCTAAGAAACACAAGTGTTGATCACTACCTGTTCAGCAAAAATGCACTTACCCAACAAAAAATTTAATGGTAATCTTCTTGGAACTAGTCCCCTGGGGTATTTAGTCCAGGCCTCTTCATAGATCTTTAGCCTCTCCATCATATTAGCTGGAACAGAATTTTAGAGTTTACTTTTTTCCTTCCTTGTTGGCAAGAAGGGAAAGCAGGGCTGAGAGGTGGGGAAGTGATTTGTATCTGGTTTAAAAAAGAATCAGAATGTATAGCAACTAATGGCTATGCACTTCCTAAAGAACATGAATTTCCATCCTACTCTTTTAAAACTGCCATACTAAATGATTTCAGGTATTCAGCATCTGTAAATTCCTCTTCCAGCAAGGGAAGACTAACTGCTTATCTCTCATCTTAAAAAGAGTTCCTGCCTTATTGCTGCGCTAAAATCTTTAACAAAAGAAACCATTCAGGAAAATCTTGCCTTTTTTTCCCAAACCAGTATTCCCTACAATATAGGTTGAGATAACAGACAGTAAAAGAAAAAAAAAAATCTAAATTGAAACTGTCTTTTAAGAAATATTTCTCTTCTTTTAACCATGTACAAAGATTACCACATTTTCTTGTTGTTTTGGTTTTAAATGAGACAGGGTGACAACAATACAAGAAATGCTTCCAGCTTTTCTTAAAAAAAACCATGACAATATGCTCACACTATGACTAAAAAGCAAAAAAATGGGGACATTTTTAAAGAATAGTTTCAGTATTTAAAGCAATACAAGTTTCCGATACATATATAAATTCCAAATGTGCAGAACGAGCTTATTTACTACAACATATCAAATCATCACCTGGTTTAAGTGCCTTTTCTAGACCTTTGTAGTAGGCCCAGTTCTCAGGATTTCTTTCTTGCAGTCCTTTGTAGACTTCAACTGCTTCTTCAAGTCTTCCAAGCTGAAGAAGGAGTTCTCCTGTGTGAAATCCAAGAAGTTTTAAATTAAGGTAACAAGATACTGAAGCAGCGTAATATTAATAATCTACAGTAAAGTTTTGATAATCCTTAACTCCCATGTAGATTCTAATTTCTTCGAAAAAATATCACAGTGGCATGAAACACTAGCTGACAGATATGCTTTTACTTTGACAATAGGTGCAATTACAGTAAGATGCTACAACTCAGCCAGTAACTCTTGAAACTTACTTGAAAATTTAACGTTAAATGATGCATTTTTCCCTCACTTACTGAAATAATTGGTTACTTTAAGAGCAGATTTTACTACGGAAGACAATTAAAAGCAGTACATGATATTTTATGTATGTAACATCTTGAAAACCAAACTGAAATTGCAGAGCTGCAAATAAAAGAACGGTTCTTCAGCCTGGTAATTCATAAAACTTCGATTTTTTAAATCAAGTCATTGATGTGATTAATGATTTCTCAAGATTTTGCAAGCAAGTTTCCTTTTAAAGATACTTTATTACAAGATACAGCTGCTTCTAACAACTGTGTAGAACATCTTTGTTGATGCTGGAATTGCAACAGAAGTCAATTTCCCATTTTACAATGGGAAAACGAATTTTACAAAGCTTTGCTATCAACAAGTGTTAGTCACTAAAAGATTACACACCAGGAGTGATACAGTGTCATTCTAGATTAAATAAGATTTTCTCATCTGGTTTCAAGAGGAAAACACGAGTACGCACTACCTCCCTTCTTCCCTATGTCACTCAACAGACAGGTAGCTTTGTCAATGTCCTGGTTCAGCCAGGATGGAGTAAAGTTTTCCCCAGCAGAGAGAGAGGGGGAAGGGATCTCCAGCCGGGTTATTCATACGATGCTGACATCAGGTCCAGGGGCGGAGCCTTTTTACTTTTGCTTCTGGTTTTGGTTTTTGCCATACACGCGGCGGGTTTGCTCCTTGATCATTTAGCAGTATTTCTCTGTAGATCTTTTGTCTTGTTCACTGTTATTGCTGTTTATTGTTGTTACCATTGATACTGTTGCTGTTCAGATTGTTCTATCACTCTGTTGTATTAAATTTCTTGTTATTTTAGCCGGGGTCTGTGTTTAACTTCCAACCCGACCGGCGTGGGTGGGGGAGGGGCAACGGCAACGTGTTCTCTCATCCCGGAAAGGATTAAACCTTTCACAGTCAAGAGATGCTGCTTCTCAACAGATAGGATAACTTGAGGACAACATAAAGTATCTAATGTCAGGGAAAACATCAGTAGTTTACTCAATGAGAACGACAGAATCTGGAAAGTAAACCTAAATTCTTTCTCTGAGGTTAAAGTTATGATTTTTATCTACTGGTGGCAAATGCCAACACTATTTTCAGTGTTTCTCATCTGTAATTCATCCACAATGGCATTTGAACACGCACTTAGAATTCATAGACAACACTCATTTATTAGCAGACTCTTCTGTAGTATGCACAGCAGCTAAGCTAAACCTAACAACACAATAACAGCTGTGCCCCCAAAAAATTAATTGTACCCTGTTGAAAGCACACAGACTGCAAAGAGTATTTCCACCCTTTTTCTGGTAACTTGCTAGAAGGTTGTGGGGTTTGGTTTTTTTTTTGTTGTGGTGATTTTTTTTTTATTTGTTTTTGTTGGAGGGGTTTTTTTTTTTTTAAGTCCTATTTGAAAATCCTATTTTGGTACCAGCCTTGGACCTTCATCAAAAACTTAAGAACAAAGAGGATAGCAAAAAACCTTTCAGATAAAAGATGTCATAAAAAAAAAACATCCCTACCCCCAAAACTCCCACTACTATGTTTGAAAAATGGTCTCTCAGTGTAACCTCTACATCCATTTCTATTTATATGCAAACCAAATAATGTATTCAGCAACCATGGAGATTCACCTGCAATCATTTTCCTTGAGAAAGTATGACACAACTTCCATAATGCTGTCACTACTCAACTCTAGGTTCTTTTTGCAAAACGGTGAGATTATCATTAGCTGAAATAGGGAGCTAGCTACAACATCTGCATGAACAGTACTATAAAGTTAAAAGATTTCTTTTTGCTTTAAGAATTCATCCAATTAGATTCCAATGTGGGCCATGAACAAACAGTACCTTCAATAGATTGGAAGTTTCACAGGAGGACTGTACAAGCATGAAGCAGAAGAGGAACAAAGCATGCTTTGAAAAAGTGCACCTGTTAATACAGCTGTAAGAATGAACTTCAACCACTCTGCAATTCTAGCTATGGAAGAAGATAGAGTATTATACTGCTGTGTTATAACATTACACACTAAGATCATACTAATACAGTAACAGAAGCCTGCATTGGATTGCCCAGCTAAAGAGCTTATTTCCATACACTGCGACTGAGTACAATTCTACTTCAACAAAGACAATTCTTCTTTTTCAGCAAGCAGTCTCCCTGTCAGGATCACTATCAAACACGTAACAGCATGGGTCTGGGTACACTACCCAAACAGAATTTCAGGACACCAATTCAGGATCATCTGTCTGAAATGCTCATCAGCTCAAAAGTTTCAGAAGAGTACGTCTTTACTCTATCAATGTCTTATTAAACTGGAAGAAGAGTATGATAGGGACTGAACAGCTAACTGAACAGCTTCAAGACAAGCAGTCCTTTACCATGCAGAGTTCAATATATCAATCAAAAAAATAAGTCAAAGATGAAGCTCCAAAAGATGGGAAAAGCTGACAGTACAGGCATTCCATTGTATACTATGTCTATAAATGTATCTTCAGAAAGTAATTACCTTTAGTTTCTTCAACAGCCAGTTTATCACAGATCTGTTTTTCATAGGTACAAAGATGCTCTAAGGCTTCTTTGTATAGTCCTGCCTCCCGGAGGACTTGATTTTGATATAGCAGCAGCTCACTGTACTCATAGTCCACTTTATCAGGTGATGTCTACAGAAGAGAGCAAGACCCATGATTAAGTTCAGCCTTCTACAATGCATTTGGGATGTAATTCATTTGTAAGAAACTGGATAAGTTTTCACACCACGAAAGGAAGCAGTGTTTCAGTTTTGGCTTAAGCAGCAATCTATACAGGAATTGCTTGTTTTCCTCTTACCTGCTGTGTCTTCCTAAATTCCTCTAAAATTTTTGCTGCCATTTCATAGTCTTCCAGCAGATGGTAAGCAATAGCATAACCAATCCACGATGCTCGCTGTGCAGGTCGGAGCTGAAGCAATTGGTATCTTGTTTCCTGAAAAAAAGTAGCTACTAATTTTCCTGACTTTATTCTCATGCTCTGCAGAATCCATTAGGCAATATTCTGTTGTCTTCAGCATTCTAATATTTAAGGAATGTCACTAAAAACTGGTTTTCTAATGCAAATGTATTTTTTTAATCAAAAGGAAGAAAAAAAACCACTTTAAAACACTATGGTCTTAACTGAATAAAAACACAAATGCACACGAAAACACATCCTGTCCAACTGATTACTGATGAGTCAGACTGACTTTGTTAATGTATGACACACATGCTTTTCCTGTCTTACCACTTATGAACAGAATGCAGTTAAGGATACTTTGGTTTGAGTTGCAGGAACATTTACGAGTGTATCAAATTCACCTTGGAAGTACATATATATTAAATCCTTACAAGTGTTGTTAGGCAAAATATGTCATACAAGTGCATCCCTATTCTTTGGCAAGATGTTAATTACAGCTGGAAGATGCCACAGATTTGCTTGGTATTGTGCTGTTTTAATCTGAGGGAAGAGTTATTACTTGTTTTGTTACAGACTCCTGAAAGGCATCATCAAGTAATTTAAAATAAAGGCCAAAAGTTACTACCTACTAAAAAAGCCCAAACAGCCAGAAGTAGGAGTTAACAGAGAACTAAAACTACTTATGGCAGTTTGACTAGAATGAAGATCACTAAAAATATTATAAAGCAGGAGAGGGTGGAAGTTAAAAAGAAGAAAAGAAGCACCCCACAACCTTACTCCTGGTTTTAAGAGTAAATTCACACTCTTCAGAAGCCAGCATATCATCAGTCATGAATTACTCGCTTTCAAGTATGTTAACATTTAGTTCTTAATGCATGCTATAACCACGTGTTCCTTGTATGTTGAGCAATTATGCATTTGTATTCACATTTATCCAGAGGCCAAGAGAACATACATTTGCAAATGAATTTTGGCACCTATGCTAAGTTTCGGCTGTCTTGTCTCAGCAAGACAGGAGTCAAATTTCTAAGTTATTAATATGAAAAAAACAGTGATTAAGAAGTGTCCTAACTCAGGAATCACAGAGAACCTACGTTCCACACAGCTCTGAAAACAAAACTTGTTCTTGGCATACTAACATTATCCTAATTCAAAAAGGAAATGATCTATGTAAACACCAACTAATATGTTTTAGCAAGTGCAACTTTAAAGGTGCAAGGAAAACCTGGAAAGATAAAAACCTGACCTAAAATACTATCCAAGGTCTCTTGGGTAAAAATCTCGAAGACTTTTTTTTCTTCCCAGAGAAAAAGAATAGCTTATTACACAAGTCTACATCAGCTGAAAAACAGACATAAAAATGTAGTTCAAGAAGAACTATGGTTTTTTTTTCAATTAATCGATGTTTGAATTACAAATATTTAGGGTAACCATTGTCATCTTTCCCTGGATGGCACAGTACAAAACAAACAAGTCTTCTATAGTCGTTGTTCTATCTAATCCTAAGTGAACCACACATTGATTATGGGCAGCAACTACAACTTTGCTCAAACCTTGTAAACATCTCTGCAATATGCACACTAAACAGAAGCTGCTCCTTTTTTAAGAAATAAAGGTATTGGCAAGCTAGACATTAGCTCACAATTCAAGATGAGAAGGAAAAAAAATACCAAACTACAGTAGGAGTAGCATTTATAGAGAAGTCAACAGGAAGTTTGTATTTTTCTTTAAAGTATCACAGCCATGACACTACCACCTCAAAACGGCTGGTTAGCATGAAACATCTCACATGGCAAAACAGACAAGGCAGCAAATAACTGGGTGCTGCAGCAACAAGCACAAAGAGGGTTCTAACTCCAGTTACCAAAATGCATTCAGCTTTACTACAAAATAAACAGAAGAAAAGAAGACTCTAATCTAAACATTTTGAGTATTAAATCAAGAAAGGAGAGGAACACTCAAGAATTCTGATCCACAGTCTTACAGCTCACAGGAAATGTAAGGAAATATTTGGACTCAAAGGAGCTGTCACAAATGCCTAGGATGGCTGGGAAGCAAAATACAATGTTTCATGCAGCATACTGCTTGCTTTGTATTGTTATCCACTGCCAAAAGAAAACTGGTGGCCACTGATTTTAAGAAGGAGGGTATATGGTAAAAAGTTATTAAAAAATAGAAACTCCTTTGTATGAATAACAGTCATCATCTGAACATATCACCTTTTACCTTCAGGAATCCTTCCAAGAAAATAGTAAAAAGACAGGGTATTGTCTACAGCTGGATAACACAGCATTAATAAAAAAAAAGGCAAACAATTCTGCAGTCAGCTGAAAAAGAATCATTTCATATGCCATTAAATCTGTATACTTTATAGAAATTGCTCAGTAGCACATCTGCTTTTACTTTTATAAAGTACTGAGTAGTACATAGTTTTAACACTTTGGATCTAACTGTATATTTTTAAGTGTCATTAAACAATTAGCTACCTTTGCTGCAGTTCCCTGGAAGCTGATAAAAAATGCAGTATGTATACTTACCCTGTAACCTTCAAGATCCCTCATTTGAATCTGTAGCAGAGAAAGATCTCTCAAGATCTGAAGATTGTCTTTGTCCCATTTCAGTGCATTTCTATAACATTTGATAGCTTCGTCATACTTCTTGTCTGACCTCTGAAGAAGGCCATAAACATGCCAACCTGAAAAACTCTGTTAAGGATTCTACTGAATTTGAGCAGGAAGAAAACTAGTGAATTTGGCAGTGACAAAACAGTTGGTAAAAAACTCTCAAGTTGTCCTACAAACAGGCAGTAACATCATTACAATTTTTTTCCTCAGCTGTACAAAGAAACTGCTGGCAAACTGAAGGAGAACTGTTTGTCAATTATATGTACAGGGTGCATATAATATGCTGTAAACTGTACTTTTCAGGTACCAGGGGAATAAAGTAATATGATCTCTGAAAAAACTATAAGGCTTGAACACATTTTGGAGTAAGGGCTTATATTAGCCAACTGAAGTGCTTCCACTTCCTGCATTCTAAGTTTATGACAAATCCTTATCAATGCAATGGCAACTACTAATGACATCCTTAAAGTCCTAGTTCAGCCCACCACAGGCTTAGAATTGCAGCTTAATGATACAAAAAAATTATACAATGCAAACCAGAATAATATTTGAGCTAACTGCAACTGCAGGGATAGCTGCAAAGCACTTGCCCTTTGGATAGCTCAGACAAAAGATTCTCATGTATTGGACACAAAATTTTGAAATTCTGAAATTCCAGTTTGAAGCCTAAAGGCACTGGCTTTTGTTGCAATTCTATATATCAAGTAGTTGTAGAAATAAACCTTTTCTATTCGTAAGTGAAAGCCCTGTTTCAGAAAGGATACAGACATGACTCTTCAAGTCATTCCTTAGGCCTCTACGCACAAGTTCATAAGCTTCCTCTTTCTTCCCTAGACAGTTTAATGTTAGTCCTTTCATTGCCAAGGTTTCTAAAAAAAAAAAAAAAAAGAAAGATTCAATAAGTATCAGTTACTCATTTTCATAGGTTTTTAGCTTAACATAGCAACTCTAAATATAGTATAAATGCAAATTTAGACTCAGTTATCAGCATCAAGATTTGGCTTTTTTTTTTTTAATGGAAAACTATACTGGAAGATTATTCACTTAAGTATATCACACACGACAATTTACTTCATGAATTACTCTCACCAAGAAGTGAAGCAGCGGTTATTTTAAAGGCACTAAAAACTGTCTGCTCTACAAGCATTTTGGAGAGAGATTTTTTTTTTTTTTACTGTAAAGGAGTTTTATAACTACTGAAATATTTATTCACAACATCAAGACTTCCACATAGCCAATCGTGCCAAAATAGTTGGCAAGGGAAAAAAAAAAATTCTGGACAGTGGAAGGAAACTCTCAACTCAGTATTAAGAACCAGTTGAAAATTCAGCACGGGACAAACACCTCCTTCCTCTTTTACTATAAGATTATTCCTTCAGAAAAAGTAGCAGACCACGGAACTGAGGGACATACAGTGCTGAACAATATTCAGTCTCTTCCTTCTGTCTTTCACTTCTACGTTAATGAATAACAATTTCCCCTGAAAAGTGATTTAAGCAATACATACTTGTATCAAGAAACTTGCACCATGCTATAATGAATGAACTTGCAGCACAAAGAAAGAATGGTGAGCTACGACTATGGGCCAGTCTTTAAAATTATAAATTTTACCAACAGTACTTAACATGTTGCAGGTTTCTGGACACACTTACTGGTTTATGGGCTATAAATATAGAACTGACAAATTATTACTCTATCCTAAAGTATAGGGGGGAAAAAGAGCACATGCCATTTGAAAACTTACCTCCATGTTCTGCAAACTTTGGGTTAGAAAGGATCTGTTTACAGAACTTCAGCCCATTTCTATACTGCTTATGTTCGTAACACCTCTGTTGAAGAAGAATAGAGTACATTTATTCCAAAAATTTAGAATGGAAGTATTTCTGCACCCCCAAAATTAAGCATCAGTGCAGCTAGGGTTTTTGGAAAATGTACTAGTATTTGAATGAATCCTGTTTAATGAGCTTCCTGTGATTAAAAATTCTTTCCATCACCAGGTAAAATAGTGTATATTAGTTAGTAAGAACATGAATTAAAATGTATAACTGAAGACATACTATCATACACCAATTTCTCAGGTAAGACACCACAGCAAGTGTAAGTGCCTACAGAGATTCAACTTCCCTTTAACATAAAAGCAAACCTAATGTCGTACCATATCTTGGTAAGCATTTAACTCACTTTGGCTCAATTATCTTTCACAGAAACACCATAAGACAACCTCCAACCACCATACAGACAGGGAAGAAAATTAAATCACTGGAACTTCACTTAAACTGCCTCTGAAAGAAATCTCTTACAATCAATTTGAATACCACATGTATCTCATATGTATCCAAACTTTCAAAACTGGCATATACTAACATTATCTTGCCATACTGGAAATTAAAACATTCCTCTACACAGTTTTATTAAATCCAACTCTAATGATTTGCTTCTGTTTCAAGTCTCATTTCATTATGCAAGGCAACTGCAATGCGAAATGGCACACAGCATGAACTTTATTTTAAAACCAGTTTTAGTATTTTACTTCTGTCAATCCACTCTCTGTGCTAGTCTTTAAACAGAAGCCAAAGGAGGAAGTAATGTTGTAAACACCAATTCATACACTTTAAGTCACTTAAGCAAATGCTAGGAATTTCTTAGGCTTCATTTTACTGTAATACCAGTGCCCCAACTTCAGTACAAGAGTGAAGAAACCCATGTTGCTTTAGCACAGACACAAATGCTATGGTAATTAGAAAGTCATTTGTAAAAGGATCTCACTGATTCTAGTTGACCAGTTCTGGTGGCAGGATGGCTGACAGGAGTGTAAAATTGGGTACAGTCGGCATGTTTTCAAGTCCTTCTAAATAATTTGTTGCTCAGGATTCCTCCTTCCCTGGTGCTGCTCCAAAGTAACTATGCAAGAGCAGTCATAAGCACATATGGTCACCATTTGTCCTCTAATCACTCCCATGAAAAAAAGTTAGGAGAGGCAGACCCAAGGGGTCTTTCCATCAAACAGAAAGTTCTAAAAATAAAACTTTAAAAAGAGTTATATGAATGTTACTGAAATGCTTAAAAAAAGAAAATGGCATCTCCCTCAACTTCTCTGCTTTCCATTGCCTTTGTATCATGAAAGGTGCTGTTCAATGACAAGTTTTCTATTCCAAAGCACAAATGGAACTACCAATAATAAACTTCAAAGGTGTAAAAAACCAGTATACCACTAAGTGGATGTATTATTTTCCAGGTACTAAAGTCATATGGCTGAAATATCAAGGCTGAAGAGCAAGAGGCATCACAAACCAAGGATCTTGCTCCCCCGATCCTATTGCCACCATTTGGTGAAAAGTAATCATGGGAAAGGAAAGAGGAGAAGAATGATGATGCTCAGAGAGAGCATCCAAAGCAAGATGGACTCAAGAGGAATGTGGCAAGAATGATAAAATGGAATGGATTGGAAGGGACCTTCAAAGATCATCTAGTCCAATGGCACATGAGCAGGGACATCCTTCACTACATCATGGTTGCTCAGTGCCGTGTCCAATCCTGACTTTGAACACTTCCAAACGACAACTCCCTCTGTCTCCAAGGACAGGAGGAGTTAGATGGGCAACCACTTAGCAAAGGAAGATTAAGGGTTAGGTAAGAGGAAATCTGTATAGGCATCTTTTTTATTAAACTTGACTGGTTATGATTTACACCTTTTAGTCATTACCTGCTTTCAAGTAGCCGGCTGAGTCGCTTTAATGAGCTGCTGGTCAGAGCTGACAGAAAGCTTACAGGTGACAACACAACAGGATCAAGTCTTTTGAAGTCATCAGTTACCACCCAGGCCTCCTCCCTGAAAGTAGAGCTGCCATTTGCTCCCACCTAGGTAGGTGTGAAAGCGGCAAAACCTGTCACAAAGGTGGTGCAGCCACAGGAACTTAAGAATGTGTCTCCAGTGTAAATAAGGCACTGTCACAAGCAGGAGGGGAACTCCGGGGTTTCTCAATGTGCCTTTAAGCACAGCTGCTCAGATGCTGGCTATGAACATGAAATCTTATCTCTAAACAGTTCCATTTTACATACTCTTAACAACCAGTCTTTCACCTTGAAGTTTAAGGAAAGTCAGCCAAGATGGTATACATGCTAGAGACAGGAAATATTTCCACACAGATTGTTCTCAGAGTAATACAGAACTTATGATGCAAGATACTTTATAACTGAGTAAACTCACTGAGGATTCTCCCTTTAGGCTGCAGGGAGGACAAATTTCTGAACTAATATCCACTTGCGTTCTACAGAAAGGTTCCTGTCAACCCAGAAAACTCTGGATAGAACCAATGCATTATCAGGAACTGATCATTTACTTCTATCACCTGAAGTAGCAAATGAAAAACTATCCATAGTTGCATATATCCCCCACTGAACTATCACAGGTCTCCTTTTTCAGGTGCTTCTAGATCCATACAAGTTGGAGTAATTTCCTATATACAATTTCTCTGACCTTTCACATTAATACTTCAAGCCTATTTCATTCTGTTAGTGGAAACATTTCTTTATTCTACATACGTATTCTGTGTACATGTTGTATGTTTTGACAGTGGGAGGAAGGGAACAAATTAAATCCAGGTCATGTTTCATCCTTCTTTCGAAAAAGAGATTGTTCCATCAAAGTGGGTCCAAGAGCATCACTGAGATTCCATTACTTGAAGCTGTACATATACTTATCTCCTTCTCCAAAGAGGTTACAGACTAACATGCTTAAAGAAAGGTGTGAATGAGAGAAGGAAGTCAGGAATTTAGCATATGCCACCATGGCTGGTACAAACCTTAGTGAATTTGCGGTTTCAAGGAACAGGAAAATGAAAGAAAAATCTTTCAAGAAAAAGGAGGCAGTAAATATTGAAAGGGGGAAGAAAGAACAAGAAGAATATTACAAGGAAAGATGAGCATGAGTAATATACAGCCTGGGGGACAGAATCCTTAAGGGAGTCAGTACTTTCTGAGTAAGAGGAGAAAAAAAAAGTAATAAAAAATAAATCAATCACAGAATCAGGAACAGTGACATTTCAAGTATTCTTGGGACATAAAGATACAGGCTTTCTGGAAGCAGAAATGGTCTTCCCCTGGGTAGTTTGTTTCCTCCCAGATGAATAGCTTGTAGCAGTCATTCCCAGGCCTCTGACCCTTACACTGTGGCACAGCCATTCTGCAGAAGTAACATATTTCTCTGCTTCAGAGACCACTAAAAGAGCACAGTTGCCTCCTCTAAGCTAAATCCCTGCACATATACACTTCCAAAGACAGCAGTCAGAGCCTGCTTGTGATGCTTGACAGACAAGTGCTCCAGCTATGGCTTGTGACATCATGCAATGAGAAAACATAAAAGCTAAACTTCTAAAAAGGTTAAGGCTAATTCTTTAAAAGAAAAGAATCTGCCTCTCCACCAGCACTGAATCTCTATTACATATTTGATGCCCTTCAAAGCTTTTCCTTTAATGAGTTACCAGATCTTTTAAGATATATAACAAGCTTTTCTATACATGCTGTGGCCAGAATTACAGCCTACTCCAAACACACCAAGATTCTTTTTATACCCTTTAACTCCTTTTCTATATTTATAGCAAGGAAATAGCACCTCTTTAATAAAATTCTGCAAAGAATTAATAGTATGAGGCAGACAGAGTATATGACTCCTTCAAAATCATGCAAGACCATAGCAGGTAGGAGAGAATTTGCATTTGCACTGCTCCCCCACGATCAAATATTTATTCAATGGATTTGAATGCATGGTGATTACTAGAGAGACTGACAGAAATTGTAAGGAACAGAGCAGCCCATACTCTCTAGAATCCCAAGTCTAAAGTGGAAGAAGGGCTCACATTCTCATGTTCAGATCTCTAAAATGTATTAGGGCATCTGTGCAGAATCAGTCTTTGGCCAGCAGGTATCTTACACATACACACGGCTCAGGTTGCCAAGTGTGAATGAACTATGCCACATTTCTTCCTTGATGGCTTCCACAAAGGAAGGTGAAAAAGACTTCACTATTTACAGCTTACCTACATCTAGATAGCTAACTGCTAGATGGAGTTTGTTCCCCCCACGGTCTAGTTCTCCAGTTTTGAATCTTCCCTCTCTAGTGCATCTACTTCCAAACCTTGCTATCAAACCTACAGCAAGCAAGTAAGACCGAGGGATTCCTGAGCAACTTTGTGTCAGTTACCCACAACGGTTATACACAAGGGCCATGATACTGGCTGCATTCCTATGGGCTGCTGCCAACAGCAGAGATAAGTTTTAGCCAAACTCAATTCAGTTTTGTTTTCTTTACATTTTATATAAACAAATACATTTTCACAAGTGTATGTTAGAAATTTTACAGCTCTAAGTTTGAAACGTACAGAAGTAGACTTTCTGCTACCTGCGAGCAGGCAGCACATGGCACCTCTGACATAATCCTTCCCTCTCAAAATAGAGATTTTAATGGTCAAGTACATATGTTTCCAACTAAAAAACAAAGATAATAGTCAAGTGCAGCATTCAGACACGCAGGTGTGTATCTCACCATCAAATACACAGCACATGTCAAACCAGACTCTGCCATTATACACGAAATATTTCACACACATTCACTTCTAGAAGTGTAAATCCAGAAGACAAAGCGGTCTTCATGTCCTGCAAACATTTAATAACTAAATAATTTAATAGCCATCCCAACTTAAATTTTCTATTTTTAAGACATTTCATAATCACTATACCACAGATTAAAGTGTCATGTACGTTCAGTAACATCAAGAGTTCATAACAACTCTAACTCAGTATAACGTCAGGAGTTACAAAGGGTCTTACTAGAAGCTTCACAGCACAGTGAATCTACACTGTCACCAGGCCAGACAGCTCAACCTAAGCAAAGAATCACCTAGCTCAAAACACAGAAGGCAGAAAACAACCTTTCTAGCAGGGGCACTTGAGAAGACGCGTATGTCCAGTCTAGCTGATTGAAGAGAGTGTTAAAACCACTTTGCCAGCAGTAAAAAAAAAAGTCTAAGAGTCCATCCAGGCTGGATTTTGCAGCTGACCCAGAAATGTCTCATGAGCAAGATGAAGATGGTCACAGGAGAAGAGGAAGAAGCACGCAAAACTAGAGAGGTTTTCCTCAAAAATGAATACCAAAGCAAAGAAGGTACCCAAGCTCACAGATCTGCTCCCCAAGCTCACAAATGGGAGCACTATGGTGTTATTGACTGCATTCTTTTTATTCTTACTTGGACCCGCACAGCTGATTAAAAGAAAGAGTGGGGTGAGAGTAAAAGAAGGGCATAGCAGACTCAGGTATGTGGGATGGGATCACATTCCCAATCGTTATGCCCTTTGAACTGGAACAGTAACAAAACAATAGTGTGCGACTTCTATTAAAAAGACAGAATTCTGCAAAAAACGGTATGAAGAACATAACTGTTTTCCCTTCTAAGTTTATGTATTTTTCCAGGTCACACTTCAAACTCCAACTTAACACCAATTTTAAACTCCCATTTCTGCAAAATAATCTAATTATAACAAATGCAAACTTGAGTACTTAAAAAAAAAAAACCACCAAACCAAAAGCACCACTAAAAACCCCACAGGAAATCACTTCTCACTAATGATAACTCCGTCAAAGCAAGCATCCTAATTTAGCTAATGCTACGACGAACTAGCCAAAGAATATGATTTTCTTCACTGAATGAGGACCATAACTGGATTCAGCCCCAAGAGATGGTGGAGATGCAGACCATTCCCCACCATATACAAGTTACTAGATAGGACAAATGATCTACACATGGGCACAGGTACACTTTTAACTTGCATCTCAAAGTCCCCAGGAGAAAGCACAATGGAGAACGGGCTGCTCTGCTAGAACAATTCAGGGGTTTGACACTCTGCTACCCTCTTCCCCATAGGGGTTTGTGAGGCTTGAGCAGAACCAAGGTGGACAAACCCTTTCAACTACAGCAACATGCTCCTTAAGGGACTCTGCAGTTTCTCCTAGTAGCAGCCATGAACACATACACTTGCAGCATCACATAGCAGTGTTGGCAACCTCAATGCCGTAAGAACTCTGGCATCAGAAAGCGTTAGCATACTCGGCCTTAGCGTTAGCTAAGGCATGTGCTTACAATGCATGATATGCATGTCTGCCACTCAGATGCTATCTATTTCTTCCACCATCGTTCAGATGCAGCAACTTAAAAGATAGGAAGTCCAAGTGCTGTGCTGCTCAAGGCTGTTTACCAGCACAGCTACACTCTCTCCCACTAGACTAGATCAGGTCAAGTCACTAAGGTGCACTAATTCAAGCTAAATGTAGTAAAGAAGCTTCTGAAAGCTGGAAGCATTAGAAGCAACTACTCACCATGAATTAGTGGGTCTTTTGAGCACTAACCATATCAAACAGCTCAATAGCTCTAGGCAAAAGCTTCTACCACACCAATTCAGTTTCATGACAAATGCGAGATGTATAAAACCAAGGACTGAAAAAAACCCACACAAACCTTACAGGTTGTTAATGCTGAAAAACTCTGGGGCAAACCTGCATAATTTTTTGCTGTCAAATAGAAAACAATCATCCTCTTCCATTGCTCTGTGGCATTAATGAACAGAACTGTTCTGTATAAGAAACAGCTTCAGCAACTGCCTAATTTAAGAGACTAAGAAATCCTCCTCCTGCGCAGCTTGCTTTACTTTTTGGAAGTGACCAATACCTTCCTAACTAGCATTGCTTTGTAGAATATAACCAGAGAAACAGAACAAGTTCAAACTGAAATTAATTAGGAAGAAATATGTCTACCTCTTAATTTAATACCGAGGCAGGAAAAAAAAAATAATTATGCTATGTCTATGCTTTTGAATTGGCCTCATTCCTGTTCGACAAAATCCAGCTATGAACAGTTGCTGACAAATAGTTACAGCTCTTCCAGAAGTAAAACTAGATGCCCTCACTCACTGAAGAAAGACTCTTGCTGAAAAATCCATTATTCAAGACCAGCTCTGTTGGCCACTACTTGCTTACTTTAAATTCTCCTCCTTGGGGAGAATTAACACGGATTTGGCCATGTCAACTAAGATGAGCTGAGCTCTGACCCTGGAACCCCTAATAGGTTCAGCCTTCACCTCTGAATTTAGCACAAAACTGACTGTACCTCATGAAAGATTCGGTATGCACAGGATATATTCGGGTTTTAATAATCATCTGAAACAACGAAGTAAACCCATTCAAATTCCAAGATATGGCATGAAAGGTGTAAAGGAGCCCATTCTATAGGTTGTTCTGGACTTAAAAGGACATTTCAACTCAGCTGTATCTTGCAATGTATCCCAAAACACATGGTGAGGCTACTGACATTTCCTACCCCCCTATTATGTCCACAGTACTCTTCACCCTTAGCTCTGAGGTATGCAAGATGTTGTCTTGTAGCACTGAGCCCTTGTGAAATAGTTAAATGTGGCTATTAAGATAAGAAAAGTTGTTCTTCAACATTACAAGGTTTGCTAACTGGACTGTGTGGTATCATAGAAGTAAACAAAAATCCTTGTAACAAGTCCCACTGACTAGTTTTAAGGCTGGCAATAATTGTTCATTTTCTCTAAATCCCCTGTCAGTAAAATCAGAAAAGACGTAACTCCTTATCACTGCTCTTGTTGCATTGACAGTGCTGCTGTGAACAAGAGATTTAAACTTGAGATGGCCAGAAAGAGCAGTCAGCAACAACTCATTACAAAAACCTTTGAAAAACAGAAATAAACACAACTTCAGTAAATTTCTAACCAAAATAAAGGGTAGTACCATATAAACTGGATTAAGTCCATTGCCCTAAATAAGTTTAGTTTCAGATCATTACAAAACCCACTTTGGGTTCAGCTAAGACTGTCTATAGCCATAACAACAGAAGACTGGCTATGATCTTACAACTGTGAAGAAATTAGGATGCGTTTCTATTAATAAGACTTTTACTTTCATAACTGAAACAGGTAAGGGACAAAATCATGCTGCTCCTCATAAATTTGCAGCAGGGAACCCTGTTTCTACCTTTTCTGACAGCCCCAGTGACAACAAATGGCCTAATTTGGTGAACAGGCTTTAGTAACAACAGTTTTGCTCAAGTGATTCCTTCACAGTATCCCAGACTCTTAAACAGTAATTAATTTCTTTAGCAAGCTTGAGAAATATTTCTGAAAAATAAGAACAGTGACTCTACTTAAAGCAGTAGGCCTATTTCTTACTTCCATTCCAATGTTTCAACCAAGACGTGATTCTTCCTACTACTTTTGGCAAAGCCAAGCAGGGTATTCCTTTTGGCAAAGGAAAAACAAGTGATTAACATCTTGACAGCCAAGATACTGGAAAAGCCTTGTTAGCAATTCCATGTTTCAAATGAGATAATGTGGTGAAACTCCAGTAGTGAGCATACTTGATTACTGTACAGTCATGCAAATGCAACAACGATTGCATACAAAATGTCCTAATTTATTTAGTTACCACAAAAAGTGAAATTTTGGAAATAAAGTCTTTAATGTTGAATCAAGATCACTTAGATTTCCAAGTCTGCCACCTCAGCAACCTTAAGTCAGCACCAGAACATTATTTTTAAAGGACTGTTGCTGGTGAAAGTATTAGCAAAGGAGAAGCACAGGTCTGTCTAGTTTGAAAGTGGAGGGACAGGGAGTAGATTCTGTAATGAAGAAACAGGAAGATGGCCCAGCAGGAGGGACTTGGCACGTTTACAGCAGAGACATTGAAGAGACACTGTTCAATAGGCTTTTTTATCATTAGAAAGTTCCTACATCTTTTGGTAGAGCACTTGTCAAAGCCAGCATGGCAAGGAAGATGACCAGTTCAAAGACACATATGCTCAAGAACAGCAGCACTACCATAGAAATGACCAACTAAAGGTGAAATTCAAACCCCTCTCCCTCGCAACAGACACCTTGGTTATTGTAATGCCCCACTGGAGGACAGTTTCTGGCCATGCCTAATCAAGCCTGCCTAGCACACAAGGTAACTGACACAGAGATGAAGGATGTATGGCTCTCTAGATACCATGAAGACCATAGATAATCACCAGTCCTGAACAAACTGAGCTGCTTTCATCTGCATACAATTTAACAGACACAAGCCCAGACCAGCATGGCATCTTGCTTGCTATGCTGCTTCTGCAGTAAAACAGTAAAACTGTTGAAACAAGGTCTGAACTAAGCACTTAGTTCCTCACCTAAATTATTTGTTTGCATCATAAAATACAAAGATGTTTCACTACTTAAATACTTGGGACTCTTTTATCCCCTGCTCAAACCATATTCAACTAAAGGCTAAGCCCACTAGCTATGGTGAGTAGTACTACTATACCAGAACATTGTGACTCCAAGAAATTTACCCCCTGCTGCTTAAAGGAACTGAAAAACTCTTCCACATAATACATGGCACCTCTAATAGCTTTATATTTAATATTTCTTCAATACATTTTCAATATATTTAACTTCTACATCTGAACAAAAGTTAATTGAATGTTGTCTTTGGGATTTGTGAAACAGAACTGAACATTATTTGATGAATAGTACCGATCAGATACAGTGGCTGGATAATTTGGCAAAATGCCAGGAATGTTCATCAGTTGTATTTAATTTTAAAAAACCCAAACAGTCAATCCTACTTCCTACAACTACTAGCTTTATACTTGCTAGTAAGAATGGAGAAGAAGGAAGAAAAAACAAAAAAAGAGGAGTAAACTCCTCTTTCCATTACTTCATAGTGCATCCAGCCTTCTGGGTACCAAACAGCTGACTTCTCCATTCCTTCGACCCCTGTATTTGCCACTCTACCCTTTCCTCTGCCTTCATACAGACTCAGTTAATTTTAAATGTTCAAATGGATCAAAAACAAAAAGGAAAAAACATAGAGATCCACTTTTCTTCTAAATTCCACAGAACCTTTGAGCAGAAGAACTGGAACATCTACCTGCAGGCTTAACAGCAAATAGTTAAAACTATAACAAGCTAGAAACTTTCTTTTTAATGGAAGTGCAAGTTTAAGCAGAATGGTGATCGATAATCCAGTGGGTGTTGTTTTTTATTCAAACTAATCATGCAGATCCCTTTCCCTTTGTACTACAGGAACACTAAACTGTAAAATGCATTTCAAATGGAAAAATGTTTCTATTGGAACCTCCACATACCTGTAAAGTGACTAGAAGAGGTTAGTCTAGTTAGTGTGTTGCAACACGCAAAGGCAAAGTGCACAGGCTTCTGAACTCAGAATTTGTCAGTTAAGTGGAAATGCTGGCTTGCAAGCAAATCCATATGCAAAAGAAACTTACTGATCACCTAAGATGTTTACTACAAAAAAAAACCCCAAAAAAACAAACAAAAAAAACCCCAACCCAAACTGAAAGCTAATTACTACTTTTTGCTATAGAAAGCTGGGCAGCTTGGTGTAGACCTTAACATTTAACTTCTGTGTTACAGGCACACTTCTTAAAACTGGCAAAGAAACGAGGCCTCAGGAAATTAGAAGACACACAAAATCAGTTTGCTTTTTTCTATTTTATGCTTCACTTACAAAAATATAAGGCTATTACCTGCTTAACTCCTGTATTTACTACCTCCATGAAAATCAGAACGTGAATGATTCTGTATTTCTGTAAACAGCCTGCGTACCAGTAATTATCTATTTGAAGGGTAATGCATCCTTTCAATACCGCTTGGGCTGGTTCCCAAAGCAGCTGTGCAAAAAAACTCATCCAGACACGCTCAACAGAGCAGCTCCATGGCCTGCCTGGGCCAGGGGACAGCATGTGCCGAGCCAGGGCCAGACAATCAGACCACCTCTCGTTAGTTAGCTGGCCGAGGGCTCAGACGTCCCTCGGGGAGCCAGCTGCCCGGGCAGGCTCAAGCTCCTCTCGCTGCTGTTCAACCACCCGTGGGCCAGAGGAACAGGCGGTAGAGGATACAGCATAATGAAGGGTTAGTCTCCTGAAAAGAAGGCGTAGACCAAGGAGAGGCTGCAGGAAAAGAGAGGTGGAGTGAAGGCACAGGAGTAAGGAAGTAATGTTTCTTCAGACCTGCGCTGATAAATGGGACTTCCTAAAAGCCGTCTCACTAAGAGTCAAATACACAATCATAACTTCACAAAGCAGGGTCATTATCCAAAACAAGGCAGACAAGTTCATTAGTCAAATTTTCAGTGTGATGAAAACCAGCTTCAAGCTTTTTCTATTCACCACATGTTACAAAAGCACCTAATCATAAGGCATTCTTAATACTAGAGTACATGTCATAGGCTCACCCCTACAAGATATAGGAAAACATCCTCTATCACAGTAACTCTTAGCCAATCCAGTACCTGCAACTCATATTTTTATTAAAGATTTTCAGTTTAGAAAAAAGAACGAAGTTAAAATTGCTTCAGCCAACAGAAATCTGCTTGCACTGGAGCATAACTTTCTCTTTTCCAACCTGAACCAAATTATGAAGCTTTATCCAATTTACGTGCGCTGAGCCAGCATTTTCTCCAACGAAACTCTTATTCTTGCCTTGTTCCTGCCCTCCACACAAATACTGAGACACCCATGAACCCAGCCCAGAAAAACACCCCCAAAAACCAAACCAGTCAGTTCCAAACACAGACAGGATCCTTGATTCAGTTGTTCTGTAGCCACACAGGCCACTCTCAATGCAAAGGTAGATGGGTGAGTGAGCAAGGCGGCTACTACTTTCCTAACTCATAAGACATCAAAAATACCATACTTGGTACAAGGCTCTACCAACTCCCAAACAGGACTGCATCTTTCAAAGTAGAAAGCAGCTTTATAGTTCATTGTATCTACTTAACCCTCTCTGAAGTTGCATGTCTCATGACATGTGTGTACATACAGATTTCTTGTTCTAAGGATTTATTTCATTTTCACAACGTATTTTGGAAAAAAAAGTGACAGAGGATTACACACATCCTCCCCACTTAAGTGGCAGAAGTTTAGAGAGCTGTAAGAGTGCTGTTACTCCAAGAGTACTACAGCACTCATCTTCTGATCTCTAGAAGGATCCACAATAGTAGTCTAAGACTCTCTGAAGGAAGACAAAAGATTTTTAGACAAAAGTGACTTTTTTTGAGGGAAAACAATATAGTGCTTGACCCAGATAACAAAGTCTTCTAAATACATCCATTGAGGTTGCTCACTAACATAATTCTGTCATTTTCAATTCACCTCAAGTCCTTAGAAACACAAGGCTCCTGCAAACACCACATCAAAGCTAAAAGGAGTTCCTTAAAATGTTACTGAATTGTACACACTTTGGTGGTATTTGGACTGTATGCTGTCTTAATCTCATTCTAAAAACCAAATTTATTGCCTAAATCCCACCGCAGCTTCTTTCACCCATAGACCGGCTGCCACCCAGAAAAATCGATAGTCAAACTTTTAATAGCAGTTAGCTCTAAGTTAAACTTCGTAAAGATTTCAGAACCATCCTCCTCCACTTCCTCCCTCGAAAGCCATCTTCCTCACCGACCAACAAATCTAGCTACTGTCTATGGCACAAATCTGAGTTATACAAAACAACAAGAAAAGGACAAGCAAGGGAGGACGCCTCAGCAGAGCGCCTGCGGACAGCAAGCCTATGAATGAAGAGGCCACGGGGGTAATTTCACGGGGCGGCGGGAGTGCCTCGCCGGCGGCCAGCGCTGGGGCAGGGGGCTGCCC
>NW_020799099.1:34360838-34364970 GCF_003259725.1 Athene cunicularia
GGCGCTGAGGGTGGCCAAGCGGTTGCGGCTGGTGGCGGAGCTACCGGGACTTGGTGAGCCTGGGCTTGGCTCGGGGGTGTGGAAGGGCCCGCTTTGGTTTAGGTGTGGAGGAGCCCGCCGGCGTCTCTTCTGAGAGCGGTGTGTGTTAGGGGCTGCGGCGCTGCCATAGGCCTGTCCCCTGCCCCGAGCGCCGCGGCAGCAGCGGCCGTGTTAGCTGGGGCGCGCCTCGCTTCGTGGCTGCGATTAAAGCAAACTCTAGTGGCAGGTTTTCTATGTTTTAATGCAAGCTACTTGGTCATTATTAATTTCTTGGGGTGTTAAGTTGGCGCTGCTCCCGTGCCGCGACTGTGGTGCCAGTGGCGGGGGTGCCCTCGGTGGGGCGGGCGGTGGACAGATGGGGAGCGCCTGGGGATGGGACGTTCCTGCGAGGGACAGTAAGAGGTGGCACACGCGAAAAAGGCGCTAGGGTGTGGGGTTTGTGGCCAGAGGCAAGGGGAAAAAGGCACTGCTTTAACTTGCCAGTGCCCCATCTTCTCTCTTGTCTCCCTCGGATCAAGGAGTGCATCCTGCTGTATCTATACAAACGGGTGACCTATAGCAATGTTACAGGGACCACTTACATATGATAATTGGATTTATTTGGGGATTTTTGTGGTTGGTTTGTTGCAATTTTTCCCCTGACTCTGTGAGTGTCAGTAACTGATTTGGTAATCTAAACCTGAGAAACATTAACATGTTTTTTTTTTTTTGTAAATCTTTTGTCTTTTTAGATTTTACTCGTTCTGCATTTGTTGCAAAAAAAAATATTTATGACCAACCAAACTGGTTTGGAGTTGGCCTGGCTTTTAGCACTACTGCTGCCTTGTGGGCTCTTGTAAGTGTTTTCATTTAGTTTTGTTGAATTTAATTGTTCCTGACCTGAAGGCAATGACTACAACCTACCCAGCTGATTGGGGTAACGGATGGTCACAGCAGGTGTCAAGATTGAAGCATGATATTTTGATAAAGTTTTTTTTCCCAAATCTATGTTGCACTTTTTGTTATAAAAATTAACGACTTGGTAAGCTTCTCTCTCTTGCAAACTTAAAATAGCCACAACAGAAAAATTCATTCTTCAGGCCTGTTGGCTTAAGGCTTTAACATTATTCTCCTCAATGGATTTTTAAAAGAAATACTTAGGAATGTGGCTAAATAATGGACAGTTTAACAGACTACTAATGCATTCTCTTCTCATTTTTCAGCAGTAGTCAGTTGATTAAGATCCCATTTTCCTGAACAAAATGGAGATGTAAGATGTTCCCTGTTTCAGAGAACTCGCAGGCTCGATGATAGAGCAAGCAGGGTGTAGTAGGTCTCACAAAGAAATGTGCAGGATAAGCAGTGATCCTGTGATGACAACACTCTTCAGGGTGGGGTGGGTTCCCTTTGGGTTTTTCACTATTTTTGGGGTGGTGGTGGATTGATTGATAGTAGGAACCTCCGCCCCCAATCTGCCAGCAGAAAATGTTTGAGAAAGTTGTGGAAAAAATGCCTCACAGGACTATTGATAATTTACTCTGTATTGTCCCAGTTATGTATTGGTTTGCATTCTGATAATAGGAATTTTATATTCTGTAGAAATCTTTGTTTTTTGATTCCAGATGTACATTGTATAGCAGTTTATCATATACTGTCATTTTACAGCTTTTCAAGCAGCATAATGAAGATGTAATGGAATATGAAAGAAGAAAAGCAGAGAGAGAGCATAAGTGTACAGGATGTTCGTAGTAAGTATGTACGTACAGATGCTTTTGACTTGGCTGCACAGAAATTCTGCAGATCTTTGACTTCTGTCCGCAATAAAGATAGTGGACTAACTTACCTTCTTCCCTTATTGTTTTCCTTAGTACTTAACATCTTGGCTTTTGCTATTCTTCTAACTCATTCCCAGTTTTAAAGTGATAAATGGACTGCTCTGTGTTTTCATCTGTTCATTTGTGTGCATATTCACTGCTAGCTTTCTGTCTTGGACATACAAACTTTTGGAAAATAACACATCTCTTAGAGTGCATATAATAAAATTAGGTTGCAAAGAGAATACGTTACAAGTGCTTTAGTGACAAGCAGATCAAGATCACTAAAAATACTTACCTTTGCCTCTTTTTTTCTTAACAGGTCTAAAATAGGAAATATTTTTCTCAGTTTCAGTTGTATATTACACATAAGAATATCAAATCAATGCCTTACAATTTGCACTATAATGCAAGTTTAATGTGGTCACTGCCCTTTTCAGTGTGAAACAAACACATTTGTGTTTCTGACAGCTAAAAGGTCTATTGGGGATTGTGGCCTCAGCAATTAATATGCTACATGAAAGAATTGCTTATACTAGGTATAGAAAAACTTGTAGTGCTGGGGTTCATTCTCCTACAAATATTCCTGTCCAGCTAAAACAGTATATTGTGGGATGTTTCTAACCACATTAATGATATCTATTTTTCTTGTTGCTAAGATTATTTTTTTCTCTTTCTTAGGCTGACCGTATGCTCAGTAAGAAATAACAACTATCAGTTGTGCTACAAATAAATGAGCACAGCAGAAGGGTGAAATATCTAAATACTTCTGTGTTCCTGCATTTCATGTGTAGAATTGTGAAATAAATTACAAAGTCTGGAAGCAGCTTATGAAGACTTTTCTTGCCATTTATTTCATTCTGCTGTCTTGAAATTGTTTGATGTGGCATTTCTGTTTCATAGATTATCAATGTTATTTTCAAAACACTCTTTGTTATTCTGGAATATATTAGGAAATTAGACATCAGTTCAGAGAAAGCTGAGCAGATACTCCAGAAGTTAAGTGTACTGTTGCCCTGCCATCATTTTCATTGCTAAATTTATAAAATAAGTCATAAGCAAATATAAGAATGGGGTTTATGGGAAACCTAACGAAACTAATCTGCACAAATGCTGTAATATGCATTTTCTATGTCAGATGTCAAAGCAGCAGCTTTCAGCTCAGTTTTGACTCGTAGGTGTTCAAAGCCTGACCCTGGTGCATTCAGAGATGCTGTAATTTAAGTTGCACATCTGTTTCCAAGCTTGATCTAGTTCCTTGAGTGCTGTTGTTTAGTGGATTGTTTGTTTTTCTTCTTCCCTTAGAGCAGAAGTGAAGCTTTGTCAGGGACAACAACAGGTTAGGGTTAGGGTGGCCAACCTTTAGATTATGTGTGGTCTTTATTCTTTTTCCTTGCCAGGAAGCTTGCTTTGCTTTTGCTACAGAATGCAAAGTTAAGATGTATTCTGTGTTTTTGGAAAGGGGGGACAAAAGCTCAGTCTTGAATCTCAGAGTGTTTAACTGACCTGCACCTCATGAGTCTGACCCTTCCTCAGTGGCTATTGCACAGGTCTTCCCAATTTTTGGAGTGGCTTGCTGCCTGAAACAAAAAAGCCATTAGAAACCAACACCTGTGCATAACCTTGGAGGAGAGACACACAGCTGGTGTTGGTGTCTGCTACCAGTGCTGCCTTCTGATGGCTTGCTTACACCTTTGGTTTGTGCGTCAAGGTCAGTCAAGGACAAAGGACAACAAAATGGGATTGTGGCAGTCGGTGCAATGTGGTATTATAATCACCGAGGGAGCACCAGAGCTGTGTGTAGGGAAGGGATAATGAACAGAGCAACTCTCTGGTGATTTGGGGGGGGAGGAGGACAGCTGCACGGCTCTGACCCTGAGCTGCCCTTGACTTCAGCGAAGGGGATCCTACAGTGGGGATTTACTCCCTCACGTGTTTTACTACCAGCATGGAGCTCCTCTGTCCCCATGTTTCACCTGAGCACCCTTTCTGTGAATTCAGATGGTTTCTCCAGTTTTTTTTTTCAAGGGATTGTTGGCAAAGGGCGACTCTTAGCTTTCTCTTTTATTAGAGCAGTAAGAGGTTCCTCACCGTCTTTCCCCCCCTCCCTGGTAAATGCCAGCCCTGCGGATCTGTCTGAGGAAAAGACATTGTGGGCCTGTCAAGTGTTCAGGAATTCCTGCTCTCGCAGTCGGATACTCGAGTGCTGAGCCCCAGGGCCGGTGTTTCGTTTCCCGGCGAAGCTGGGGCGCGGCGGCGTTCCGGGACGGGCCCCGCGTCCCCCTCGGCCTCTGCGGCGG
>NW_020799099.1:34365020-34382910 GCF_003259725.1 Athene cunicularia
TGGGACGTGCCCCCCCTCCCCGCTCCGTGGAAGATGGCGGGCAGGTGTCACCCCCCTCCCGAGGCTGCCGTTGGCTTCACTCCCACCCCCCAACCAAAAAAATGAAGAGGTGACACCCCCATCCCCTAGCCCTTAGGTGGATAGTGCCCGCAGCGGCCCGTTCGGCCGGGAGGGAGGGCGGATCGGCCCGCTGCGGGGCAGCCATGGCTTTTGGCGCATCAGGAATTGTGTAACCAGTAGCAAAAAAACATATTCCGGCCGTGTTGGGTGATTGCAGGCTCGCTGGGCGCGCCCCTGCCTATAACGTGCGGCCTTTGGGAAGAAGAGATTAATGAGAACCTACTACAGAACATACATATAAATGTAAGAAGATCCATTAGGATGCCAGACTGTTGGAGTCCGAAAAGTGTGTCATGAGACAGATGATGCTGAACATAATCTGGCCCATGGTGGCTATATTTTGAGATTGAGACTATTTTTGCAGCTACCGATTGCAATGCTCAGAGCCATTTTATGTTTAGCAAGCAGCATTTCAATGACGTGTTTCTCATCTGCGCTACTCATCTGGGATGAAGCCATGAAATTTAGCTGAAAGCTTTGTTGACCGACAGAATTGCGTGTGTTTTTCATGCGACTCTTTTTGAGAGGTACAGAAGAATCTGAGGCTATAGCAAGCATCAAAACTACAGAAATAGTGGACAAAAAGAAATGGCTAACACTGTTATTATAGTGAATATGCACTCGCTCCGGGGTAGAATTGTGTAATCCTGCCTGTCTGCCCTGTTGGCCAGTACTTGAGGTTATGGGTTCTGGGCATGTATCTAAATGTCAGCAGTCTATTTGACAATGAAAGAACATGCATTCAATGGAAAATACTTTTTCGTGAAGCGCTCTGTTACTAAACTGAAGTGGATGGACAGATTAATTCTTTTGCATACCTTAAGCGGGAACTCTTTCACATTCTCTTTTTTTTTTTTTTTTTTAACATTCCTTATCCTTATGTAGTTTCTTAGTCTGTATAGACCGCCTCCAGTAGTTGGAAGCGGACAAGCAAACAGTGTAGTTCACAGAAAACTCTTTAGGAGTTCAGCCATGTACCTGGTTCAGTTAGGCACCATGCCCTGTGTTACTCAGTTGTACTAAACATTGCTAAACTGTACTTCTCTGTTTTGTTACACCTTTTTAAAATCATCCTTTCCCATACAACGTTCAGATTCGATCATTCTGTTTTGTGATCATATTTTAGCTGCACTTTACATCAATTTCAATAATGGTTTTTATAGCGCCTCTTCGCCAGATGTCATCTGGGAGTGTTCCTGGCTCTTCTGGAGAGAACATGATTTACTATCTCCTAACTGGTGTTGCTGCTTTTGGTGGTTTATTTTATGTAAGTGTTTGGGAATGGGGATGTTTGCGCCCTCTGAGTTAGCATGGTATAAGGTGTATTCTGGGTCAAAGAATATGGTCAAGTCGCAAATTGTCAATAGAATGTGGCTGTTGTACCATATAACTAAACACAGTCTAACTTAAAAATCAGTTCAAGTGAACTAGTGAAACTGAATGCCTATTGTTTGCCTGTTCTGCGGTTAGTTTGATATCTACTTTTGTCATTCTTAGTGGAAAATATATTTAAAACTCTGTGAAATGAATGTGTCCAAAGAGGGAGTAAGCCACCTGCCTCTAACCCCTTGCCTCTTCTTGTCAACCACAAACATTAAAAATACATCAAAGTGGGCAAGACAGATGTAAACTAAGCTGACTGAAAGGTGCAAAGGGAGGATTATGAACCTTGTTAATTGAGGCACAAAGAAAAATAAATACGTTACTTAGAAAAAGCATGTTAAACTTTTGTAAACATCTACTTTTGTCAGGCTTTTCGGTAATCATTCTCTTCCCTGCATATAAATATGTCAGACTCTGTGCTTCACGTCCCTAAAGCCTCCATCTTGTAGCTTCCTTCCACTCCCTCCCAAGATCTGAGATAGTGAGGTAGTGACTAGCACATCCCCGAGGGGTACATGTTTCCTTCTCCCGCAAAATAATCCTCTTGAATGGTAAGTAGCTTCTACTTGTTCAAAATATCAAACTACTGTGATTGCATATCTGTAGGAATAACAAATTCTCCTGCTGTCACCTTTTTACCGTAGTATTTTTTTTAAAATAATCTGACTGCAATTGTCTTTTAAAATACCGTATTCAATTCCTGAAATGCTGCAGCACTTTGAAAGCTTGCTTTCTGACAGTGGAGAAATAAGAAATGGACAAATATGTTAGGATATCAAAATAGATTTTTTTTTTAACCTTACTTAGCATAATTTGATATTCTTTTTAAGATGAGGACTAGCACTTGCTTAAAAACCCTTGTCTCCCTCTCCCTTCTTTTTGTTTAGCAACTTTGTAGGGATGTAGCAATAAGTTTAGGTATAATTTCCTTTCAGGCCTACAGAGTAGTCACTTCATCCCGCACCAAGTATATTGAACATCTGAATATTCTTCAGGAGAGAGCTGAAGGGCGGAAAAACAAACCTTGGTCAAGCAAGGGTGAGTTGAGCTCTTCTCTCTAGTTCCCCGGGTACAAGAGGATCTGGAACAGTTTTCTGGATTGTCTAATCGGGCCTTAACCCTGTCCAGGTCCTTGTCTGAGCTCTGTGAGTGGGAGTAAAGACAAAGGTGGTTGTGACAAAGCTCCACCTGCACAAATTTTGGGAATGGATTTAACGTTGAGGCAGTGAATCTGGCCTGTGATCAAGGGGTCTCTCTGGATGGAAAGAGTTGATGTATGAACCGTTAATTGTATATTGGGTATTTGCATTTGATTTACTGGAAGCTGAATGAACCTTGACTAAATGCATAATCCTGTCAAAATCAGTTTTGTTCCTTTGTTTGTTGGGAGGGAAGAAGATAGTATCTTTTTCTCAGTTAACAGTTTGGCTCCAGGCCACATGCCATCAGGGATCACAATTCAACAGGAAAAACTACTTTTTGAAAAAATATTGTAAATTGGACCTATTCTTGTCCCACAGCTTTGATTTTGTCCCTTTTACTTTAGGATTAAATGACTTGCAGACACCACCTAAATGTATGGCAAATCCTTACTTAGCTCTTCATGCTCAAATAATTAGACCATGTTAGTTCAAATACTTGTAAAGGAATGTTGTCTCTGTCTACATCAATTAGTGTTACGGAGGCATTAATATAAAAGATAGAACTTTGGCAAGCATGGCCTTGCTAGGAAAAGCAATTAGAAAAAATGTCTTCTTAGGGATCTTTATATTTTTATTTAGTTGTTATTTTTTTAAAAAAATGAATTAATGAAGTCATAGCAGTTGAAGCTCTTCCTTATTTTTTCTGATGTTAACATATAGAGAATTGATTTAATATATTTGCATGCACACAAAGAATAGATTTGAATAAAGTGTGCTGAGTTGAAGTTTTGTTTTCAGTGTGAGAACAGGCTTTGATTTGTCCGCCTCTAAAATGATTTCTTTTGAAGTTGTTAATCATGAAGTTCCACAACACGTCCTCTAGTTTTAGAACTTAAAATTTACAGATTTTATGATTTAAAATGGCAAAACCACCTTAATTTCCTTTCTCTTAAGTAGCTGGAAGCAATACAGGTTTTAAATTCAATTTTTTAAATGCTGAGAATTTGGCCACAATTTTAATGCAATCCTTCCTTGTCCCTAAAATAAGAAATCTAACCAGGACCAAAGCAGGTTTTTTCTCCCAGTGACTGAGTCTGCTGTTCAGGGAAGACATGAGGGATACACTCATTACCTTCTGACTAGCATAGTCAGAAGAACATTGTAGATGTGAAAGCATTAAGCAGAGCTTTTAGGGCACTCAAGTGATCCCGGTATATTCCCTCTTTTCTCTTAAGGTTCACTTCTGCAAGGTACTGAGCTTTAACCTTAGTCTACCAAAATGTTTGAGTGGGATACCTGCAGAGTCAGTGGTGCTGTTGACCCACTGAAGGCTATACCTGTGTTGCCTGAGACTGGGGTAAGAGTACTCAGTGCTCTGTTAACTTCCTTAATTCTGACTTCAGGTACTCTCCAGACATCCCATAATCTGATGCTTTGTGCTGCTTAGTAACTTTACATAAATGTCACAACCAATGGCAGATGATTGCTGCCTCCCTTCTTATTGACTGGATGAAGTCCAAAACATTTCTAAGGCCATACAGTGAACCTGATTTCCTATATTATTTTCAATATTGGACTTCTGAATCAATGCTCAACCCAGAGGTTTTAACTGGACTTCTGAGTTGCTAATTCCAATTCACAATACAAAACTACTGTTGAATCAGCTCTTTTTAAAATCCTTCACCATTCCCAACTGTATCCTCCCAAAAGAGATTTCTGTTCTTATTTTTCCTCTGGAATCTTCTGTGTGCTTTCTCAAAAGAATTAACGTCTCTCTTCCCCCCCTTTTTCCCTGTTGCTGCACAGTCATATTTTTGTGTCTATCTTGTCACAGAGTGCTACCCTAGTATTGCTTTTCCCAGAAATGCCACTGCAGCTTCTTTCCCCACACACTCTTTAGATTCAGGTAGTCCTTATGCTCTTTCACAGTAAGCATTGCTGATAAGAGCAATTAAAAATTCTCGTCTTGAAGTAATCTAGATTTTTTAAGGAACACATAAAATCAAGCTTAAAATAAGCTATAAACCAGTGCTGGTAATAATAGGAAGTGGTGGATAGAAAAGCAGAATGCCAAACACCACATTCATGGCATAGTTGCTACATGTCCTGTGGTAAGAGAAGAACTTTCTAGCTGGAAAAACTTAATACTAGGCAGCAGCTGATCAGAGAGAGACCTCCTTGATATGAGTGATTTTTGTGGTTTCTCATCCTGAGGAAAATTCTCCCCTTGTGCCCAGACCCAAAATGTTGGTTATAAAGAACTGCATGGAGCAAACAAGGCTGTCAAAACAAAGAGAAACAATCAAATGCTATTCTAGGCCTGTTTGTTTATTGGAGGGTTGACATTCTGTTTAATGGTATTTTAATTAATTATATCAGACTTTCAAAAAAAGCCCCAATAGCAAATTTTGTGTAGCTCTTCTTAACTGAAAGCTATTTTCAAATTTAGGAAGGGATTTACAAAAGCCCCTGGTAGAAGCCTGACTCGAAGTAGCAGTAGGAAATCTGGGACATCATTTGAACTGTAAAATGATGTTTACCTTGCAGAACATTTTACTTGCTTATTCAGCAAATACTGAGTTTTGTCTTCCATTTGCATGTGTTTCCTTTAAACTTGTTCCTGACTTCCTTCTTTTTTAGCTATGACTTTTCTTTTTAAATTGATGCAAGCTGATTCAATATTTCTAATCTATACTCTGCTTTTACACTTTCCAGACTAAAATACAAGGGAAATCTCTTTCCAAACCCATGGAAGTTAAATACAAACAAAGGACAGTCGTTCACCATTGCGTACCTTGCAGCCTACCTTGGGATGACTTTATACCTTCTATTGTAAAACTCCATACTTGTGAGACTTTAAAAGATCTACCTGTGTTTGCAAGGCCAAACCATATTGAGCTTATTACTGAATCTGCTTTGTAGAAGGCAGTTCTGAGATCGAGAAGCTGGCTGTTCTGAATGAATGCACTCTCTATTTGACTGTCCAATAAAGTGTACTGAATGCTGAGCTTGGCTGTTAGTCTGTTCTTTGTGTAATCAATTTAGGTTTTTTGAAATATAGCATTCTCTTAAAGGGACATATCAGGTTGAATAATAGAAAGCTTCGATTTTTACTGAGCCATGAATAGACTTGTGTTTAAACCTGGACACAAAAAGATAGCTTGCGCTAGCATAAGAAAACAAAAATTTAAAACCGATCTGTTCAGTTTTTAAACAGATATAAAAGAATAAAATAAATTCTGACTATGTCTCTTTAAGCTCTTCCCTTTCCTTTTTGTTCTCACTTAGTTTACACTGTATTACAAGCTTTATTTCCAGTTCTGTTTTTTCACATGGTGGGTTGGTTCTAGTGGTAAACTTGCAATGAACACTTGGTGTATAGCTTGCTTTCTTTAACTTGAGCTTAGTGCACGCTTGCATGGTGATTGTGCATCTTTGTTGCTTTGTGCTGTTAGTTTTTAAAGACTTGTCTCAGCAGAGTCTGAAGTTATGCATGATTGGGAAACACCGGGTTTTTCAGATTCTAAAGAGTCTGATGCACAGCAGTGTAGACAAGTCTTTCAGAGACAGCTGGGACTCGTAAAAAGAAAAGTCAGTCATAAGTGGTCATATCTCCAGCAAAATGAATGCTGGCCACTTAAAATTAGCAAGTTATTTTCTTACTTAGGTACACCTAGCTTAATTAATGGTCCTCTGTTTTATTCTGCCCTGCAGACGTTACCTTTCTTACGTGAGTGCTATGGCTCTTTCAGGGGTCACAGGGCATTCAGTATAGCTTTAAAGAAGGTGGGGTGAGTAGGGGTAGCAGAGTACCTGTGGCGGCAGCGTGGAGCTAAGAGATGGCACAAAATCCATCTGAAAACTAATCACTTGTCAGGCTTGGCATTATTGTAGCTATTGCCAGCCAAATCAGCCACCTTGAAAATAGTCCTGCACAAATGGAAGGCAGACCTTGGCCTGCAGTGCTTCTAAGCTGTGAGCCCGATGGATAGTAAACTCCAGAAGGGCTTCTAAGTGTGGTAGCAAATGTCTTATTCCCAGTGTGGTAATTCCACTTCTGGGTGCGAACAGGGCAAGAACTCTGCTCCCTCTGATGCCCATGAATGCGTTATCACGGGTCCTTTCAGCAGAGTGGGTTTGGAGCAACACTTGGTGGGGTCCTTTTCTGTCCTTCCCTACACTCCCACCTCTTGCAATCACCTGCTTTAAGCCACAATTTATTTCCTTATTACACTGAAGCAGTTATGAAACTCAGTAATTAAGAATATGGTTTCCTCATCTTGTAAACGTCTTTTTTTTGGTGCCACATTAGACAATATGGGGGGATTAATTATTGTTTTCTTGACTTTGTGAATTCTGATCCCAAAGTTTAGCTTTTCATTTTAAATTGAAATGAGGATGATGGTAAAAAGTAGTCAGTGAATTTGTGTTGCATGCATGCACTTTACTCTCTCTATTATATTAAATAAATCCTTAAAAGGTGATGAAGAAGAGACGGCTGAAGTCACTGAAGCAGAGACAGCCACGGAAGAGGCTGATGCGGTAGCTGCTGCTGCACCCGCAGCACAGGACGAGAGGGCTGGGGTACCCCCAGAAACTGGAGGGGAGAATGACTTACCGGCTCCAGATGCACCCCCTGCTGTGGAGGAAGCACAGCAGGAAGCTGCTGCTAATTTGGAAGTTGCTGCTAATTCAGAAGCTGCTGCAGTACAAGGTTAACCTATGAATGCGGTTTGTGCGCGTGCGTTGTGGGTTCTAGAACTCTGCCTCTTACTGCAGAACGTTAGGAACAGATGTCAGTGCTCCTAATGGAGCTTGTCCTGCAGTGAAAACTAATTCAGGTGTTTCCTTGATGTATCATGAGCATAAGGTAATTAAGTTTATTAAATCAGTGTCTCTAAAAGCATGCTGCCTGTGACACCAGAGGTACTGTCTAAAACTAGTAGAATGAACAGTTTATTTACCATCCCATTCCATTTCTTTAAGATCTTATATGACAGTGAGCATGTAATATAATAAGTTAAACAGTGGTTTCAGTGACCTGGTTCTTAAGGGTTTGTTAAGGAATCTAAACGCTTTATTTCACTGGCCACTTCTAAGATATTCACAGTAAATAATTACAGCTGTTCTGTCAATGTAACTTCAACAGAATCTCCCGTGGCAACCAAAATGTTGTCATGATCTGAATTTTAAGGATATACTAGACTAAAAATTTCAAAATCTGATAAAACATCAAATTGGTGTTAAACACTTAAATCGATCAGTGGCTACACATTCAGTGTTTTGAACTGTCAGGCCTTGAAAATATTTTGGTTTACTGTGCTTTTAAAAAAAAATCACAATAATACAAATGCAAACCTATCCATAAATTGCACAAAATAACAGGATTAAAATTTCACTTGATTTTTTAGCACTTTTTTTTGCTACTAACCTGTAAGGATAGAGCAATGACATCCACTAACCTCTTGATTTGTTCAGCTCAAGTTAGAAGGGACACACGTGAAGCAACTGCAATTTCTCAGTCTGTAGGAAAGCACCAAACATGTGCATCTGGTGTCTTCAGTTAAAAAACCCAAAACAACAGCAACAACGACAAAACTTGCCAGCCTATTGTGAAAGAGAAACTTCCTTCTAATTCTTGCTTTGGAAGGGAAGACTTCCGTGTGGCTGTAGCAAGCATGAGACTGCTGAAGCAGTTTTCAGCTTGACTTAAACATGGAATCTTTACTGCACACCTATTTTTGACTGACTTTGAGAAAACAAGCATCAACTTGAGAGGATCTGTCTAAAACACAGGTCAAACTGACATTAAAAGTATTTTGATTACTAGTCCATGGAAGGTTATCATAGTACCTTGAAAGGTATTTGCAGATCCTGGAATTGTTTTCACGTTTTTCTTTGGTGACTCCAGTGAGGAAGGGATGTGTCTTAATTGCCCTTTTAACAGGTTAACTTGAGAAATGGTGCAGCACTTCAGATGGCTGACTTCTGTGAAAGGTGTAGGTATGAATGGGATTTTAATTCACCTGTGAGTATCTCCTGTGCCTGTCTGCAAAGCAATCCATTACAAATAGCATTTTAAAACAATACTTGATCCAATCCACTAAAAATAATATAGCTAATAAATGTACAAGTAAGTATATTTGTAGTGACTATTACTGTTTACATGTAAAAATATTTATAAGGTAATAGTTAAAATACCTAGAGCCTTAAAAGTTTCCATTTCTGAGGCATATTTAGACCATTTCTTTTAGAAAGGAAGTAGTCTGATATACCTTAAAGTTAGTGAATGAGAGCTGTTAAGAGTTATAAGATGTTTTACAATGTATCTTGCGGTGTTTACCTCTGTTGTTCTACACAGCAATTGCAAATTTTCACTTTAAGGAGTGGGAACTTCCTTGTATCTAGAGGTGGTTGAATATTCCTTTCACAATGCTTGCCTAGGAATATTTGTTAATTGCTGGATAGGGTAGGATCTTCCATATGGTAAATATTCCTGTCGCTTGATTGAAGAGGAAGCAGCTGTGATCTTCCCTGAGAAACATTGTGCATAAGTAGATTAAGTCTCAGGATCTCATTCTAGATACGGCAGCTCCATGTAGCTAATGGTCGCTATTTTATAAGAGGAAAAAAAATATGTCTTCTAACTGTTAGTTCCTGCTGGTGTTGACCGGAAGTGGACGTGCTATCTAGAAAATACTGATTTCTTAAATCTGTTTTCTTTGGCAACATACTTACGGAAGAAAACAGCACTAGAATAACACTTCTGTTACGTTGATATTTATAAGGGATTCTGAGGGTTGTTTCAGGTGGCCTTTGTCAAATTTTGCTGCAGTGGCTATTCGTTGCTGTTTGGTAAAGCTGGCGGAAATGAACCTGCAGGATATAAACTTGTTGAGAAACTTCTGCATATTGTTTCAGCCATCTTCCTTCCAAGCCCTGGAAGGAATATCACGTATTAGCTACATTTCATATCAAGCAGCAGAACTTGTACTTCCCGTCGGTAATTACTAGTCTCTAAAGCAAGGGAGTGTTCTCCCCGGCGTAGTGTTACCTGATCCATAACTTGCTTCTGAGAACAGTTCTGTCATGCCACTGGTCACCAGTTGTAAATAACTGTTTGTAACAGGTGTGCCTAAGTGAAGGGTGAACCCTCTGGATCTCGTAAGCAGTTCACATGAGGTTCCCGCACGGGGACTAAGCCAACGTGACTGCTGCCATAACCCGAGTCCTGCCTGGGAGGCTGCAGAGGCTCCTGCCGCCAGGTCGCCGCAGCGGTCGGCTGCTCCGCTCCTCCGGGCCCGACTGCAGGGGAGCGGGACGGCCGCTGAACCGGTTTGGCCCTCGGATGGATCTCTGAGGAATTGATGGGGGCTTCTGGCTCTTGACTGCTTGAAGGGTTTAACCAGCAGCACATGGTCTTAGCCGCACAGGCTCACACCAGTATCCTTTTCCTTTAAGCTATGTAAAAGATAGTTCCCATTGGCATAATACTTAAAATATAAGAAGATGGTATTTTGATTCAAAAGTTCTCTGCTCTCTTTGTTCAGTGTTTACCTGCAGTCAACAGCTATTGGTGTTTTAAAGAAAGAATTCTATACTTAAAATCCTTCTGGAAATACCTTTCAATTTTGTATTTAACCATCTTTGTCATTTGTGTTTTCTCCAGTTAGAGGAATAAAGTGTAGCTACATTTTTACTGAGGTGAAGGATTTTTCTTCCAGAACTGCCCAGGGAAATGCAGGCTTACTTTGAAATATTTAAATAACACTTTGAAATATTTAAATAACTTCTATTAGTTTTTGTTGGTAGCTTGATGTTACCTCTCCAGATAAAGATGGGACTATTTTCACTGTCATCAGTAAACCTCTGCTTTTTCAAATGCAATTGTCTCTTCTAATCTACAAGGCATTCTGTAAAGTTTGGAAGTGCGAGGTGTCAATGGACGTTTGTCTCCATCTTCAGTACACCTGCATATGTATGTGTGATTATACATGGATGTGCAAAAAAACCCAAAAGGAAACCTAAAAAAACCCAATCCCAACCTTAGAAGTAGGTACTTAGCGCTTAATCAGGGTAATTTCAGTTTTAGAAAGTTAATTGCAATGGTATGTGGCTGGAATTTTCTTCTTGCCTCAATTAAAGCAATTTACAAGCCGCTACTGGTATCCAGAATTCTGTGAAATACTGCTGCCAAAAAAAGTACTGTGCCATGTTACTCTGTTACCAGCGTTTCGGCTTCTTCTAAATTCTAGTTTTCTGTATTTTTTTATTAGTTGAGCTGTCACTCTTGGTTACTGCCTGATGCTGGTAAGTCTCCTGCTGTTCTCCTTCTAGCGTACTCTGTGTCTGGGAACCATAAATTTAGATCAGTTTTTCTTCAGATAGAACAAATGCTGTAAAATGCACGGACGGGCAAGATGCCATTTGGATGAGGCAATGTCATTGCATCTGTGACTTTTAGTTTTTGAATTGCCACTATAAACTTTTCTCCAACTCTAGTACTGAGGCTTGAGGTTTTGGCATTATGAGCTGGAATAGCAAAAGCACTTAGCCCAAATCCGTGCTCTCTTGGACTCCTTGACTTCTGTAGCCGTAGGTTCTTTCCTAATTTTGTAAGTGGTGAAGGATATGGTCTCTTCTCTGTTATTTCAAACACCGTTTGAGTGAGTAACTAGGGGAGGATTAGAGTGTGAATGTGCCAGTGTGTTCCATGTTAAGCTTCGAATGGCATTACAGTGCCAGTTGTCTGCAGCCTAGGGAAACAAATGTAGGCTGCTCTGGACAGGAGTTACTGCTTTCTGGACAGGACTTTTGCTGACCCGATCGCACAGTGCTGCCAAGCAGACAAAAATACCCAATGTGATCAGTGTACGCTGTCTTTGCTTGGGGAGTTACCAAACCCTGGTAACATGGGGGAGTATTTTAAAGATTGCTGGTGACATGGGGAGTATTTTAAAGATTGCTGAAAACTCCTCGAAGTAATTTGCAATTGCTCATACTTATTGAGAGGCTTTCAGGATGACGTTGCTCCATAGAACAAACACATCCTTCTAGGCTTTGTTTGTGTGAGGTGGAAGACGGAGGAAGAGCTGTTTAACCTGCAGCTCTTGACAGCTTTAGGTGCTGGGGCAAGATGCGGTGTGGATAGGGCTGGACAGACCCTATCCCTTATGATTATACATCTGATTCACAGCTGGACCTCAAATTAACTACACTTTTTTTCTCTTCTCAGCCTCGCTTGTATAGATCAAAAGCATAACAGGCCTATTACGTGCCATTTTCATACGTATAACGTCATGGCATAAAATGGGTCTCTAGGTGTAGACTGGTGTAACAAAGACAGAGTCAGAGGAAGTATTCATATAATCTGCCAGTCTGTGCTTAATTACCACCTGTAATAAAGGTTTGCTATTCTGAATCTCCTTTTAGAGGATTTTTTTCTCTTCATTGATTGTGGTAGCCTAAGCTAGCTAAATTAGGCTCTAGAAAGTTGAATCATGTGAATATTATCCTACTGGGGAAGTATCCCTATCTGTGGAACTTGTGTTGGGTATTTCTGCTTCACATTTATGACTTTCTTTATCTGTCCCGTGGGCCGCTGTGTTTATCTTGCATCTCTCTGATTGCCATACACTGGCCACGAGTCTCTTCTCTCTTCCTCCTGTTTTTCCTTTGTAAAACTGAGTTTGCAGATGAGTTGTCACAGCATAACTGAAAAATCTCTGTAGGAAGAATGTGAATTTAGAAAAGACTTCTTTAAAAGTTATGAGCATCTGTAGACACAACTGTTTGATCAGCTTAGCTGAAAAGATAATTTTACAGCATGCACTGAGCTGGGGAGGAAGATTCCAGTAAAATGGAAGAAACCCTAGAATTTCCTAGCTGAGAGTGCAAAAAAATAAGTGGGGGACAACTGTGTAAAATAACTGTTCACCCTCTTTGTCTGTGGTAAAACAAGGGGACAAGTAGCTTCTCAAAAAAAAGATTAAAGCTGTTAAAAGTACGTAAAGTCAATAATGCTTAAATGATTGTCACTATTAAGGCGAAAATGGACTTACTGATTTTTATTAATGAAATATTTATAGCTCATTGTCAAGATTAAAAAAGAATCCTAAAATAACTTTATTTCTGTAAATTGGAAAGCAATAACTCACTTTGGTCAACAAAAACTGTTAGCATTTATTTTACCTTAAGTAGTATTACCTTTGTTTTTGAAAATTTTCTGTGAATACAGATGCAGACTAATACTATTGGTGTCCTGCCTTGGAGATAATGGCAAAAGGGACTCCTTTCTGTTGTCTTGTGGTGGCAGTTCAAACCTGAATGGTAATGATGTGGATTTTTTAAATTAATTTTTGGGCAGTGTTTCTCATTGCAGAGAGAAACAAACACCCTTTTCAGGAAACAGCCTGCTGAACTTTTGGTTGCTCCCTGGAAAACGATGTAAGTGGGTAAAACTTGGGGCATTACTTTGTATGAAGAATGTTAAAGAAAATGCCTAACTTTAATTAAAAGGTGTTTTAGAACTTCTGAGGGATTTAATACATCAGATTATTAGTGCATTTGGATACATGCTGTTTATGTTAACTCGCACTATTTTTCCTTGTGATCCATTCCAAGCAGTGGTCAGATGTTTATAACAACCACCCAAACACAAGATGAATTTCTTCTCATTGCTACAAATTCTTGTTGCAGAATATGCAATTATATACTTGGATTTACATGAGGTATTACAAACTATTCTAGATTAATGTGGTATATGCTGTTATCTTTTATTCTGACCATTACAGGCATCTCTGATTCTTTTTTTAATCATCCATTGTAGAATAAGCTCTTGAAGTGAGTCTTTTGGTCATTAGTTTGAACTTATGAGGCTTTTCTTAGGAACTAGTGACCTACATTAGGCACAACCAACCTGTGAAATGTTTGGTTGAATGAAGTTGTTTCTTTTCTTGCTGTATGAAGAATTTTTTTTTCTTAGAAATGTGTTTCATAATGCCATAGTTTAGGTTCTCATCTGGACCTCATGGATTTTTATCTGGATTCCTTATGGATAGCTTGCAAAAAGAAAAAGCTGTCATATTTTTATAGTGGAAGGATTATTAGAAATCCCAGCCTTCCTTGGGATCTGAGCCTCTGGTTCAGGTTTAATTTATGGAATAGCCGCAATGCCAAATGAAGAAAGCTCCCGATGCCCATGGGCTCTAGTGAGGTGTTGCTAGGTAAGGAAGGCTGAGGCTGCCTTCATACCATGTCTGAACAACAGGGTGGTCAGGCCAGGCCAGTTCCACAAGCAATTCCTTGAGAGCCACGTGGGCTTCAGCAGTTCCAGCCACTAGTGTCTGTGCACTCAAAGAACTGATCAGACTGAAAAATAATCTGCTTTTCTAAATAATTGTTAGTTCTCTGATTTGGTTTGGTACGTAGAGCTGAGAGGTTTATTTTTTCCTGTCTGCAGCTCAAGTGCTGAGTTCACAGTGTTGGAGAGAGGCATTGGTCTGTGGTTAACCGTACAATAGATTTTTGTTTTCCTTTTTAAGCTCAATGTTTATGTATTAAGTGTTTTTCCTTTCTGAAGAGATGGGTAACTGGTTATAATCTTAAATGGTCACTGAATAAACTTCCAATGAGCAGGGAGAGAGCATTTCAGGTAGTCCTGAGTGACGTTCCTGGGGCTTGGGATGTTCCCAGTGGGTATCTGCAACCCCTCCCTGCTGACTTCCCTGTGTCTTCCTGGCCAGTGGAACGTGAAGCACTTGCTCACTTACAGGGACATATGCACAGTTTTGCCTATTTTGCCCCAAACTGACAGTGATTATTATTTCCCTGTCTTCTGTGGCTGATGGTGGTTTGAGCCTCTGTCAGCAGAGGGAGGAGGAGGTGCTGAACCCAAGTCAGCTGTTCCTGGGGTCGAAGGAGGCTTCTGAGGGAAGGAAGGGAGGGAGGACCTTAGCTGTCACCACCACCTCAGGATTTAAAACAAAAGCCATTGTTGAATGAACTTCTTTTCCTTTTTCCTTAAAGCTGATGATAGAACCAAAATATGTCAAGTTGACCTTAAAGGGAATCACAGTTTCTTACTGCTACTGCTGGGTTCTTCCCTGGATTAGACCTGAGGGAGCCAGGTACCCCCACCTCTTGCGCTCTATTCTGCAGTCTCCCTCAAATGCATTCTCAAATTACTTTTCAAACGTCGCAGAATTTGACTTTTTAAAAGTGAATTCTACACCACTATCAGTTTTCCATTAGGGCATCTTTAAACTATGAAAAGGAGCAGGGAATTTCTCTGCCTGTCTTTAACACTTCAGTGGACACCCCGAGACCCTCAGTGGACCTTACTGAGGGGAAACTTGATGTAAACAAAAGCATCACATTCTGGTATGAGTGGTTCTCTAAGAGACTGTAACTGAAATATTGATTCTGTTTTACAATTAATTTTGACCTTTTTTTTTTTTTTTTTCCTTCAGAATTAGTGTGTTACGTTGGTTATGTTATAGGCAGCTTGAAATATCAAAGCCTTGTTTTGTACTCCAGCTTTGGTTCATGTGCTCCAGGCAGATTCCATTTGTATTATGCTGGTTAACTTCTATTATTTTGGCTTTATAAAGCCAAATTCTTCTGCAAATATTATTTTTTAAAGTAATTGAACCTGACATCCTGCATTGCAGATACCGGCCTCATCCTGACTGCATAAAAAAAAGTAATTCCCGATATGAAGGATATTGCTTTAAGTTAAATGCTTCACTCAGAAAAGTGTATTTTTAAATATCTTTAAAAATTGCAGGAAAACAGTACCTGTTCAGATTTTTTTTGTGGTTGTTTCTAACCGGTAATACTACTTTTAAAATAAATAAAAGGATTAGGTTTAGAATCAAAATATGATAGTTTTATATATAGTAATAGAGAAATGCAAAACTGGGGGAAATATATAGGCTGTACTCCTGAGAAGGCTGTGGTTATCTTGTATGATCTTTTTATGAAGCTTTTATCCTGGGGGGAGAACTCCCTACCTCTCCCCAGGCAAGGAAAAAAATTGAATATAGATTTCCTTTTAAAATCTGAAAAAGCTGTCTCCTCCATATGTATTATAAGTAAGGAAAACATACTTACAAAGCCACTTAAAAATACAAGGTGAAAGCTGAAAGTCCAGTAAGATTTAAAAATATAATATACAAGTTAATTTAATTATGCCTACAGGCTATTTGTATCAGTATTCGGTATTAATAGATATTAAAAATAGTTTAAAAGTTTCAACACAAAAGCACTCTGTGCAAGGAGATCATATGCAGCGATGCCGAGTTGGCTGGCCAAAGGTGGTAAAGTTTTTGCTGTAGGAGTGATATTCTCAATTCCAAGAGTGCCCCCACGCTTTTTTAAAAAATTGGGCTTTGCTTTCTTCTAATGCAGCTCTATGAGCGACAGCTTCCTCTATTTTTACATGTTAAGAGAAAGCTGATTTCTTTCACAAGGTAAAGCGCTTCACCTGCATGAAGAAAGCAGTTCTTTTTAGAATGATTTTTTTTTTTTTCCATTTGTAAATTAAGTTTTGTTTGTTTTCTTAACAATTGGTTGCCAACTAGCTGCTACTGCAGTAGGAGTGTGAAGACCTAACCCTGGCATTCAGGTGGCTGATTTTTTGGAAGGGCTGCTCTAAGCTTTAAAGCAGTAGTTTAAATTAGCAATAAAGAAACCTCAACGTGGTAACAAAGGGCAAGTACCTTGCTCCCAGAGTAAGTGCAAGCTTGCTTACATGGAGGAGCAGAACCTCTCACTCTCGACTTGTCTGCTTACTCCTCTTGGCAGTGCTGACGTGACTGTAGGTGTGTGGAATAAGTAAAATAGTCAGCTACTGGTTTCTTTTTCCTCTCCTCAATCTCGTATATCCTCGCTTTCTTCAGGAATTGTGGTCAATGAAAGCTGCCGTAAATACGTAAGTATTGGACAATTGGCAGCTGGTTGGCTTTCACACATATGTGGTGTAAAACACAGCTTGGAAAATCCCGCTTTATGAACACTGAACGCTGCTAAAGCCTGATAACATATGCCCTGTAGAAATGCTATCAGAAACAGTATCTTCTGCAAAAAAGTCTTGCAAGAGCCAAGTTCTTGGCAGATTTCAGATTCCACTTACCAACAGTGCCAACTCAGTTCTCTCCATACCTCCCTTTCACCTGCCTGCTTCAAGATCATCCTATAGCATATTGTTTCCCAGGGGGTAGGATACGACTGCCAGTGTGAGCTGGTTTCATTTTGGCTGGTTTAATCCAGGCTGATTCTGCATAAAAACTCCCTCAGGAAAGTTGGAAAGCTTGTTTTAAATTTCTGAAAGCTTTGGGGGAAGAGACTACGCAAGCAGTAGGATCTGGGTTCTGAAAGTCAATCCACGTGCATGGTGTTTGTGTTGGGTTTTTTTATTATAAGCAGGAGAAAGTCAATCTGCGTGTGTGGGAGGGGGTGTTGGGGTTTATTATTAGCTGGAGCAAAGATGAGTCAGTCAGTCACACAGGGCACGCAAGTCCCTGCTTATCGTGCTTCTCTGTTCTGGGGGAATGCTGAGCTCACTAATAGTCAGACAGTTCAATCGACCATCATGAGGATGCAGAAGTGCCCTGGATATGGCCTGTTTTCTGTTCTCTTGTGAATGCACAGAAATGCAGAGTCCTGCGCTCTCAGTGCTGCAACTGTAGTACTTGTAAGAGTAAAAATTGTGTCTTTAAAATAGCAGGAATAACTACTTTATACAGGAAGCAGCTTCCTGCTGTGCTTCCTCCACAGCAGGGGGTGCATCTGGAGCCGGTAAGTCATTCTCCCCTCCAGTTTCTGGGGGTACCCCAGCCCTCTCGTCCTGTGCTGCGGGTGCAGCAGCAGCTACCGCATCAGCCTCTTCCGTGGCTGTCTCTGCTTCAGTGACTTCAGCCGTCTCTTCTTCATCACCTTTTAAGGATTTATTTAATATAATAGAGAGAGTAAAGTGCATGCATGCAACACAAATTCACTGACTACTTTTTACCATCATCCTCATTTCAATTTAAAATGAAAAGCTAAACTTTGGGATCAGAATTCACAAAGTCAAGAAAACAATAATTAATCCCCCCATATTGTCTAATGTGGCACCAAAAAAAAGACGTTTACAAGATGAGGAAACCATATTCTTAATTACTGAGTTTCATAACTGCTTCAGTGTAATAAGGAAATAAATTGTGGCTTAAAGCAGGTGATTGCAAGAGGTGGGAGTGTAGGGA